>NW_028263370.1:3608663-3915663 GCF_051168715.1 Poecilia mexicana | reverse complement strand
TATTCCTATCTCGATTTGATACAGTAGGGCAGTGGTTCCCAAACTTTTTCTTCTGCGCCCCCCCCAGTGGTTTCCAAACATTTTCTGCGCCCCCCCTCCCCCCTATGGATTACAAATGGCTGTCTGGTTGAAACGACGCGTGTGAGAGGGGGCGAGGGGGGGGGTTTCGACTTTTTTGGGGGCAAAATGAATGTACATAGCTGAAAATAGACACCAACATCGGTAGCCTACAAGATACTTGTTAAGCTACAGGTGCTATATTGGTATTAGCTAGTCATCTTTTAGCTAACATTACCTGCATCCAACAGCTTTACTCAACTCAGTCGGTTAGTTTGGAGGGAAAAACTGTGAAAAGTTCTTTGCGTTTTGCTGGTTTGCTGCCGTGATTCTAACATAAACCTACGTAGCTCCGCACAGCAGCAGCAGGTCTCCTTCACAGGTGGAAACCCAGCGCGAGCGTCGTAGCGCTCATGTTGCGTTTAAAGGCGGCTCGGAAAAACAGGTTACAACATGTTAACAACGGATTAAACAGTTTTAACTGCTGATAAAAGTGACAGAGGACACAAATATGGGAAGTGTGGAAGCCTCTACTGTATCAAATTGACATAGGAATAACAGAGAGTTGGCCATTCTAAGGTAAAAACACAGCGCATACAGTGTTCATGTTTTGTTTTGTTTTCATCCAGACGGCTTCCCGCGCCCCCCCTGCAATGACACGGCGACCCCCCTAGGGGGCGCGCCCCACAGTTTGGGAACCTCTGCAGTAGGGGATCCCGCAGTGCCCCTTTTTTCAGCTCTTACACATATGTCATCCGTTAACATGTCATAATGGGTATTTCTGAGTCGCCTTTATACGCATCATGAGCGTTAAGATGCCAGTTTTACACCTGCGACAGAGAGCTGCTGCTGTGCAGAGTGGCACGCCCAGGTGTGGAGGAATCATGGCAGCGAGACAGCAAAAGGCCAAGAACTTTGCACAGATTTTTCCAAACAAGCCGAATACGCTGAGTGACGCTAATGATGTTAGATAATCTACGCCCAGATATCTTGTTTATAACAAGAGGCTTCTGATTTTGTCGTCATGTTCAGAGATTTGTTGTACTGCCTACGTTTACTTCAGTAACTTTTTGGTAACAAAAGTACTTGTGGGAGTTTTACTGCACTGCACTTTTTCCTTTTACTTGACTAATATTATGAACCATTGCTGCTCTTATTTGAGTAGATCGATTTTGCATTTAAAGACTTCGTAGATTGGAGACATTAGATTCTTTCTGCAATGCATGAGCAAATGTTCATGTGAATCTGAACGTAATTACTCAGCATTTTCTGTGTGTCACTGTTTGCATCATTATTGTTTATTGTGCATACGTTCAACATGGTTATTTCATTTGAAAGATCACATAAGTGCTTGTATTTGTATTTAAAAGCCTGCTTGCTGTTACCCCCTGGAATAGGCAATTGCCCCACCAGCTGGAGGGGCAATCAGACGCACAACTTGAAGATCAAAATTAACATGAATATAATTTTAATTAAAGCTATTTATCTTGTTTTTTAATTTATTATTCATCAAAACATAGTATCCAGGTAAGATTTTGCCATCAGGGGGTTAAGTAGCTCAGACCTGATCTGAGCTGGTTTAGTATATTTGTCTAATCAGAGTGACTGTCCAAACAGAAAATGCTTAGCAATAAAAAGAAACAAAAAAACACATTGATGTCCTTTTTTTCCCTTCAAATTCAAATCATTTGTAGCAATACTTATCAGCCATATCACTGTTTTCTTCAAAAGCCGTAATCACAACATCAGCAGCTGCAATTTATTGTATGTATGAAATTCTTATCTTCCATTTCAAGTTCACTGAAAACACATGCTAGATGTCACCAACACCCTCAATCAAACAGATTCGAATCCGAGACATGCAGGTGAGTTGTTTTATGAGTTTCAAAAATGTCCGATGCGAGACTCATCCTTGTCTAACAGCTTGACAGACTCGGCTCAAAACTTTTCACAGACTCTGGTTGCTTTGTTTTACCATCAAAAGATTAACTGGTAAGCCGTCACAATTGGAAAAATGGTCGGTTTGTCAAAGATTGACTGCATTTAGCTTCCACGATCTCTCACATTCTGAGATGACAAAGCTTATGTTTAAGGACAATAAGTTTGCATTTAGTCTCCGTATTCTGCTGGTAACATTGTGAGCGTAGATCAGGCAGAGGAATTGTAAATGTGTTGCTACAGGACAGCTCTGTCTGAGAAAGCTCTGGCATTTTGGCATGATGTGACCTGCACAAACTATCCAAAGTGAACAGCTCTCATCACTGGCACGGAGCAAAATGACAATCCGGAAATGTTTGCAGCTTGTGGTTGCTTTGTTGCCCTGGGTAAGTAATCATAACAAGGTAACGTGAGAGGATCTCTCTGTACCATAATTAAACATGAGCAACAGCAGCCAGAAGGAAAGACAAAGCAATAAAGAGAACATTCAGAACGCCGTGTACAGAAATTAGTTTCTGTGGTTTCATTGGCCAGAGATCAACAGAGCTGCAACCAACCTGGATGTGTTTCACTTTGCACCCAATGACAGCTCAAGACAGATACCCACTCCCCCTGCAAGCATGTGCCTGTAGAGACAATGGATGACCAAACCTGAATTGTTGGCAAGGCTATTTATAACGGGGACAAATTATGATTTACATGCTTTGTTGGTATCAATAGCATTGTATTGCATTCCTATGTCATATTTTCTCAAGCTACAACCACAAGCCGCAATGTTTTCACAAAAATTTTAAATGCAAAAGCGTAACAAAAACTTTGTAGAGCCACCTTTTGCTGCAACCTCTGCCAAAGACGAAAAACAAAAACACTAAAACCAACTCACGAAACAAGAACGTATGCTGTTTTTATTGAATTTGATTTATTCTGTTAACCTCTTAAGCCCCACCCTTGCTTATGATTGATCCATGCAAATAAGATAAGTCAAAATCAATAATGCAAATAATTTTTTCTGCACGAACAAAACAACCTCCCAAGTTCCAGAAGTGCAAACCTTTCCCACCATGCAATGCGAACTCTTTAAGGTCTGGATAATCCCTGAGATTTATGGAGCTACGCGCCAGCAAACAGAGGAAAATGCACGTGTAAATAAGGGCTAATAACACCGTATTCACCTGCTCTCTGTTTGTCTTGTTCTTTGTTTTATCTTAAAACGTGCAACTCATTTTTAACGCTGTTCATTCCTGCACACGCTCACCTTTCGTACAGTCACAGTGAAGCCATTGTTTCATCTCTCGCCGAGTGATTGATGGCGTCGGTATGTGTGGGGATAAGCCAAGGTGTGGTTGTGGTTTTTGTGTGAACAGTTTGGAAGCTTTGTATTTGCTCGCTCCGTTTTGCTGTATGAAGCAATCAGCGTTTCGCTTGCTGAAACGATTCAAACCTCACCGCAGATTCAACCTAATTTATGGCTCCTTAAGTGGGTTATTATTGCGCATAAGCTGGAGATCAGTTTGCGGTTTAGGCAAGAAGATCATGAGTAATTCCTTGTCACACATTTGCCTTGCCTTGCACACTCCAGTGACTTCTCATGATGCAAAAAGCAGATTCAAGTCTGAGTAGAAAGTGCATATAGATTTCTCCACACCCCCCCACACCCTCCCCCACCTCCCTGCTTGTCATGAAACGAAGAACAATATGTGTGTAATGTGCAGAAGCATGATAGATATGCCCATCGGCCTTTACCTGGGTGTGGATCCCTTCTGTGTGGGCCAATACAAAACAGCATCTCTCTACTTATTGTGAAGGTGAGTGGAGTGTCAGTGCCAAGATGACTCACAGCTCAGTCAGGTATTTTTTATTTTTTTATTTTTTTTGGCAGTAATCTGGTGTCTTTGTGTTCTGTTGCACGCTCTGTTTCCTGCATGAGTGTCTTCTGGTGCCCTGCAGGGAGTGACCACACCTCACTTTAAGTTTTCATGCGAAGGCTGCAGAGATTTCACAATCTGGAAAGTTACAGCTCCCATCTTTGAAAATTAAAGTTCATTATTTCCAATAAAAAAAATAAATAAATAATACTAAAAGCCGTAAAAAAGCGTGCTTGTGCGGGGTGCGGTGTCGTGGCAATGATAGAGGTAGCTGCGGGTAAACTGACGGAGAGATTTTATTTCCTGAGGACCTGAACATAAATGTGAAATACCTCGTTCTGGTTAGCTTGATTGTAAATCCTCTATAGCAAAAAAAAAAATAATAAAAAAAAATCATGTCTTCAGGCAACCATTTGTTTTTGCAGTTTTCACAGCAGGAGGAAACACTTTGAAATTAGAGATGCTCCAACCAGAGTTTTGTGTTTGAGGGTGTTTTTTTTTTTTCTTGCATCAGTTTCGTGCGGCTTGCTTGTGTTGATCAGAAGCAGCAAACAACTAAAATGGAGACCAGACTACATTAAGTCTCTAGAGGAGACTTAATGTAGCATGCAGGTTTGCTCTAGATAATGTTTTTCACTGACCTGCACTTTTATAATTAGTAACTGGATTAAACAGGACTGCATGCAATTATACAGGATTTAAATCTGACTGCACTTGAATTCAATTGAATAAATCTGGATTTAACTTAGTTGTGGTTAAAACAGCAAAGGAAGTACACCCCATTTAAATACTTTTAGGGTTTCGTGTCTACTTAGTATTCCTCTACTTTTTCCCAGTTTTCATGACATAGTGAAATATATAGTGTGTGTTCTTGCACACGTGAAGTTGAATCACTTTAGAAACAGAGAACATCTTATCATGTAGGTGTTCTTTCTGATTGCGTACTTGAAATGGTGTTTATTCTGGATTTGCCCTTAACAAATAAAGCTGAAGTGAGTTAAGTGCTGTTCAAACTTCCCGTGCTACTAACTCTGGGCTGTGATCTAATTAAACAAGTTAAAATGTGGGTTCTGCTTTCTTCCTGCAACTTAATTGATTTGATGGTATCAGTTTTCTTAAATAATGTTGTGTTTTGTGTAAAGTTCTTATTAGTTTAGCTGCCCTATCGGGCTGCAGCACCACCAGCCCACCTCTACCTGCGCCGTAGTCAACCTAACGCTTTAAAATATCTTCTTTTTTTTTTGCAGGTAAAATAAAGATGAGTTCCTCTGCTTCAGCACAGGTTGTGTAACAACTGAACTGTCGATGTGAACGAGTTTCACCTTTATTCGTTACGTAAACTTGACATTTTGACAGAGGATTATGGATGACAGCGCTGATTCCAAACAGATTCAGCAAAAAAAGCAGCCGCACAAAAGCAGCGAAGGGGAGGCGGACCGAGTGGATTACTGCACTAATCCCAACGCTCCGCTTCATTCAACTCCACTCCGACAAGAAATCTTTGATGTTTCCAGAATGACCCATAATTTCAGCTCTTAGAGCACTGTAAGTTTCTTTGTATGATCTATTTACGAAAGCAAAAAGAAAAAAAAAAAGAAAAATCCCCCTGCGTGTTTCTGTCAAATCATTTCCAGCGTTGGCTTCGTTTCCTCCGGGACTTTTGAAATGCCACCGGTAATAAACATCCAACAGATAATTAACTTACTGCCAGTAAATCAAGCTAATCATATTTGGGAAGAGTCTATTTTCCAGCAAAAAAAAAAAAAGAAAGAAAATCTGTTTCCATTTTAGCAAATTCAGCTTATGCAACACGAAACTGTGCCAGACCGTCTTCTCGGAGACAACAGAGACACCTGGTGGTCATAACTTACATTACATCAAAGTGAAATTTATGTTCTCTGAAGATATAATCTCCTTTGGGTTTGTAAAACTTTTGCAGTATTATTCTACGTTTTATCTTTTAGTTACTATGATTAACTTACAGAGGGGCATGAGTTTCAACTATGATCAAAATGATGGACATTTATATGATCCCAGATTCACACTCTGTTTGTTTACAACTGGATTTTTGAAGTCGTTTATTTGATTATTTTTAGGTTACGATTTTTTCCGAAAGCAGAGCGTAAAGACCAGCACATACATATGTCATGACAAATCCAAAACACCAAAAAGAACATGTGGCCAGCTAAAAATCACAGGTAAATCACTAAGTCAGCAAGTTTTAGTGGAGGCAGGCGTACTACTCAACATCATGCACTTGAGTGTCAACAGAGGAGGACACAACTTGTCCATTAACAAGTTCCTCCACGATGATCTTCACTCTCTTCTCAATGTGGGGTTTTTGCTCTGCAAAGGGAATAAAAAGTCAGATGTAAGAAGATGAGAAAATTTCAGGCATTTTGATAAAAAAGCATCAGGACTAAAAGGGTGAAGGGTTGAGATTCTTACCTGCAGCTTCCTCTGTCACTTGCTTGATGATCAGAGCCCTGTGAAAAAAAGTTAAATAAGTTATGATAAAGCATATAAAGACTCCCGTGAACAGGTTCTCTGATCAAGTTTTGGGTAAACATGTCTCACTTCTTATGTTCACTTTCCTCTCCTTCCAGCAGCCTCCTGTACTCGGCGATCTCGCTCTCCAGCCTGGTCTTTATCTCCAGCACCGTGTCGTACTTGATCCGGTGCTCGGTTATACACGCCTTCATCTGCTGCAGCTCCGTCTCCACAGCGGTGATGACCGACTGATGGCAGCTGAGCTGAGCAGAAGTCTGCTTGTTCGCCGCACAGATGTTCTGCTGCCAGCACTCAATCTGCAGGACAGGGAGGAGGGGATGTGAGAAAGGGCTTCTATCCAGGCTGGAGACCTGTGAATGCTTTCCGGATTTCAACAGACTGTTATTTTCCTTTTTGGCTGATTATTGTTGCTGAAACACTGGAGATACATCTGATGGAGTATTTGCCACAGGCTCGTTCGTCCCAAGTCGAAGCAACTTTTAGTACACGTGTAGTTTCAGTCAACATGCTGTTTGGTAGTTTGCGAAATACTCTTGCCGTCATAGTTTGGTTTAGATCTTTGACCAAAACTGAAGTTGACATCGACCCATCGTGAGCAAGACTGTTGTGTAGATTTGGGGCTTTTTTTTTTTTTTTTAACTTGTATTTCTTCCAGTGTGGAATAATTTCACAGCATGACTGTTAAAAACAAGAATAAGGAGCAGAGGTTTGATGTTCAAACATGAACATCAATATATGTTCAAACATATAAGCAGTCAAAATGACACAAACAAGCTCCCAAACACAAAGGTTATTCTCTTGGCATAACCCCAGCTGGATTTATGACAGCAGAAACGGATCTCCTTTAAACTGTTTGATGTTTTTGGCACAGATTTTGCTTTTAAGCATCGACTTTGCATCACAACAGATGATGGGGGCTTTAGGAGGATTACTCCAGAAGCTTAATGATGGTTTGTTTGGTTTGTTTCAAACCAGTTTTGGTGGTTTTGGGATCATTGTCCTGTTGGGACACGCGGTTCTCCTCTGGTAACCAAACCTTCACTCTCGGGTGAAATGAAATCGTTTGGGATCAACATGGGAACCACCAGGCTGAAGTCTACCAGTGACGCAAGTTTCACATTACCTGAAATAAGTGAGTGCTGAGGAAACGGATCGCTCCAAATCAGACCCCTTTATGGTCAATCTTAACCTCACATGTCGAAAAGCGTTTTAGTCAGAGGAGACTAAGCTATAGTTTGGCTTTTAAACCAAACTATACCGAAACAATACTAGCCAGAATTATGTCAGGGTGGTTATTTACTGATGGTTACAAAAAGTGTGTGGCTTCTCATTTTACTGGAGGTGTGTGTGTGTGTGTGGGTGTGTGTGTGTGTGTGTGTGTGTGTGTGTGTGTGTGTGTGTGTGTGTGTGTGTGTGTGTGTGTGTGTGTGTGTGTGTGTGCGCGTGTGTGTGTGTGTTTGAGATTTTACATTTTTGAGGGTAAGAGAAAATGCACAGTTATTCTAAGCAACCAGATTCTTGTTGCTGATTGTTGCATCATGAAGGGTTCAACATTACTAAAAGCATAAAAATGCATATTATCAGTTATGCTCATTATGACTTTGACTGTAAAGGTAATTGAGATGTTTGTGGTTCCTGACCAAGATGACATGTTTTAAACGGAAAGTTTCATCTTGTTGATCTTTAATATCAAGGGGAAATTATCACCATGAGTTTTAACTTTGTCACATTTTCCATCAGGGTGTGTTTCTGTTGCTTTGAGATAAAACAAAACAAAGCAAAGGTTTTATCTTTTAAAGCGGGGCGTGTTTCTCTAATCGGTTCCACCATCTGCGGCTCACCTCGGTGTACAGAGACTGGCGGGTTATCTCCAGAGACTGGTAGCTCCTCCTCAGCATCGAGATCTCAGAGCGGTGCGTCTCCACCTCCGTCGTGAAGATGCGAATTTTTTCTTCAAGGGCTTTTATCTTTTTTTAAACAAGCAAATAAGAGCAAAAAAAAAAAAAAAACAGTGTTTCATTTTGTTTTTATGCATCTGAAGTTGTCTGGTATTCCCCACCGACTCACCTTCTCCTGGTACCACTTCTCGATCTCCTTCTTGTTGTTCTTTATCATGATTTCGTACTGCTCCCTCATCTCCACCAGGACCCTCTCCAGGTCGCAGGAGCCGGAGTCGTCCACCTCCACCGTCACTTTCCCGGCGCCCTGGCGTCGCAGCTCCTCCATCTCCTGCAGCAGGAGAAAGAATGCTTTATCGATTCTCCACGTCCTCCTTTCCGGACGCTCTTTGGGTTGACGGCCTGCGGGTCTCACCTCGTCGTGTTCTCTGTCCATGCGGATCCGCTCCTCATTCAGCCCCTCCAGGGTCAACTCCAGGGAGCTCATGGTGAGGGTCAGCCCATCCCGGAACTGCCGCACATCAAGCACGTCGGCCTCCACCGTCGTCCTCATGTTCATCTCCATCTCAGACCTACGCGCCACATAAAACCCTCCTGTCAGGCCTTCTGGCATCTCAGTCTCACTCATCTGGACTTTATTAAATTTGTTGACCTTTAAGCGCTAACTTACTTCATTTTGAAGTCTTCTGCTGCCAGTCTGGAGTTTTCAATCTGCAGTAGCAAGTTCTTGTTCTCTGAACAGCTCCTTGTAATCTTAAAGGAAGGAAAATAAGACCTTTAAGCCCCGGGATCAAGCCATGATTGAACCGATCCTCTTCACTCAGCATGATTACCTGGCAAAGTTTCTGACAATGAAGGAAATGTTCAGGTTTGGATGTGGTTGCCACTAGGATTCAAATCTGCCTCATAGACGTTTTATTAAACAAAGCTGAAGCTAAAACATGAAATCTGTCATCTTTGCACTAAAACTGGAAGTCTGAATCTGGGCTGGAAACAAATGGTAAATTGCCTGGTGTTATAACACGAACAGAGGATAATACTAGTGGAAAGATGCTCTCAGCTGTAATTTATTATAAAAACGCTGAAAACTCTGTGCAGAAAACGTCGCAGTCAAAAATATTTGAACAAGAGTCAAACTGTAAATGAACGTCTCCTGAAATGCTCCCGACTGGATCTTATGGCATGAGGTCTTGCAGTTGAGTTGCACTTGAGTTGCTTTAACAGAAACAAAAAAATCATTTTATGCACCATTATATATAAAAATAATTAACCTATTTCTATAAATTGTATTTATTTATTGTATTTCTTTAATTTAACATATTTTTAAATAAAAGCAAGGAAAGTCGTAAAAAAAAAGACAAAGAACAATTCTGACTAACTCAAGCGATTCCTACCGCTAATCGATCAAAGGAATCCAATCGATAGTGAACGACACATCAACTCTCAGCAGCAGCTATACGCTTCCTCTGATCATATAATATTACTGGAGTTGTTTTCTTTCTGTCGGTATCTGCAGCTTCTCTTTTGAGTGACCCGGTTTTAAGCCAGTTTTCCATCATTATTTTTAACGCAATCCTTTGGTAAGCTAGCCGTAGAGTCCCCCTTTGAGCTGACGTCACGACAAATAAACGGTCGTCTACATGCAGTACCTCGCGGACCACTAGGGGGAGCCCGCGGACCACCACTGGTCTGTTTACCACAGTTTGAGAAAGATTGGTAGATTAACATTATGTGCTGTGATTCTTCTACATGATGCTTCATCCTCTTCAGAGGAGGATGAAGTGTGAGCGGTACCTTTTTTTTCAGGTCACTGATGATGGAAAAGTAGTTCACATAGTCTTTGGTGATGTATGTGGTCTTCACAAGGAACTCGTCAATGTTAATCTTCAGCTCCTTGTTCTTGTCCTCCAGAGAGCGCACCTATAACACACACACACACACACACACACACGCACACACACACACACCCCCACACACACACACACCCCCACACACACACACACACACACACCCACACACACACACACACCCACACACACACACACACGCACACGGACCGGGTCAGTCAGTTCATCAAGAAACACAGAGTCCCATCATTTAATTAGTCTGTTCAGTATGAAATCAATGACAGTATTTAACACAATTTGGTCTGTTCCTCAGTGAAGATCTTCTCTGATTTCTGTTTGTGATGAAAGTCATGATTAGGCAAAAGAGCAACTTTCAAATCTTACAACAAAAAAAAAACAGCAATTTTCTTCAGAAATGTCAACATAAAATGATGATTTTCGAGGTTTTCTTTAATCATTAAGATTTTGATTTTTCCCTTTGGAAGTCGATTTATGCTGTTTAACAGCTTGTGTCTGTGCAGGCTGTGCTCATCAGAAAATGGCAACAAAAAAAGTAGACTTTTTTCTATGAAATACTCTCTTTTTGTTGGTAAAAATTGGATAAGCAGAAATGTTTTCTTGTGACCTTCATAACAGCAGGAGGCGGCGATTCTTTTTGACTGCAAAAGAGAAAACATCACTAAAATCACAGGACAACTAATGGAAGTGATAAAAGTTTTGTTGCATTAAATTTGGCAAAGAAAGATAAATAAATCGGGTTTTTTTTTGCGTATTCTAAAATGTTTTGGACAACGATAGGAGTTTTTTAAATGTATTTTTGCATTTTCAATTACATTGAGAGCTACAATTGAAACCCTCTTTTTTAGATTAACAAAATAATGAAAAAAAACATGTAGATCAATGAAACCTTTATGTTTTAAATCCAAATTTAAAAGTCTATGCAATTTTCTAAATACATTACTGATGAGAGCTTCTGCTGGAGGAAAGCATGAACATATGATCCAACACCAATAGAAACTGCAGGTTGCCATGTTTCAAACTTGAAGCTGAAATAAAGGAAATTTCTCAGACCCTGTGATTTAAAGAACCACCTCAAATGTATGAATGAGCTTCAGCTGCGCTGTTAAATGTTGCATCCCAAGCTTCGGAGCGAGTGGGTCTCACCTTCTCCAGGTAGCAGGCCAGACGGTCGTTGAGGTTCTGCATGGTGAACTTGCCTCCGTTAGGCGCAGGCCAGTCGCCGCCTGCACAGCACGAGGTGTTGAAGTATAACCCCTGGGAGATGCGCGTCCTGAAGCAGCCGGCTCCTCCATACACGCTGTGTGAGTATCTCTGGGGGCCAATGCGGGGGGACTCCAGCATCCAGCCTCCCAGGGAGCTGGAGCTGAAGCCCTGCTGGTTGAAAGGCACAGACATTATGCTGCTGAGCTGGAGGAGCTGGAGGAGGAGGAGGCTCTGGAGGAACTGGAGGAGGTGCAGGCCTGCAGGAAGGACTGGACTGACTCTGCTGTGGACAGCTGGGGCCTTTATAGAGACGAAACAGCGTCAGGGCCCACAGCATGACAACCTGAGGTATGCACATAGCATAATAGAGATTTACAAGTAAATGGGCGTGAGGGGTGGGGAGGGCGTGTTTGTGTCAAACAGGTTAAATCATCTCGTTCTGCGGCTAAAAACTGATATCCAGCTATATGCTGGCGCATGGGACATACATGAAGGGCTCTGGGTGGTTTAGATGCTGCTATTCCTGAAATGTAGCAGGAGATAATATCAGATGAGGAAAGCTGATATTCAGGGCGTTTTAAGCAAAACACCCAGTGCTGTCGTCGTGGATCATTTTTCTCTGCATATCAGTACGATTTACTTCTGAATGGAGGAACAAACTCCAGGGCATTTAAATGCAATTTTATGTGAAAGACTGTGAAAGTGGAAGGATGAATTGCACTGAGACTCCTTCACTTTGACATGACTACTAAATAAAATCCAGCACAACCAGCTCACCTCAGTGGAGTCCTCGTGTGTGCGATTTCATCTCAGTATAAATGCAAATGTTGCGTGGAGAACTCGGATGTTTGTTAGTGAACATGGGAGAGCGAGCAGCATCATGAAGATCAAGAAAGGCAGCAAACAGGTCAGGGAGAAAACTGTAGAAAAGTTTAGTCAGGATATAAAACAAGATCCTGAGCTTTGGACATGATCAATGTTCACCAAGGTTGACCGAATGGCTTCATAGTTACACCAGCAGCAGCAACTAGATTAAAACGGTGGGAAAATAAATAAATAAAAACAATTTTTAAAAAAGTGAGGACTTCTAAATATAAAGCATCTCATACTCAGTCCGTCAGCAGCCAGGGAAGAGTTGAGTATTTAACAGACATTAAAATGAAATCTTGAGACATGGCAGCTAATGAGAGATAAAAAATATTTCAGTCTCTACATCCGATGTAGAGCGATCCAATCCCAAAGAGCTGCATCTTTAATTGCAGCAATAGACGGTTCTACAAATTATTACTGAATACAAATGCGCGCCACACTAATCAGATTTTGACTCGTCGTTATAAACAACCTTGTGTTGGTCCATCATATAATCTATAGTTGCTATATGACAACGTGCATAAAGTTTTATATGAGTGCTATTAACCCAAACTCTTGCTGTCTTTTACCTGAGATCTCATTTTAGAGTTCTCAGATCATCTGTGTTAGTGACCGGCTGAATGTTTGGACCTGAGGGGACAGATGGACACTATTATGACAGCTGGACACTTTTACTACAGCTGGACTCTTTCTCAGGATGAAAACTCTTCAGGTGTGACCCTGAAGCAGCTCTCCTTTGGGGAGAAATGCAGCCCGCCAGGAGCAAACTGAAGGACGAGCTGCTAGGCTGACAAGTGGGCAAAAAGCATCCAGGTCCAGAACCGCCTGGTTTTAGTGGGATTGTAGCTAAAACAGAAATAAAAATATGAATTTATTGACAAATATAATGAAATTAAATGGGGAAAAAAATGAAAAAAAACAAGAGTAGTTATTTGTTTGACACCTTTTCATGTAATCCTCTCAGCAATCAAGACAAAAAAAAAAATTGTAATGTTTCATTCATCCCTGCAGTAAGACCAGCTTGCACCAAAATAAGGCCAGTCAGATGGTTTTTTTCTTGGGTTTCGCTCCTGGCGGGAACTGAAAAGTGAGCAGGTGGACGTGAGCGCGATGCAGCACCTGCTCGTCCGTACAGTTTGCCACGTCGAGGTCACAGATCCGCTTCTGGCCAGACATGCGCCTGGCTGACACATTTCTGAGACGACCGTCCGGATATTTTATCCGTGCAAACAATCTAAAAGCAACAGAGAAAACTTTTTTGCTGTCTTTTACTGATAAAAAGAGGGCGTGTGAGCATTTTCTGTAGGTGCGAGTCTGATCTGGGAAATCTGGTCCCGCGAGAAAGCCGACTCCGTCTGTGATCAGATTAGATTGATGCTGCACGAATAGATGCAGCGATTATTTCTGCAATTTAAAAATGGAAAGTTTTGTTTGGTCTTGGTGTAGTTTCTACAGGCAAATGAACTAAAGGAATCTGACTTGCAGAGGGGGGGGCAAACGCACGGAGCAGTTGTGCAGCTTCACCAGGTGAGGCATGGTGGCAGGCCGGAGACCGTTCACGTCTGAAGCTCCCGAGTTTCTGCTGCTTTACTATGAACTAAATCACATTGACCCGTGGAGGAAGCGAGCCACTCAAGAAAGAAAATCTATACCGAGAGCAAACATCATCAACGCCTTCTAATCTCCGAGGTTTGGTCACTAAAAGGACAGCAATTCGCCACCCAGGAAGTCCGGCCGCAGCTCGCCTCCGTCCTCCTGGGTGAAGATAACGAAAAACTTTCCCCGCAGAGAGGAAGGAACAACACATCTGAGTTTTTAAACTTGGACTGTGAATATTTAGAGGGAGCAGCAGAGGCCTGCTGGTCATTTTCCACACATGGGAGTTTTTGCCTCAATGTCACAGAAGTTCAAAATCACAAAGTGGGACGGTCTCCGGGTCTTTACCATTAGTCATTACCGTTTTGATCAATTATTTTGTCTACTCATAGAAAAAGCTCAAAATCCCACGAATAATGTCTTCCATACGTTTTGCATTGAAATATCTCCATTTCCGATCCCTGTTTGGACCAGTTGATCCTCATGAACCAGGAGCTCTGATGAAACCAAAATCACTTTCCTCCCAAAGGTAAATATTAGAGTTACATAACTATAAGAGAGTCGACTATAAGAGTCGCTTTAAATTGCCAATTTAGACAGACTATTCCAAAGAACATGGCCGGTAAGAAACGCCCATCTGCAGGTTTTTTTTTATAGCACCACAAAGACTCGGGTGGAAACAACCCCAACTGGAAAAGGACTGAAGCCCAGAAAGATTCATAGTGGAATCAGATTTACAGAAACTTTCTCCCAATCAAGACGTTTGTCTCTGATCGGAAACGAGATAAAGGATGCCGATGCAAGCAAAAGGAAAGGAAAGTTTAAAAAAAAAAAGATCCACTCTACTCAAATGATCAACATTTTAACAGAACTTGATTTTAAAGATCTTAAAATATGTATTTGTTATTGTCACAGTAATCAAACTCTTCTTACAGCTGCTGAGCAGCTTTTTGCACAATTCAGATGGAAATCTGATGATTTATCTTTGGTGCATTTATACTGCGATTATAAAAACCAAAATAATAAACATGTTTCTGTTTTTATCAGGGTCTTCCTCTACAAAAATTTAAATTTCAAATGTTGACAGCTTTTTGGGGTTTTCTTTAAGCTTTCGGTTTTTAATGTTTTATTGCTTTGGTTGACATTTCTGTGTTTATGACCTGCAGGGCTTCTGCAGCTCCCTTGAGGCTGAACCATCATATTTGCATTGGATGCAAGCAGCTCTAAAACATTATTGAATGTCTTCTTTAAACTCATCGACTTGTTTTATTGTTATTGCAGTACGAAAAGCGTAATTATGGGTTTTTAGGCGCGTTGTTTCCTTTACGCACTTCCTTCCCGAGCATCTGTCTCCCAATCCATCAAATGCCCCCCACTGAAGGTTCTTATCGGTTTTTGATTTTAGGCGGTATAAAAGAGCCGACCGGCTCTCAGGTCTGCAGACGAGGCATCATCTTTCTTCAGAGTGAACATCTCATCCCATCCTCACAGGTACTTTATTTTTGCTGTGCACGAGGAATATCTTGCATGCATTTCTAACAGATTTTTCTCTTTTTTGCCCCCCTCCATCTTCTTGTTGCAGAAATGTCCAGAAAAGTTATTTTGGTCTTTGCGCTGTTGGTGGCGTTGATCACCTCCGACTCTACGGCCTCGCCTCAGAGCGCCGCGGCCGGGCAGGCGAAGGGAGCAGACGTCCTGCAGCGGCTCCTGGCCAAGAGGGAGGAAGCGAGGGAGGCGTCGGCGACCCGGGCGGAGAGACGGGCGCACCTGTCCGAAGACGAGCGGGAGATAATGACCAAGCAGGTCATGCAAGCCATCGCAGGTACGCCCGGGGCGGCGGCCGAGAATGTTCCCGTCTGATTATCTGATCAGACGGGCGAATGTGCGGAAAGCGATCAGATCTGTGCACTGAGGTGTTTGTGTGTGTGTGTGGTTCAACGTAGGAATGGTTTGTTCACAGAGGTGATGAACTCTGACTGCATGCTGGGCCGCGACTACCAGGGCTGGGTGGACTTCGGACGCAGGGACGCAGAGGAGTGAGGGGGGACGGCGACTCAGTCCTGGTTTTTGTTCACGATGTACAGAAAAAGTTGAGGCTTGAAAATGTATAAATAAAGATCTTTGCAGAACGATCTCTGCAGTCTGGACTGATTCCATCTTCACTGAAAGACCTTGGATGAAAATGTACGTTTGTTTCTTTAATTCTCAGGTGGTAAAACACACACTGACACAGAGATGGCAGACTACAGCGGAAAGCAGTGCAGAGAAACAGGAATTTTGGCATATTTAAGTCAAAAACTAATCACAACGTTGTGTTTATGATTTCTTCCCTTTTAAATCCACAGTATCCTATGCCGTTTCTTTTTCTTTTCTTTTTTTTGCTACATTTGATTGTTCTGAATGTTCAAATATTAAAAGACTGAAAAATCATTCTTAATGCCCAGAAAGATTATCCTGATCAGACAGAAATGCCAGCGGTTTAACAGACTCCTGACGGTGTGAAATACAGCAGAATCGACACAATCCGTTTCTCTGTGCGCTGGAAGTCCAACCCCTTCTCTCGGGCGTGGCTCAGATCGACACGCAAAACAAATCGGAGATGAGAAGATATGTAAAGGACGCCATCGCAGCGCTCCTGCATCAGTTTCTCTCAGTGTAGCAGCTCTAAGGTACAGGAAAACCAGTGCTTTGGTGCATCTGAATGTTCTTCAGTGCCACGTCAGTTTTTATACTGCATGTAGTATTTTCTTTTTCCTTAAATAACAAACGAGAATACTATTATTTACACTTTGAAAACTAAAAAAACAACAAAAAAAAACAACAAATGATTACATTATTTAAAACCAGCGATGGAGACAACAGTAAAATGACGTTCACAAACACAATATAAAAAGATTCTTTTTGCCGTTTTGTGTGTGTGTGATGTAATCGGCTCCTGACGTGAACACTGGCTGAGTTCATCGCTCTACACGGATAGCATCTCAAGCGCGGCTCCGACACATTCGGTGGCGTTCTGTTTTTCAAGACACGGGGTGCTGCGGTGGGCTGTGAATTGCACGGTGGGGGAATCTCATGGCTTAATGTGAAGTCACGGTGGTGAAGTCGGGGTGAGCGTGTCACAGTTTTGTGGGGCGATTGTGTCCGTCGGTCCCACGCCGGCCCATCATTCCCCAGGCCGCCACACGGTGCAGCCCGAGGCTCTGGAGCTTCTCCACCAGGTTCAGGCTGAAGAGGCTCGACCCGCGACTTTGGTCCGAGGATGAGCCGCGTCCTTCCGTCTGTTTCGCGGTGGAGGTCCGAGGAGGCGGCTGCGGCGGCGCGGTGGGGGCGTACTGCAGGTTGCTGTAGGGGTCGGTGGAGGCGGAGATGCCGTGCTGCTGCAGCAGCTGCAGCAGTCCCAGGGATGCGGTGGCGCCGGCGGCGGAGGCGAGGCTGCTCTGGTGAAAGTGCTGGAGGACGGAGGAAGACGAGGCGCTCACGTGCTCACCGTCCCGATGAGGTGGCAGGCTGAAAGAGCGAAGGCTGCAAACCAAAACATAAAAAAAAATCATGAATACAACATTAAATAAAAGCTTTGTGTTCATGCATGTATCGATTCTCAAACAGCAGCGTGCAAACGTTTCGTTCACATTCTTGACATCTTACTTCCAAGGAGCCAGACTTTAAACTTTCTTAAATTTTAATCTATAGACAATTATAGATTGTCTATATTATAATCTATAGACAATTATAATTGTCTATAGATTATATAGACAATTATATAATCTATAGACAATTATAATTGTCTATAGATTATAATACATGAAAGAAATTACAACTAAATGTGTTTTGTTCGTGGTTGCTCGTATTAATGCGCTGAAAGATATAATTAAAACTGATCGTCCTACATATTAACAGTAAATTATTAAATTGAGATAGAAAAAAATTGTAATTTCATTTCAAACAAATATATAATATACTTGGAATAAAATAAAAATTTTAAATATGAAAAATATACATTTGAAGTAAGAAAAACCAATGATTTATTGGAAATATATTTGTATTCAAATCCAAAACATAAATAATAAATTAAGTAACAATTATTGATAATAAACATATAACAGAAAAATCAATTATTTCATATTCTATTTTATATTAGAAAACATTGTTTCCGTTAAAAACAATGTGAAAGATAAAAACTAAATAAATCTTAAAAAATATTTGTAAGAATATTGATATGATTCTATCAAAGATATGTTGCATATTATGAAAAATAACAATAACAAACATATAAATTAATCAACATAAAAAATAATTACAGTCCAGATAAATAGAAGAAATAAATGTGAGGGCTAAAATCAAAGTCTGGCTCCTTCAATGGAAAATAAGAGTTGAAAAACAAACGTTTGTCCAGCAGTGAAAAACTGGTGAAAAAACAAGTTTTGGTTAATTTGGTGATTCATCTCTAAAAGATGGAGAAGCGTGTTAGTTTGTTAAGCGTAATAAGGCAGCATCTGTTTGTTTAATATAAACGTAAAGAAAGAAACGGCCGATTAATGCAGAATGACAGCCGAGACTTCAGTCAGCTTAGAGTGGCTTTAACATCAGCAGTAAATAAAAAAACAATACAGTGTGTTCAACACAGAGGCAAAATGCTGAACTACATCTAAACATTGTTGTTTTTATGGATAAAATGTGATCTATTGTTTTTATGTTACTTAGTGAAGAGAGAAATCTGAGAACAGGCTGATTAATAACTCACAGATTTATCCACCAACTCTGTGCACATTAATTGTAATGGAGTAAACATCTGATCAGGGGTTTTAAACAATTACTTCAAGTTATGGATTTAATCTTCAGTCCTTCACACTAGTAGGCCTGTCACAGTAACACATTTCGCTGCACAATAAATTGTCCCAGAAATTATTGTGATAAGCAATAATATTGTTGTTTTGAGATCATCGTCAGGTAATATATTAATGACAGCTTAATTAGATAAAAATGTACCCCTCTCAAATGCTTTTAAACTTTAATTTTTATAATAACCAATGGAACTGGAAGATATTTTCCAAAATAAAAGGCAACAAACAAAAACAATGAATAAAAGGGAAATAAAAACGGCACACAACAGAAACAGTGAATAAAATGAATAATGAAGTCTACAAGCTAAATTTCCCCTAAAAAAATAAATATTATACATTCAAATTTATTGAGCACATTTTAATTTTTGCAATTAAAACTGGTTAATTGCAAAAGTAAAGCTTACAAGAAAGAAACCATCTTTGTCTCATTGGTTTTTCTTTGCATTTGAGACGTGGGCGTCTGTCAAACAAACGTATATGAACAATTTATACTCAAATGCAGCTGTTAGGTTTTCTGCAGCTGCAAATTCACATTAAGCTGCAGTTTAGGCGACTCTGCCTCCGTGGTTAGTAGTTAGGATGCCAGCAAACATTTAGGACATGAGTCGGTTAATATGCAGGCGTCCGCTGGGCTCTTACTTTTCCCTGCAGGCTGCTTCTAAAGTTTCAGAATGACCCTCGACAGACGTTTTCTACCAGGGGAGGGGCAAAGAGGACAACATCAGGAGGGGGAAAGGAAACAAGACAGGAAATCTGGAGATTTTGATTTGATATAAAGAAAAAGAAAAATTTGATCAGCTGGCTTGAAATCGTTGAACTTTATCGAATGTGAAAGTGAATTCAGTCAGAGGTGTGGAAATCAACAGGCGGCAGCAGCAGCGTAACCTGCAGAGCTCTTACCGATTGGAGAAGGAGGGGACGAGAGGGGGGGGCTGGAGGACTTTGCAGGTGGTTTTGGGATGTGTGGGGAAGGTCTTAGGGAGGGTGGGACCCGATGAGGACGCTGTCCGGTTGAGGGAGGAGACACAAATATTAAACCCCACATGGAAGGGAAACCCACACATCTTTTAGGCTTTTAATAAGCTCAAGAAGATTGAGAAATTTGGAGATATTTTAAATAATCATACGTCTTACCGAAACCATGAGCTGCAGAAAACTGCGAGGGGTCAGGCTCGTCCTCCTCCAGGTCGTTCAGGCTGTAGACGTGCTGCACGTCCACCTCCAGCTCCTTGAAGTCCTTGGTCAGGACTCCAGGACGAGGGTGGAGGATTCCCCCCAGGTTTGGCTTGGCCAGCTGCTGCCAGTGGTGCAGAGTCACTGAGCCTGATGGGGAGACAGACAGAGGACTGTCTCTGGACCGTCTTAAACAAAAACACGGATTACTGAGCAGATCCTCGCTTGACTGAAACATTTTGCTATGGTTTTGTTTCCTGGATTTGTCACGTTTTGGGTGGTTTTGTAGTAATAAAGCACCACAATAGTTCTTCACAAGCTGGTTGCTGTTAGCATGAGACTTTTTCTGGTTTAGCATGAGCAAGCGGCTATCACAGGCTCTAATAATAAGGTGATATGTTTATATTTGAGGCTCTTATTCTGAAGCAATGCAGTTATTTATCTGGCAGTGTTTTGTTTAGCCAAACAGAAATGTTGAAAGTTTGACAGAAAACTTATGAATGATTTGTAAACACAGAGAATCCGGTGACTGGCTAACTGTTAGCAGTAACTGTAGCAACTGCAGGCGCGAACGTTGACGTAGTTGGTAATTTTCCACCAGCACTGAATTTAGAAGAGATATTTCACTGTTTTAATGATAATTCAGGACTTCAAGTGATTATCGCAAAATTGTTCTTATTGCTTCTGTACTGAACTGAGATTCATTAAAAACACAATTAAACTTTCACAGAACTTGTGATGACAAAAAACATGTAGTGTTTTCATTGATTTTTTTCTTCTTTTGGACGACCTTAGGATTAAATCCAAAGTTAGTGGAAGCTAGGCGTCACGTTTGCAACAGTGGCAGGTGCTGCATGAACTAAAGTCTTGGGCAACTTTTCTTTTCAACACCGTAGCATAGTTTGCATTCTCAGACAAAACTGTCTCTAAGTATTTAAAACATGCGGGCCGTGAGATGATAACACATAACGTCTGCTTCCTTTTTTCAGCCTATGTTCCTGATTGAGGTTCAGAAGGTAAAGGAATCATTTTAAACATCTTTCAGTCCAAATATTTTAAATGCAGACATTAAAAGTGTTTATTTTATTTTTTCTAAAGATTAAAACGTTATTAATTTGTTTCCCCTCACATTTAAAGTGAACTCTGGTGTGTTTGAATGGACATGTGGATGCCAACCGAATTGAAGACTTCTCTACAAGCAGGAAGCAAGCTACAGTGCAGGGCATTCTGGGTAAATGCAACCTAAACAAACATGCGTGTCCAGTGGTAGCGAGAAAAATGGCTTGTGGTCTTTTATCAAAAACAAAAGAGAAATCCTACAAATCCTAAAATGTGATGCCACTTCACTTTTGTTTACATTTTGTGAAGAAGGAAACTGAGCTCATGTCTTCATCTGAGATTTTCATGTCATTTAGTTGAGTACATCTTGGTGCAGCGCCACCACAGGCGTGGAGGAGGTAAAGGAGGTTTTTCAATAAATTTGGATCTTTTTACAGTACCAAACCGCACCAAATGATGCAACTTTAGTCGCCAATCAAACTGAGTCTTGAAAGTTCAACACTTTTTTTTACCTTCTAGAGGTTTAACGATCTGCAGGCGGTCTGGCAGGTAGGACCTGGACCCTCCTGAGGAGCCGCAGGAGTGCCGTGAGCTCCCGTTGGAGTAGTTGGTGCCGGTCGAAGCAGCTGAGCTGGAGGCCAGGCTGTCGTTTGGCGTCAGGAAGCCGCTGGAGCCGTCGCCCTCCTCGCAGTTTGCCGCCAAGGCGCGGAGTTTCCGTTCCCTCTCCACGTCGAAAAAAGGCCGGTCAGAGGCGTGGCTCTGCTGGCGAGCTGACAAGTTGCGCAGAGCGGTTTCCAGGTCCTGACCTCCGGGTGTGCCCGGCTGGCCCAGGCGTTTCGGCCCACTGACACTGTGGCGGAGAAAAACAACGACGACTTAACATGAAGTAAAGCAAAGAGAGTTTCAGCCACTTCCTGCCGCTCTGGAAGCTCACTTGCTGTCCTCTCTCTGAGTGGAGATGGAGCCGGGCTTGTCCTCCAGGATGAAGCTGGCATTGTCGGAGCCGTAGTAGCTGGTCCGAGGGGTGCTGGTGCAACTGGACACGGGGCTGGAGCCCGGTAGTCCTGGTGAGTGGCACTGGGACCGCATCTTCCCTGCTTTGTTCGCCACCTTCACTGTTTCGAAGACGCGATATGGGTGGTTCCTGCCAGGAGAGACCAACAACGTCACGCATAACCTGCAGCCAACAAGTACTTATCACTGGATTCTGCAATCCATGTTGTGGAAAATTAGGAATAAAACTAAATAATACAATCATTATTTCAACACGAAGAAAGATCTTTCATTTACATGATTCTCTGGGCTTCCCTTCATCCCCCCACTTGGGGGCGCCACTGTTGCTAAATGCAACTTCTTGTGCTTTTCTATCAGAAATTGCCTTTTTCTTCCTCACTCTCTACAATCGTCAGTAAGTCCCTTCATTTCTTTGCAGGACTTTCCTCTTTCAAGGTCAAATGGCAAATCCCTTGCCATTAAAAGACACTTTACAAAATAATTAGTGTCATTTTGTGACTTTTGCACTTTTATTTGGCCAACAAAAAGTAAAAAAAAAAAAATGAATCAAGGGAAAATTTTATTCAATGAATCAATCAAAACTAATCAAATTCAGATCTATCATCTTTATCAATATTCACCCGACTCTGATTTTGTATTCTTGGACAATCGCAGACGGTGAGAGTGGTTGCCGTTTCTGATGACAGACTCACTTGTACTCTGACGAAGCGGGAGAGTCCAGGCCTTTCCGGAAGGTGCCCTCTATCTCTGCAGCCAGAGAGTCCATGGGGAGGACGGAGGCCAGCGCGGTGTACCGCTGCACCGTGCTGTTGGGCAGACTCTTATTTCGCAGGTTCTTTATGTCCTTCTGTGCCTCGTGCAGCATGTCCTCACACTCAGAGTACTTGTCCTGCAAGTCCTTGAGCTGCAAAAGACAAACATAAAGAGACACATTAAATAACTAAGAGGAGTTGCTAAACAGACATCGCAATAACTGCAAAACTAATGAGAAATAAAAAGCTAAAATGTGCATTTTATTTCATTTTAATCCAACTCTGAATATGATGCAAACTTTGCCATGCATTAGATTCTGGACGGAGACCCCCTTTGCAAACTGAAGATGGTATTAAAATGGAAAACATCAACTATTTGAATGTTTTCTCACATTTATTCACTATTCAATAATTATTACATCCATTTAGCATAAACTCTGTCTTGTACCTTCTGGTTTTATGTTATGAGCAAAGCGGAGTGATAAATTTGACTGCATGGCAAATAACTTTAAATACATTACTTTAGCCCATATTTTATAATAATGATTGAAAAACAGATCCCATTAAAAAATGTATTATCTTCCCTCCAGCTGTCTGAGGGTCCTCTAGCGCCCCCTGGGGGCTGAACACTTTGAAAAACAGTTACCTCAGACTTCAGTTTTGCCTCCTTCTCTCTGGAGGAACTCAGCTGGTGGTTCAGATCTTCGTTCTCATGACTGAGCTGAAAAACAGAAGCAGGATTCAAAACGTTTACCATCACAGAACAGAAAGTTAGCTTACTTCACTTTCTGGAACCTAAATAAGAAAACAAAAGAATAGGAAAGCTTTGGAGCTGCCAGGAAACGATAATCTCACAGAAGTGGGACTGTGAGTTTGTGTTTTTGCGCCTCACCCCTTTGCAGCGGGCCTGCAGGTCGACTATCTGAGCGAGCAGAGAGCTGATCTCCTCCTGCTGTCGGACGGTGTCCTCCATCTTTCTAGCCAGCTCCTCCGACAGGTCCACCACTTGTTTATTTGCAGACGCTGAAACACACCAGCTTCGTAAATACAACTGGAGAGTGAGAGGATGATTGCTCCATCGTTTATCAGTGAATCAGGGAGAAAAACTTACAGAGCTCCTCCACACACACCATCATCAGCTCCTGCTCCTGCTCCTCGTAGTTGGTCGTTTCTGTGGAGAGCTCAGTGGCCTGAGCAAACAACATCCTCATATCATTAAAAACAACCCAGTGGTGGAAAATAGAAAACCTATATTTTCTTCTTCTTTTTCTTTTTTCTTATATTGAGTTGGGATTTCATTGTGCATACCTCTAGTCTCAGTTTGCGGTTCTCCTCCTCCAAACTTTTCAGTTTCTGATGCAGAAAGTCATAATGGACAAAGTTGCTGAGAGAACTGCTGGATTCGTTTCTTTTAATTCTGCAGAAAACAAAAATAAAAAATATTTTAACTTTCGAGAACGTCACTTTACACCGTGACAAACGAATGTGTTGCTTTACATAGCATGAAAGATGACATTTAAGTGAGAAACAGATGCTGATGTGTGAAAAATAAAGATGTTGGTTTGGTTTGATGGTAAAGGATCAGCTTTAAGTTCTTACAGCCAATAGTTCTTCATTTTCTGCCTCCTCTGGGCTCCAAAAAGCAAAATAATATTAGAAGTTGACTCGCTCAGATTATGAAACCCCCTGTAGTAACTCTGATAATCAATCTACATCACTTGCTATTACACATACGCATTTCTCAGAGAAAAAACCCCCAGCTTGGATTAACTGGAGATGGGAAGGAAGTTTCTAGAAAGCTAATCTGGAATCATTAAGAGGATCAGAAGAGCTGCTCTGACGTGTGTTTACTCACAAACAAGCTTGATACGTGGAGCAATTCAATTAATTTTAATAAAGCAGGAGGGTTGTGCTACTTTCTATGTCGTGTCTTGTATGAAACACTCAAGCATAAACCTGCATAAATCTAAACTTGCACTAAACTACAGGTGTAGCTAGTAAAACTATCTCAAAATGTTCTAGAAATGAAATATTAGATCCATGTTTTGTTCTTGTTCTGCAGCTACGTCTGAGCCAGCTTGAGATTCTGACAGTATGTTTTCAAAATAAAGACATTAAAATATACGACATCTCCTTATAGTGGCACTAATGACATTGACAATGTCGATTTTAACACAAAAATACAAACATTCGTTGTATGTATCGAGGAATTTTTGTGCAGAACTTCAAATCTTATTAGTTTACAAAGTAGCGCGGCTCTAATCACAGCTGTGAGCTAATTAGTCCTGCTATCTGCACCGGTAGCCAGCCTGGAGCCAACTACTTAACCTACATGTCACTCGCACCCCATTAACTGTAGTTTTTAAACTGCGTCACCTTAATAAGACGGATCGGTGGTAAACCCTCAGTTTCCACACCTGAACCACAAATATTTCCTAACAGAAAACTTTGTTCTTTTTCTAAACGAGGTAAAAGTGTAGCAGCCTCCTTTGAGCCAGCTGATGGGCAGCAACAAGTCGGGGAGGGGCGACGCTTTGCTACCCAATGCTTTAAATAGCCAGAGAAAACGCTGCAACATTTTGGCATCTCATTAAAACTGAAGCAACAAAATGACTAAGATGCTGTTTTGAAGTCTTTGGCCTGTTTTTGCTGGACTCAAGAATGACGCCAAAATACTTTATTCTTTTAAGTAAAATATTGCATGTTTGGATTATTGCTGATCTGTTAAAATGAAAATCCCCCCAAAATTATTTTTGGATTAAAAAAAGAAGAAAACATTTTGGCTGCTCATGGGCACCTTTAAGGTATTTCAGACATCGGCGTGTGTGTAGAGTGGATGTGTGTGTACTCACGGTGAGAGGCCCTGAGCGTTCTCCGTCTCCTCTGTGCTGGCGTAGAACTGCAGCAGGTCGTCTCGCATGGTCAGCTCATGGCGAAGCTGAGCGATCTGAAGAAATTTAAAGAAGTGTTGTTGAGCGCTGAAGCTCAGCAGGATGGGAGCTTTTCTGTCTGTGCACGATGGGGACCAACTACCTCTTCCTTTGCGATTTCCAGCTGTTCATCCAGCGTCTCGTTGCGAGACGTCAGCTCTTGGTTCTGCTTCAGGAGGGACTGACCGATTCGAGCCGCTAACTCCAGATCCCGCTCTTTCTGCACAGGGATTCACAAACATGTATATTTTGTACAAGGTTGATTGGAACATGTGAGCCAACAAATTGTGTAAAACGGAGCTGGGCAGAGAGGACCATATGTCTAATCCTCTGTTAATCCAGTTCATCTGCTGTGTGTCTCTCTTACCTCCTCCAGCAGGTGGGTCACCGCCTTGATGTCATGATACGTCTTGGTGACCTGGCCCACTCTATCTGAGCACAGCACTGAGGAATGAAGGAGAGGAGGGGAATTTAACGAACAGAGGCAGAGAATGATGCATTTCTGACTGAGGAAATAGAAATAATAAAAATAAACAGAATGAACATTTCATAGCTAAAGAGCATTTAATTTGTCCTGTCCCACTGACGTTTTAGGAGCCACACCAAAACATCTCCATGAGGCCCACTATCGACTGATCCTCTTAGCCTGATCCCTCTGAGGCCAATTAAGAGGCCAGTAGAGACGCCGCGCCCCTGGACACCAGAATAGCTTCGTTCAGCCGACCGCAGGGGAAACCTGATGGTGTCCATTTCAGCCGGAGACGCAGGGAAAGACGGTAACAGGCTGCTGACGTGAAAATCTGTTTACATCCTGAACAATGGTTTGTCTTTATTCACTTTAAAGGCATTACATTAAAGGATTAATCAATTAGTTGGTAGGGATTTAGCACTGACGTGGACAGAGTTTGGAGTAAAGCCATTCAGGTCCCTATTATAATTATTCACAGTTAATTTAAATATTGATTACATTTTATTGGTGCTGAATGTCCTGCAGCTCATTTTTCAATTTAAAATGTGAGGTATTTCTTTGATTTTAATATTTCTGGTTATTGAACAAGAAAAATTTAAACCCACTGAACATTTTTAAAGTCACATCCATTTTTACAATGAGGGAAATTACCATTTAAAACTTTAAAACTAAAGTATTGAGCAAATGAGTTCATTACAATAATAATTTAATAAGCCTTATGAGGCAGATTTATACGTTTTTGAGTAAAGGATTTAGATATTTTTCATTGAGAAATGGTAAAAATGCTAAACGTATAGTTTGGATGTTTGATTATTGCTCTCCTTTTTGTTTGTTTGATGTTTTTCCTGATGACTCTACAAAAAAATGAGTCTCTTCCCCCTTAAACTTCACCGCTATTATGCAGATTGCATGGAAATCAAGCTCAGATTTGTTTAAATGTTTGCTTTAAACATAAGATCTGAACATGACATCAAGCTGAACAACATTTGTCAAAAACCAGGAAACAAAGCATCCAGATTTTCATCAATTTAAATATGAAACTGGACTTTAAGTGAGAATAGGAAACTTATTCTTCTCAGGTGCTGTTCTGTTGTTTATGGTAGTTTCTTAAAAACACAAAAATATATTTTCCCACTATAATCAGACTGTTGAACCTAAGCATGTAAAAAAACATGTTATTTATTAAAACAGCTGGACATGTGAAACATCTTGCTATAACTGGTTTGTAAAAAAAATGAAAAAGACACATTGTTGGAAAAAAAAACCCCCAAAGCAAAACCATTAAGTGGCATCAACAACAATCCTCTGAGGCCGGAAGTAAAACAGAAAGCAGACAGAACATGAGGAACATGAGGAACATTTAAACATCGAGTTTCTGACTTTGTGTTTAGCAGAGAACAGATCTGAACGTCTCTCTGATGGATTCTTTGCTTAAATCAGAAACATTTTCCTTCATTCACGAAGCTCGGATGAACCAACAGGCTTTCTGCAAGGCGGAGTGATTAGATTGAGGTTTGATTTGGCCTGGAAACAGTGATTTGATACTGCAGCCATATTTAATCAGCCTAATGGAGAGCATCCCGGCTGCACTAAGAGCACCGTCAATGATTAAAATACAGCCAAGGTGATTCAGTGTCAGTTTTAGATGATCATTTTCAGTCAGCAACAATAGGGTATGTAGAAAAGGAAATCATTACGTGACCAAAACGTTGAAGGACAGTTGGTCAAACCAGACTGTAAGCCTCCTTTACACCCTTAAAATTGTTCTGCTGACTGGACAAGATGGTTCCTTCTGATGCTGCAGCAGCAAGGAAAAGATGTACAAAGACACTGAATATCCAAAATGATTGATCTATCTGGCACTGATTGATTCATCTAAAGTCTGTTCACACTTGCTGGTTGACTTATACACTAAAAACCTAAATATCACAAGAAGAAAACCCCTAAAAATAAACATTGAGAATTTCATGAAAAATATTCAAAATCCTGCTGGTTAAAGTATCTCCATCTCATCCCGCTAAAAAAGAAAGAGGGTAGACATGTTTGTCCTTTTCAGGGGCGCACCAACAAAAACAACAACTCTAATGCATTATAAAGGTAGATCCTAAATTATGCAGGATTAGGATCACACACACAAGTCTTCCTGAGCTCCAAACTCTGCACCGAGACAGAGTCTATAAATTAAGAAAAGCCTAATGAGATAACTGTTCCACTAATCCTATTGTTCTCAAAGTGGATCCCAGCGTTTCCTGTGCCAACAAGGCAGCCTGCAGTGGGACACTTGGCTGGCATAGAGATCTGTTCACACACACCCAAAATAAGACCCGCTATGTTACAGGAAATCCACTCAAATTACCTGCCAAAGCCACCAACAAATAAATAAATGTTGACATTCATCACATGTATATCACCACACACTGGGTTGCATTTTTCCAAGCAAAAATTCAAGAGTACGCATTTGTTTAGTTTAGGTTTGATGAAGACTAAACACCCCTTCAGGTTCCACCAGGTGAATTCCTTGACCTCTGACCTGCTGACCAGGCTGCCATGCAGCAGAGATAAAGCTACAGGTTTTACAGTGTGGGTGAAGCTAAATCCAAGCAGGTGGTTTGAACTGTTACCCTAATACTGTCCCTGCAGATGAACCTCGTTGACTTAGGTGTGCTTATGATGTCTGTTATATTGAGGGGGAGCAGACAGGTGAGGATGAGCGTCGTTGCAAAAAGATCACTGGGGCGAAACCGATCCATTTCTCTAACAATAAAACATTAAAAATGATTTTTAAAAAAAACTCTCTTATATAAATATGAGCACCAAGACAAATTATGAAATTATTTACGCTCCTCTAATCTGGAATAAACTTTAAAAAAAAAAAAACTCTATATCAAGGCTAAACGCCCATTTGTTTAGAGCTGCCTTTGGTTAGTAGTTAATGGGGCATTTATAATGTTTATGTTTTATTCTGATGATGGCATTTGACAAAATGTAATGTCTACTGCTTGTTTCATAACTGGTGACTGTATGATGTTTTTAAATCACTTTGAACAGCCTTGTTGCTGAAATGTTCAAATAAAGCCAACAGCCGTCATGACAGACGGATGTTCATCGCGTCTTGGTTTCTGGAGAGCTGCCAGCAGGTTGCAGTATTTTTACCCTCCACATGTCCATGCAGACAAAGGACACCACAGAGGAGACTCGGCTATATTACACCTAAATAATGCCCATTTTAAACCAAAAACATGCGCATTAACTACCTCAGAGAGGTGGTCAACACCAACTGCTCAAGATCACCAAGAAGTTCGATAAATATATTTAGATATAAAATTTAAATAAAACAAAATCTACTTTGGTATTAAAAAGAAAGCTCTATAAAATAACCTTCGCTCCTTGTTTATCAAAACTGTAATTACTGAAGCACAACTGTTAAAACACCGAGCAGGTTTTAGTTTTTCCTTCATTCTGAACTACGTTGGGATTTCTGAAGCTGCAGCAGTCAAAAGACGATGTGCCAAATTTACAAACAGCATTTGTTGAAAACGGCTTTACAGCAATGATAACTGCTGACACACACACAGCTTAGGACTTCCCTGTGCAGCAGCAGACTGTACACGCACGCACGCACGCACGCACGCACGCACGCACGCACGCACGCACGCACGCACGCGCGCGCGCACACACACACACACACACACACACACACGCGTATTTATCTCAGTGACCTTCAACAGACTACATGTAAGCATTTTAAAGCTGTATTTATTTTCACAACTACCAATAAGTTTTAGTGCTCATATATTCCCCGCTTACTTTGAGCTTTTATGTCGTTATGAATGATGCGCTCTCAG
The DNA here is from genome assembly GCF_051168715.1 of Poecilia mexicana. Taxonomy (NCBI): domain Eukaryota; kingdom Metazoa; phylum Chordata; class Actinopteri; order Cyprinodontiformes; family Poeciliidae; genus Poecilia; species Poecilia mexicana. The sequence goes on along the minus strand of NW_028263370.1, from coordinate 3,885,774 downwards.
CGACTCTCCGCACGCTGAAATACATGCACCATTAAGCATTAAAGCCCTTAGGTAACAGACCTGAAAGCTGCAGCTCACTGTGAACCTCAAGGTACATAATTTCCCCCCAGTGCCGTTTCAACATATTGAACTGCTTTTTATAATCCTGCATGTTCTGAGCCTCCTGTCCTGCAGTGACCTGATCTCTAAACATCTCCCCTCGGTCTCCTCTGCAAACCGCTGTCACGTCGCCCACTGCGGCATCTCACCTTGCTTTACCTCCTTGCAAAGGCTCTCGTTGTTATTGTTGTTATTGCTATTATTGCAGTTGTGGCTGATTTTATCCTCTTCAAGTATTTCCTCCACGTAGCTGGACGTGCTCTTGTCGTCCTCCTCCTCCTCGGACGCTGAGGAGCTCCACACCTCCATGGTGACTGCAGAAAAACTCCCCTCTGTCACTTTGTCCATGAGTTAAATCCTCTGCTTTCCCCCCCTGTTTTACTGCGCGCTGCAATGCGCTGGCTGCCTCTGCTGCATGATGATTCTGCTGGGTTCTGTGCAAGTCTGTGCGAGGCGTTTTGTGTGTGAGAGAATCTGAGCTGCTGGGAGTTAATATATAATCCCTGGGAGCGTGCGTGCCATCTGTCGTCATGCCTGCCTCCATTCACCTGGCCACGTTGGACTACCGGGTAGGGAAGGAGAGGGGGAAGCTGAGGAGGGAGCAAAGGACCAATCGAGCTCTGGACCTTTGGACACAAAGGAGGATTTTAATCGCTCTGACCTGGAGCAGCCACAGGAAGACGAGGGAGATGCATATGCGGGTGAAGGAATAATTCGGAAGATGGTGCATTTGCAAAAGGATGCTGCACAAATCCTGCTCCACCCCATGGTTTGAGGAAGATGGTATGCTCCCAGAATCCCTGCAGCTGCTCTCCTCTCCTCTCATACGTAACAGAAAAGAAGAGGCTCTGAGTAACTCTGCTGCAGACTGAGACACACCCACAGCGTTCTGCTGGAGGCAGCAGCCTGCACAGAAATGTCACTGATGTTTACCTACAATCCCAATTTAACATTTTACATAAAATTTAAGTATCTGATCTGCTGACTTGAATGAGAGTTCACAAATAAAGACGAAGCAGCTCAGAAACACACAGTAGAGCAGAGGTATTAGAAATCCTACATATGAATATAAGAATTTTACTAGGAATATACCTAAATAAACGTACCAAGTTATTAATGAAAACGGTTCTTACATGAGCAAGAGCCTCAAAATAACGGAGGGTTGTTGTGTTTTTTATATACATTTGCAGAGATTTTCACATCGTCTGTCCTGAGTTTCTTTTCTTGTCAGGATTTACAAGCATTTTTGGTGAATGTCAGAATTGCTTCCAGCAAACATTTCCCAGTCTGCCAAAATAAAAAAAAATAAAAAACCCTAAACCAGACACAGGAGTTTCTACCAATCAAATATTAACCTCCTCATAAACATTTCAGTGGCCATGCGGGATATCAGCCTGCAGCCTTGCACGTTCACAGACACCACTTTCACCGCCACTGGTGGGACGCCGCGCCGCGTCTTTGACACAACACGCTTGCTTATTCCAGTTTACACGTTCCTGATACCGTGCAGCTCTTAAACTGATTACTAAAGCAAGATAATTAAAATTCCAGAGAAACGGATGGTCATAAGGAAATAATGGACAGAGGACTCTGATCTCAATATCAAATCAACAAGAGTCACATGCTTCATTAAAAAAAACTAAAAACTACAGTCCCTTCCAAAAGTATCCATTCCTCTTAAGCTTTTTCATATGTTTTATGTTACAACCGCAAACTGTAATGTGTTTCTTTGGGAAGTTATGAGAGGCCAACACAAACACTTGTGAAAAAGATGGAAAATGACAGAATGATATATTTTCATTCAAATGAAAATTAGAAGAATGCCATGCATTTGTGTTCAGTCTTTGCTCAAACACCCTTAAATAAAAGCCAATGCCGTAAATTGTCTCTAAAAGTCACTTAAGAATCCACCTGTGTGTAACTTATTCTCAGCATGAACCCAGCTATGAAGGAACAGAAAGTCAACACAGGAAGAAACTCTTTTCTTTTCTTAAGCTTTTCTGTCATCAGTGAAGAAACACCGGCTCTTGTCTTGACACGTCAACATTTTGCTGTGTTCACTGCTCTTCTTGTGGTCCATAATCCAACCACTATGTTGAACTCCTTCCACTGTCCAAATCGCATATCAGTGCAATGGATTTTGTTTTTAGTCTTCTCGTTTACATACTTGCCGCATAATGACTCTGACAGCCATGTGGCGGATGCTTTGCCCCTTAATCTCCGGGAGTGTCATCACATTGAGCCCTTTGATCAAACCTCTCCTTCCCTAAATGTTAATCTTAAAAGTAATTTCTCTAGGTACTGGGGATTGTAAGCATATCTTTTTTTTTATATATAGCAAGTTTGTAGAGTTAATTGGCTTATTAGTGGAACCAGTTTCTCTAAGAGGGTGTTTGTGTGACGAACCCACCACTAGGGAGTCTCTTTCTTTGAGCTTTTTAGGGGAACCTGCCATTAGTAGTAAGAGATGCTCATGGACTTGTTGTGCTCCTGCCTCCTCTGCAGTGGAGGCTCCTCTGCTCAGAGTGGAGTCGACTCTGGTCACCTCTAATATTTGGTTTTAGTTATTTTTGCACCTCCACATATCCCAGTTTTCAAACATTACCGAAAAGTGACTCACGTCACTTTTGTACTGCAAAAACAAAATCTTACCAAGTTTTTCTTGGGTTTAGTTTTAAGTGCAAATATCTTAGCACATTTCAAATAAGACAAAATTAACTAGGAAGAAGACCGTACAATCTTAAATATGCGGGAAAAATGTCTTAAATGCTATTTAACTTACAACTAAGCTCCCATTTCATGCTGGAACATTACACTTGAAATAAGACTAAAGATATTTGCACTAGAGACCAAACATAATTGATACGATTTTGTGTTTTGCAGTTTGGGTTTATACAAGTAAATTATTTCCTTACAATATTGTCACTTTGTGTTGTCTCCCATCTGTTTGTTGCAGTAATTAAGCCAAAATGTACAAATCAATTAGCAATTTATCAATAAATTCCATCTGCTTTACTCTTCAAACATCAACACTGATATCAACAAGGTTTCTTTGTAAGAGGGAACGTAGGAATGTGCTTTACTTCCTTGATCAAGGCATCCATAAACAAGCACCGTGAGCAGATTACGTGCCTTTAATAAACTTAATATATAACCAGTGAAAACCTGTGAGAAGGACTGGAGGTTCACCTTAAAGGAGAACAACAACCCTGAAGTCTGACCAGAGCCACAATAGACCGATTTATACAGAAGTATGACTTGAGTTAAAATGATTCACAAACAGAAAACCACAAACCTTTTAGATATTTATCTACAAAACATTTTGAAACCCATGTGGCAGTTTCCTTCTACTTCAGTTGTTGGATACTTTTTATGTTGGTGTATGGTTGCAAAGCGAGGAGTGAAATACTTGAGCAAGGTTTATTCCTCTGCTTTCTGTTAAACTTTCTTCAGAAATCAAATCATTAAGTGGAGCTATATCCTCACAATGATGTTACCATTAAACATTCACTCAACACATTCTGACAAATCACTTAGTGATTTATTAATATTTACTTTAATCTGCTTCACTGCTGCAAGTCCAAGCAACAGAGCGCTGAAATCAATGAGATTTCATTGATTCTCATTGAATCGAAAACCAGGAAGGTGCTTTTATTCACAGCATCCAAATAAAAACTCCCCCTACGTGCCTTTAATAAACTTAATGCATAACCAGGGACTACGTTGTAAAGATCAGACGCTTCATTTGCAGTCGACTCCCAAGTGAACAATCAAAACACCCGGCATGATAAAGACAGAGCTCCTTTTGTTGCACTGCATACTCCCAAAATTAAAGCGATAGCTGCTGATTTTATGTCACTGAAAAAAATCTTGTCCAACGCTTCCTTCCTTCCTACATGCAACACATTGTATTTAGATTCACTCAATGCTCTCGTTTGACAACACAATACGTCTAAAAATCTAATTGAATTATCTAAAATGTTAAATTTGACCACAAATGACTGGCTTTTGCTAATTTCTCAGATAGGTTTATATCAAAGTTGTGTTGCTGCAATAAAAAGTTTCCAGTTGCTTACTGCAGGTGTTAAATATGCTATGAACTAAAACAAACTAATTCGCTCAGCAGAGCTGAGCTCCATCTATAATACTACACTTTAAAAACTTTGCACATTAATTGTGATAGATGCAATTTTACTTTAAACAGTAAAAATTATTATTCCAGTTATTCCAACCCTAAGATGATGCTGAATTCCACTTGCCAGGTAAATTAGCTCTAACTAAACTAATGCACAAGTTCATTTATTAAAGCTTCTGAAGGTAAAGTATAAAAATGTTTTTTTTTTGTTTTTTTTACATATTTGTTAAATCTGCCATATGTTCTGTCAGCATAATACAGATAATATGTGGAACAACAATCTAGCTCCTCCGTTTTCTCCTTGTAGACCTGCTGCCATCTGCAGCAATTCACCGCCCCACATCACACACAACCAATCAGAGCCAGGAGGAGGGTCTTAGCGCTGTCAATCATCCTCATGTACATACTGCTCTCTACTACGCTACAGCTTCTATGACACCAACTAGTCAAAATGGCCACAGATGACGGCGGATAAACAGTTTTCCTTGAAGTTTTTCTTTGCCGTTAGCACAGCTGCAGTAAGCCAGGGATCTTGAGCTTATACACCCACATGTGTCACAAAGGCAAGCTACCTTCTTTAAATAAGATGAAGGGCAAATACAATTTATTCTTAAATCTATGGAGCATAATTCAAAATGTGCATTTCCAAATTATAAAAACTGAAAAGAAATAAAAAACACAAAAAAACCCTTTAAGGCCATGTCACTCTACAAAGGAAATCCACTACCATAAATGGATAACACATTGTCCTCTTGAACAACAAGGTGCGACTGTCCAATGTTGTGCAACAGCTACTATTATTACACAAATCTCATTGTTTCTTTCACAACAAGGACTTTTCTAATTTTAATATAATGAATTTTCTGCATTAAAGAAAGTTTGGACAGAGAGTGCATTACTTTTCCCAAAAGATCCACTTTTAGTATAAGTTGTAAAATTTAAGACACGCGCTTTAAGTTTTTACAGAAAACACTTTTTTAAAAATAAAAGTTGTTAAATTGAGGCATGTATTTCAGAATGCATTAGTCTCTTCTTCTTTTAAAACATTTGTAACATCTTTTCAGAATAACTTTCCTGTCAAACTTTTTTAAATACTTACTCATTTTACCATAATTTTAGTTACTAACCTAGAAGTTTGTTCTCATGAAAAATATTAAAAATTGTGGAAATGTTGTCATACATGGACTGATGAGGACGCCTCAGGTTCTCAGTAAACCATCAGTCACACAAAAGTGTGACAAGACTCATTTCAGAGCCTAGTGGTAAAAATAAAATGCAGAGCAGAAACAACAACAGGGGAACAAGATACCAGAGGATTCAGTAGCACTGACAAACACCACCATATGTCCTTTGGCTAAATAATTCAAACAGAAGCACAGTGTGGCACAATGTGCATCAATCAGATTAGTCTGTCCTGGTTCTGGTAGCAACATGTGGTTGCCATCATCCTGGGACAGTCTACCGGGTGTTAGAAGGACATACCCTACAATCTCACTAAATCCTCACTATAAGCCAATTTCCTTAGTGGACTATTTTCCACAAAAACAAGTGAATCTTGGTCTGTTCAGATTTCCTGAAGACCTCGATAAAACCTGGTTTAACCAACCGTGAAACAAAGAAGGGTCAGGTCACTGAGAATGGTCTTAAAAGTTAAGGATTAATCATGTAAAAAAACAACAAATAGGAGCCCCGTTATTTTAAAGAAAAGAGTCTTTTACTAAAACATTTTTTATACTGTAGACATTGGATTGCTAAAAAGTACACAGAGAGCATCTGACCTTTTGTCACACATCCGTCCATCACCCTACAAAGTCTAGACAACCTATGAATCTAAAAATAAACCATCTCAGGGTGGCTGCAGCAGCAGTCGTCATGCCAACCCTGTCATTGTGATGTCAGAGCGGCCAAAGGGATCCGCAGTCTGCTCGTCTTCAGCGTAAACTGCTTAGAGCACCAAGGAACAGTAGGGTAATTGGCTTGATGGCATTTGACATCAATGACTTCAAAATGAAGCACTTATCCTGGAGGTGTGAGATCGGAAAAGAGCCCAAAACGAAACATGGGAGTTTGTTTTTTATCTCAAACTAAATCAGCTAAGACTTAATTAAGAAATGTGAGAGAAGCTTTTTTAGTAAGCAGTTTTAGAGCAAATCTTTCTTTAAAAAAAAATCATTAAAATCCATTTCGTCATGTGAGATGCTCATTAATGTATGTTATTCCATGATCCAACATGATAAACTTAAATTAAATCATTACTTAGTGTGAAGACGCTGATGCCGCGTGTTGATCCTGTAGTTAATCAGTTAGTTATTAGTTTCAATTAATTAAGCCACACTGAAGAGTTTTTAAGCAAAAATTGTGTGTTTAAAGTTCATTAAGTAGGATCTCAGTTTCATTTAAGGTCAGACTTTGACTAGGCCATTCCAAAATCTTTCATTAATCAGCTCATTGTCCTGCTGCAGCTGAAGATTGAACCGGACCCTGTGCAAAACTTTTTAATTAATTAAATAGGAGTGATTTATCCAGCTCTGGAGTAAAAAGCTTTGAGAGAAAATACTATCCAAAAACAAAAATATCATCTGAATGTTTGACATTAGATCTTAAAAGGATATTATTTTATTAATCCCGAGACCTCACACCATACACATACATCATGTAGAAAACGAGCAGTACTCACAGAAATATTTGAAGGTCTCTTCAATCTGTTCATAAGTGAGTCCCAGTACGACCTCTGGTGGCACCAGAGGGGTGTGCAGCCAGTCGTCACTGTCATATCCGAACACGGTGTCGGCTCTTAGGGTGTACTTGGGCTGACCTTCTGACAGCAGACTCACTATCTCCAGCTCTGGCAGGTTGGAGCAAAGGTCTGAGCGCACCCAGAGTTTGGGGGGATTCATGAATGTGCGAGTTCAGGAACGAGGGAAGAAGAAAAAGAAAGCAACAATAAAATTAACAACAAGGTTGATGTGTCAGCCATGCAGCTACACTGCCCTCTAGTGGTAGTGTAGTGGTTAAGGTATAGATTTATTGGTTACGGTATAGATTTATTGCGCTTCATTGTTATTGCTTGTAGAGTCATGGTTTGAGGTTTGGAAATGATGTTCTGTTCTGCAGAACATCATTTCTGCAAAACAGAAATGATGTTCTGCAGAACAATGTGGACTGCAATGTGCTGGCAGTCCACATTGTTCTTAGCTTCCTGTGCAGAATGAGAAAGTTGTTTTGTTTGTCACTTCATTTCAGTATCATCAGCAGAAAAGAGTGAAAGATTAGCAATGAATTGGTGTCAACATTAAAAATGACCTTATTTGTAAAGTTGTAATACATCGTTTACCCCGAGTTGATGGACTGGAGAAAAATTATGAACATTTAAGAGTATATAACAAGCCCCAGGATTTTCTTTTAAAAGTGTAACCAACCCCAAATCAACTTTTTTTGCAGAAAAAAAAAAAACTATTTAAATAAATTATTTTGGGCTCCATCTTTATGTTTCTGTATGAATTTTGACATCTTTTTGTAAGTTTGTTTAGTGCCGCATCATTTTGCATAAAAACCAACCTAAAGAGTGCTGGCCTTCCAGAGGTTCACCGCTGCCTAAGCAGTTGAATTTTCCTGATAGTTTTAAACAGTATAACTTTTCATCACACAGCCCAACATTCTGGAATAAAATAATCTCTCTCACTCAGATTATGAGAATGACCACATCCATGAGTTACTTCTCATAAAAGACACTTGACTTACAGTAAAACCAGGAAAACACAACATTGAATGAAGCCAAGAAAGAGTGGATGAACTTCAAGAATTGAGACAAGAATGAATCAATATCAGTGATGTTTTTGTTCATCTCCAGAATGTCAGAGTGAACTGAAGAAAATATGAAGGATTACGCTGTAAATACTGATGTTTGGTATAAATTTGAAATATATTCACCAATTTAAATTTATTAATTTCTTCTTAGGAATCTTGTAAAGACAAGTACAAAAAACCTAAACATACATATGTTTGGCCATAACTGCCTTTTAAAATAAAACTGTGTACCCGTTATAGTGGACGCGTCGAGGCAGGACCGCTGCGCCGAGTCACAGACGTTCCTTGGTGCAGAATGCTGCAGAGGCTGAGGGTCACCGTCCAGGGCGCCCGGTGCCTCCCTCTGCCCCTCATTGGGGTAGAGGGCTGACTGGGAGTCCAGATGGGCCTGTGGATGCCAGGAGGGAGGAGAAAGACGAGCCGGAAGAGGTGAGGAAGGAGAGGACACAGGGTGGGACAGCTTGCCTCGGGGCGGAGGGTTCAGGGTGAACAGGAGCTTAAAGCCGGGCGCCCTGTTGGTGGCTTAGGGGCCAAACAGAGACATGAAGGTCATTGGAGCCTCTGTGAACCTGCAGGTGAAGCCTAAGCAGGAAAACAAGAGAAGAAAGAGACAAAACAAAGACGAGTGATTAGAACGATGCATGAATGTGGATGCTGGACTCTTCCACTTTTGAGAAAAACTTTCTAGTTTCAATTCTGCATAACGTTGAACAAAAAGAAAAAAAAGAAAATCAAACACTTGTTAAACATAAAGACCCAAGACACTGTATTGCAGAAAACAGACAGCTGGCTCTTGCTCGTTAAATCTGCAGAAGTATATATTCTCTTTTATTTGCTTTCAATTTAAACCATTTAATAAACTCACTAAAGGAGAAAAAGCAAAGTGTGATACACGTCTGCAGTCACAACAGTTGAGTTGATAAATTGCTTTTTTTCTCCTTTCTTATAGCTAGTTCTAACATCTCGTATTTAAATAATCACACAGCATAAACAGTGATTACATTAAAAGATAAACAGTTCCACAAATGTTAGAAGTTGCACATTACAGTTTTAAACGGTATTATGTATTTTTTTCTCTCATGTTAGCCTCGATTATTAGTATATTTTATATTGCAAGCCAACAAATTAAAATGCACCGACAGGTTAGACTAAAAGTCAAATTACGGTGCAGAGCAGTCTCTGATTCATCTGGAGAGAAATGACTGTACTTTAGTTCTTATAAAGACACAATTCTGGATAACTGAATGTAACTCAATCTTTATTTCTGTTATTTGCTCTGTTACATTTCTCATGAAATCTGAACTGTAACAAACTATAACTTATTCAACCTGCACAAGGCATTAAAAAACATGTTCTTATCGTGATTCAGATCCAAGCCACTCCTGACATTTATGCAACTTTGATTAATACGAGGCATCGTTTTAATAATAAAACAAGTGTTTTCACTTTGTTTGAGTGAATACAAAATGTTTTGTTTTCACTCCAGTGTTTCCTTGCGGTGCCCTTTACTGTTAAAGGTCTGAGTTTTAGGGTCACAAAGGTAGAGTTACAACAGCCTGCAGCCGCAGAGATCAGGTTCTTCAGCAGAACATTTCACCACCATAAACACAATGCAAAGCCTGAGGAACAAGCTGCGGCTGTATGAATTATACACAAAACATTTGCTGCCTGGAGCTACAGCCATTCTTACAAGAGTCGAGATCACCTCCTAGGGCACAAAACTGAAGCTAATGCTTTTGGAAACAAGGATTTTAGATTTTTTTTAAACATATATGAAGGCTTTGAAAATGTTTTTGTGGTTGTTTTTCTAAACCGTGGTGTTTTCTCATTTTTTCCTCCCACCGGCGCATGAAGAAACTGTGCCCGCCTTTCTGACGTTTCTGTTCTCACCCAGTTTAAACAGCTGAGAGCCTCAGCCGTGTTTTATTATTAAAACGATGCCTCATATTAACCAAAGTTACATAAAGGCTTGACGCTTTGCCCAGACTGGTAACAAAAGGACACTTGATAGCTCGACCCAGTTATTGCAGTCAATAAAACATGCTGACCAGAGGGTAAAGGCCTAATTACAGCAGCTGCCGCAGGGCTATCAGGGTACATACAGACACATGCAATAGGCACATGACAACTGAAACACAGCTGTCGTGATTCAATTTAACTGGATTTGATTCCCCGCTATCTCTACATATCAGTATCAGTCGTGCAGAGGCTCTTTTTGCTTCGTCACTCCTGGCCGCCGTCTTAAATACTTTCAATCAGCTGAGTGTTCCTGCTTGTGGCCAACACGTCCCCGTTAATCCCGTCTCCCCCAAGCGAGGTCTGACAACCGACACCACACAGATTTAGGCTCTTACATCAGTCTGATCTTTCTGTATGGAAGTCTGAGATGACTGCGGGTAAATAATTTCAAAATTCATATCCTGCGATTAACCCCAAAAGTTCAAAAGTGGAAAATGCCTAATCCTTTCACATCAGCAGCACAAAGTCAGCTTTGATTTGGTGGTCGGTCACCATTGAGGATGATTCAATAACAATGCAGCCAAATGGGGAGTTAAACTATCGGTCCCTTAAGGGTGAGAAGAAGGGATGCGCTACAAAAAACACTAAATCTCACCAAGCATTTTTGGTCTCGTTTCTAGATCAAGCATCTTAATGAACCTGAAGTATGACAAAACTAGCAAGTTCAGGAGCTTGTTTTAGGTCAATAATTCCTTAATATTGATTAAAAAAAAAAGTATTAGATGGAAGTGAAATGGTACCATTTGAATGAATATCATCAATATTAAGCTCTTATTTCTTTCTGAAAAGTTACTTGCAAGTTGATATGCTTGAAATGAGACAAAACTAAGATATTTATACTAGAAGCAAGACATAAAATAAACTAATTGCAATATATAAGTTATTAGACATTTAGTGATTCTTTGCAACCCTGCTTTTTTACCCTTTTGGACACCAGAAGAAAATGCCAGTGGAGTAATAATCTCGGACGTTTCTCCAGCAGAATAAAGGAGCTCCAGAGAAAGATTAGTGCAGCGACCTCAAAAAGGTGGAAACTTAAAATGCCAACAGGGAATTTCAAAAGCATATCCCACAACAAGGCTTTTCATTTTGTTGCATAATATTAATTAGTGAATCAGTTGTGGGATGAACTGGTTCATGGAGCTGATCTGAAGTCATATCAGAGCAGAACCTGTGAAACACAAGCAGCAAACGCATGCCGCTTGACCTTGGAGCGTGGACCGGAGCAGCGGCGCTGCAGAGCTCTGCACTGGTTCTCTGAGCAAACAATGCCCTTCCAGGAGGGTGTGTACGTGAGCCCAGGCACGCAGGACACAGAGAGGGATGCAACCAGGGGGGTTGGAGGGAGGCCAGGACACACGCATTCAAGGACTGTCAGGTGCTATTAAGGACTTTTTAATTCACCGTTCTCACTGGAAATTTACAAAGTCTACATTCTGAGAGATCAATTTACTTCAACCTCTTAAGAGACAGAAAAGTCATTAAACTCTGACCCCCACAAACGATGATTCATCTTAAAGCCAAGTCCAAATTATCTTCAGTTTGTGGAAAATTGAGCTGGTTCATGCTAACCTTCAGAGTACTAAAAACTATAAATGTTAATTTTATAACTGTATTTCAACATTTTACTTCATATAAATAAGTGAATTAGCAAACTCATTTATCTCATCTACCCTGCGGCTGATAACCTTTGAACATGTTCACACTCTCTTGACCTTCCCTTGACTACCGTGGGCATGTTACTCCAGTGAGTCAAACCTCGCAGCCCAGTGTCCTGGACAAGTCTTCCTTTAAGTTAATGATGAATTTAATTTAATTTAATAAATCTTGCCACTCTTCCAAAATGACAGAGTGAATGGGGGACATGTCCCATCTAAAGATTCTGCCACCTGTGCTTTGTTTGCTGAGGGTCACAAGCCAAAAAGGTTGAGAACCATTGACTTAATGTTTAACAAAGTAACACAAAACACTTGGCAAAGATGTTACACTCATCCTCCAAGCAAGACTAACACTTTCCAAACAAGTCTGTTTAGCGTATAATTAGCACTGTTACACTTTAATAATAATAATAATAATAAAATCACAATTTAAGACAGACGTAGCATCTGATCAACAGATTTAAACCAAACAGCTGTAGTAAGAAGGCTTGGGCTGGTTTTAAAGCTGCAGCCCAGTTTCCATCTGAACAAAGAGGTTCTATTGAAAAAGTCGCTTTAGATTGACGTGGGATTTAAACAACTTGTACCACTATACCGCCTTTTCAAAACATTTTTATGCTGATTTAAACAAAATGTATTTGACGGACGGATGTCTTGAATCCATGCTACCTGAATAATTAGTTCATTCTGACAAACTGCATATTGAACACAGAGATGTTCAGATGTACTATGCAGCTGATGATATTATACTCATATCGAACAGATTTTAAGCCGTTTAGGATTTCTAAAACAAAGAGGATACTTTTTTTCCACCAGTGATACTAGATTAACATGCAGAATCTCACTTCACTCTGACAAAATTGTGATTCTCCATTTTGCAAGATTAAGGCCAAACAAACTTTTAAACAGTGATGCATGCTATACTGTCATTAACAGGTTGGTCACTTTTTAACATATTCATAACAACCCGACAAGTAAAACTGGGCCGATATAAATAACCGATGTTTATCTCCATCCTATTGTCAGCTGTATGTGTTTCGGTAGGAGGTTGGCCATGTGGCGTTTTTTGGGCATGTGATGCCGATAGTTCAGCAGTGGAGGATTATGGGCCGTTTACCTGAAGCCACAACAGCAACATTGATATCTGATCTTGATATCGGCCCTGACTTTAATACCAGTGGTTGCCTGCTTTTAAAATAACTATCAATGTCAGAAAATTAAAATGCAGTAAAGGCAACAGGTGATCTTCCTCCACACATTAAAAAGACTTCAAACCAAACTGAAAAATACAAGAAATGAAGTCAGTAAAGAACTGATATAAATCAACTCTCGTCATTGGTGAAGAAACCAGATTTTTTTAATATATACATCTAGTTTTTTATTGTCAAATCTTGATCTTAACTTCTGCAGCAGTGAGGCCTGAAGCACCCGAGATGTTCTTGGTTCTTTAGGTTCCTCCTTTACATTGTAGGACCATGTTGGTTTTTAACTCGATATATTAGTTATTTGAAAGCTGCTTTTTGTGTTTTTCAACTATTAAAATACGTTTCATGATACAAGTCATTTAATTGATGATAACGCCTGAAGGCAGCAAATGCTTTTTCACACCACTGTATTAAAAAACAAAAACAAAATGGGGAAAAATCCTGATCAGGATTAACAGCAGCAGCAGTTACAGTTTTTCTGCTTTAAATCCTTTGGAATCCAAACAAACTCCAGCATGAACCGCGGCTGAACCTGTACGCCTCGAAACAACAACAAACATGTTCAGTGAAAATGAGCAGCTTCATTACTTCTAAAGTATGAAAGGTGAGACAAGAAAAAAGAAACTTTGAACCATAGTTGGATTGGAAAATCAGTAATTTGACGTTATTAACAGTAACAGTGCATCTCAGGTTGCCCATTACACCCACCCATTTAAGGAAGGTTGGTGTAAAATCAACCTTTTTGAGGTTTATAGCATGTTATAATGTAATTCTCTCATCATAATTATACATGGAGTGTCGCTTTGATTCTTTCAAGCATATTTGAGGACTCCTTTAATCTCCCCTGGGAACCATTCAGGGGAGCCTAAACGCTTGCTCCCACAAAACCTCACCTATTTTCACCTGCTTCACAGAGCACCTTCCCCTACTCAGTCCCTTCAGACTAGCGGCAGCAGCAATTAGCAAATACCTGGTGAAACTGACAGTTTGCTGAGCTTATCATACAAATTACTTCTCAGTCCAACACTCATAAGATTGATGTTAAAGGCATAGTGGAGGAACATTGTTGTGATGACGTGAAGGCAGAGTGACAGAAAGAGCAGGAGCTTCTTAAAGAGACAGGTTCAATTTCAAGGCGTCAAATTTCAAAGTCAAATTTCTTTTAAGTCGTGTTTGATATAGAATTTGTATAACTACTGAAGGTAACTCCGTTACTTGAATGTGCTATAAAATGGCTTTATGTGCCTGTGAAATACATAATACCACCGATAAATAAATATACATACACACAATATATACGCTTGTATATATCTACGTTTATTTGATCTTATAAGCTTAAATTGTGAAAGACAGACAAAATCACTTTAATACATTTATTCTAAACTTTCTTCTGATTTTTTTTAATCACCCTTATTTTACCAACCTTTAAAAATCATCCAATATCCTCAAATGATCCTGAAACAAATATTTGTTCCTTATCAGTCAGTAGCAATGATCCAACAGGTCATCTGCAATATGCTTTAGTGAGCAGATAAGACGTGCATCAGCTCACGACTGCAGTGCACTACAAAAAATCCCCACCCGGCAGCCTGATTAGACACAGATCACAAGACATTTATAGTGCAATTGAAGTGCAGAATATTGTTTGACAAGAGTTGAAGCCGTATCTGTGTTGCCAAGATACCCAGACGCTTCATTGCTCCAATTATGAACACGAACACGGAAGGGCATCTCAGTGTTTAACTACATCTCAACTACATAACGAGGCATAAATAAAAAATAAAGTTAATAACAGGAACAAGCCAAACTACAACATTTTAGGCTTCAGTTAAATGTTCACATATGATGTTTTTATCCAAAACATAATAAATAAATAGAAGCATAAGTTAAATGGGTCAAAATGAAACTGGCGTATTCAAGCTGACATCATCATTTAGGAAGCAGACGTTATCTGATGAACCAATCTCCTCTGTGGCCACCTTTAAATTACAAGAACCGTTTGGTTAATCATTTGTTACCTACGCTTCCTACAAGGTTTCCAGAAGGAAGCCGTTACATTGATATCCCTCCTGACAATACTCCAATGCCAGCAAAGGTTTGGTGGCGTTTTCAAACTGGCAGGAAGAGGAAATAGAGGCTGAATCATCTCATCACGTGGCCAAAGATCAATGTCACACAACGCAGGCGGGTTGTAAAATGATATTCACAACAATCTGTTGTATTATTAATAATGTATCTGTTTAAAAATGAAACTTGTCCAACAAAAAAACACAATGAAAAAAGAGCCTAAATACAATACAGCAAGGTTTAAGTAATTAAGAAATAATGAAATTCTGTGTATTCTAATGCAATATAGCAATTGTCAATGTTTATTCTTTAGTTTATCTGAAATTAACAGAGAGATTAAACAGGGATAAAATGGCAAAAAGAGCATGGGAAACAACAGAAGAGTTTACTGGGAGCAGGAATGTCACCCTGACAACTGGCAGAGCTAAATCTGGACAGCGACTCCACGTGAAAGGAAAGTGGTCTCAAAAACCTAAATACCAAGACGTCCACCCTTCTAAAGAGAAATACACTCAACCTGCAAGGGGTAAATCCGATTTATAGTTTAAAAACAACCTACAGGTTCGCCATGCTGATACATGAGATCTGGTCAAAGAAAATAAAACACCTCTTAACCGAGTTACTGACCTTTAAACCACAAATTAAACTGCCAGCTCAAAAGATGTAGCTTAAGCAATTTATTTTTGTCTTAAGTTGAATTTGTGTCTAAGATGTCCAAAGTCCAGGCTCAAAGGGTAAGCAGGGTTCACAGTTTCAATGTATTTTACTTCATTGGTAAAATACAGAGGTCTCTGAATTGTGACTAAATGACAGTTTACCAAATAATGACTAACATATAGTATATAAATTTAGTATATAACATTTAATCTCTAAAACACATTTTTTAACACTGAGAAAGTAAAACAAGACTTCAAAGAAGCCTGCAATAAATTCAACTTAAAACAACTCTTGGGAACAACTGAACATACTGGAAAAGAGTGGCATTTTTATCACCTGGTTTTAATATTTTCTCAGGCACATTTACACATTTACAGTTATGGACAAACATTTATTCAAAGAACCAATCATACAACTCATGAAGTGCCTTTTGAAATTGTAAACACTGGATAAAACACAAATGTAATCATTTATTTTTTCATAAATCAAATTACTTTTGAACAACCAGCTAACCTTGAGCAAGAGTTTAATAGAACTACAACGGTTTCAATAGTTTTATTATTGTGTTGACAAGTGCAAGAGTGAGAAAACCGGCAGGTAAATGATTTGGTGCTAACTGCAATAAATGGACATGGATCACAGCAGCGGCACGAGAGCAGAAAAGTGCAAACACTGCACCAGCTTGTGCTGATAATGTAAAAGACAAAACAAACAAAAAAAAGACTTACGCTGCTGCCAAAGTAGTTTCTTTGCATTTGTTGCTCTGTGTAGGAGTGGTGCGGCTTCCTTCAGCGTATTCCCATCAAAACAAAAGCTCTCTACAGCTGGTGTTGCTTTACCGGCCGGCTTCTTCCCTGCACCGACTGTGTCCTGCCAGAAAGAGAGGAAGCAACAGTGAGGCAGGGTGGAGGTGGGGCCGGCATGGGAACGAGACAAGAGGAGGAGGAGGAGGAGGAGGAGGAGGATGGGGTGGGAAAAGGCGAGCCGTTTTATCTTGCTGGGGGGTGGAGACACAATGGACAAAGTGAAGCTACTTAAAACCAGAAGAAGCTAGAAGTCCGCGATGGTCAGAAACTGTGATAAAAGTCACAACTTCCCACTTCCTCATGTGCACGTTTTATTTGCATCCATCCGAAAGCCGAGCTCTGCTCCCAGTTGTTGTTATTCAAATCAGATATTATCCTGTTGTTCAACCTTTATCACCGAGCCAAAGCCCAAGTCCGTTTCCCAGCACTGCTGGTCACTGATTTACAGAGTCCTATCTGTGATTAATTACACACGTCCTAAAGCAGACCAATAGTATTCTGCAGATGAATCAGTCTGGCAGCTGCTGGGAGTTTTATTTGCCCAAATATAGTAACAGACTGTATTAAAAAGGGGACAGAAATCTACTGCTACTACGCTGGACCTTGACGTAATGTTGCACTAAAAACACATCTTTGAAGGGCAAAGTGGGGAATGTTTGTCAAATCTAGTTGAACAGCAACAAAAGATGCACTGAACTGATTCAAGCAATGTGTGAGTGAGTATACATAGAAATACTCAAAAAGCACACAAACAGTCCTGGTTTCCTTTGTGGTATTTTTATAGGTTATTCCAGCCAGACTGAAGTTTTAAGTCAGTTGTGTACAAAAGTGCACAGTGCTTACTTCCCATTTTTTTTTATTTAGACACAAAAGAGCATTCGGACTGACACAGTCATGGTGCTGCAGGAGAAAGCTAGGCTGTTCAGTAAACAAACAAATATGCTGTTAAAAAATGAGACATATAAAATACATTTTTACTGATTCAACTCCAGGTTCAGCTCAATAGACTGATCAAAATATCATTCCATTCAAATAATATTTGAATGGAATCACTAATTCCATTCAAATAGTGATTTGTTTCCAGCTGTATTATTGCTTACATTTGTTAAAAACCCACAATGTAGCGAGTCAGAAATATTGTTAAAAACTACAGGAAACACATGGTGGAAAAGCTAAAAGATGTCAGTGCAGTTCACAGAGTGCTGTAAGCAAGGATATTCATAGAAAGTTGAGTGGAAGGAAAGGGTTCAGTAGAAAAACAAAAACACATAATCGACAGCAGATTGGGCCTGTCACGATAATTAATGTTGCTGGACAATAAATTGTACACAGAAGTTATAGCGATAAACAATAATATTGTTTTTCTGAGACCGTTTTCAAGTTGTATAATGTAACGGCATCATAATAATAAAGCAAGAACACACTCTAAAAGATTAACTTTAAATTCTGATTAACTTTTATCACTGGAGCAGGAAGGTATTTTAAATATCCAAAATAAGCAAGCAAAACAACATCATGCGATTAATTGATTTATTCCTTATTGCGACAGGCCCAGAGTGGATGACTGTAATCTGGAAGAATCACTACAGGCAGATGTATGCAGCTACAAGCATTGGGTTAGACTACACCTGAACCAGAGAAACAGCTGAACGCGGCCTTTTCCAGGCTAATATGAAAAAGGACTGGATTCTCACTCATTATACTTCATATGAAAATCAGCTGTGTTTTAACAAGTCCAAAGTTCCTATACTGAGAAGCTTTAAGATGATGCTGATTATATTTTTATCTGGACTTAGCACCCCGCCAGCACTGCCAAAGGTATCATTTTTACTCAAATGACCGCGATTTCTCCTGATCTGAATCCCACTGAGAAACGATGAAGTATTTTAAAAAAGGAAGACAAGCGACAGCAGAGCCAGTGCTGCATAATGAAGGTTGCTATAAAAGCAATCTGGGCTTCCTCAGCAGAGACACATGCTGATTTATTTCGTGCCGCGCTGCATCGATGCAGTAATTCATGCCAAAAGAGCCCAAACTAAGTACTGAGTGCAGATACAGTACTGTAAGTGAACTTACTTTTCAACATTATTTTAATTAAATACAGTTTTATTTGTCTGGTGCAACTTTCAAATCTTTTTAGGAACTTGAATTTTGTCTCCAGTAGCTGTGAGTCAATCATGAAGATTAACAGAAATAAATGCTTACATTTCATGACTGTGTGTTTAATGAATCTAGAACATACAAAGAATTAGTTTCATTGTTTGGGCTGACTTGTTGACGACCGTCTGGTTTCTTGGGATGCAACACTAGATCTGATTTTAACTAGGAAAAAGCACAAAGAAAAGAAATAATGCCAATGAAAAATTACTGATAGTCAAGCTTTAAGTTGCTTTGACAGTTTTTCCAGTTATCTTCCTACATTGTTTGCATGCAATCAATAGTAGCCAAATACAAGTTCAGCATCAGAGTAGCCCAAAATGAAAGCAGTGTTTCCAAGCTGGCAGAGAGCAATTAAATGACATCATCATGTAGGAAGTGCTTGTTCCCTGAGCCCTCAGCCTCCTCTTTGACCTGATTTTAAAGACAGGATGTGTTTGGTTAATCATTAGCTGCACATAATTACTCCAAACTTTCCACAAGGAATATTTATATTGTATTGAGTCACTTTGTATAAAATGAGCTATGAAGTTACAATGCCTGTTGCATTTTCAACTCCTCCACACTTCGTCTTCTTCTTCTGGTCTGTGTTTTTCCAAACTGATAACTGCTGAAGAGCTGCAGGAGGATTTTAACCAAACAAAGAACTAAAAGAGCCTGAAAGTGATTAGCTGTTCTTTCAGAACACTGCCCTGCTTAACCTTGAGCGTTACTTCATAAACCACGCCTGGACACGGGTGTTTCATTCCATTCTGCCTCTGGATAATACCTCCATTTGACAGCTCATTCAACACTGTTGAATAAACAGGGAATTAAAAAGCGGATAACACACAAAGGTGCTATTCATATTCCACCAGGTTGTGTATTTGAAACCCTTCGTGAGTCACAGCAGTTAGACCAGGCAGCAAACCTCACGTGTTCAAAATGTCTAGTTAAAGTAAAAATGGCTTCTCTAAAGCCAAACTAAATCATTTCTTTTTAGCAAGACTTGAAGTAGAAAAGAAATAAATTACAAAATTAACATGACTATAAATGGAAAAAATAAAGCATCCAAGATCTTTTGCAAACAGAAACATTTTGAGTACAAAACCTAAATATTTCTGGTCCTCATATAGTGCAAACTCTTGTTCTAGAACAGGTTCGGTTCGTGTCCCTACGAACGTTGTTTTGTTTTCCGAACAAAGCAAAGGTGTTGTGAATGCTACACAACACAGAAGAAGAGTGTAGTGGCAAGATGGTGGACATAATGCACGCTTCTGCAGCCCTTGTTCACCACCATGATTGTTGTTTCTTCGTTTTCAGATTGGTCCGTCCAGAAGGTTACATCACAGTCTGTTCTGAGAACCAGGTATTCCACGGTTCTCGACTGGAACCAGTTTTAACGTTTGGGAACAGCAGCAATGAAATGCTATTTCATTATTGTAAGTTATGAACACTTTTAACCCGAGATCTCGGGTTAAAGTCCGAGATCTTGGTTAAAGTCCCGAGATCTCTGTCCCTGTCGTTTTGCTTGGTTATATTCACATTCAAATTTTTATGCAAATGCCATCTGACCTCAGTGTACACCTCTGAACTGTCTTACACAAAAAGAATATGATGTATATTTACAGATGGGATGCTACACATCTCAGTGTGTGTCAAGATTTATGAGGTGAGAAAGAAAATTCAAAGCAGAGCAAAAAGAACCGGAGAGTTAAAAAAGGGTAGATCGTTAATAGATGCAGATAAAAAAAAACAACTTTATGTTTATTTTAAAGACCAAAGATGACTTGTACTATTTTGTGGATATATTTAAAAAAAATTAAAGCCTACAATTTGAATTGTTTATGTCAATGCTTTCCAGTATCTTGCTGAAATCCTGCATATATACAAAATAGATTACAAAATGGCATCACATATGGGCTGGAGAAAGGCTTATAAATTGATGAAAGGACGAACTGCAATATATATATATATATATATATATATATATATATATATATATATATATATATATATATATATCTTAGACAAGCAAACATTAAATTTCAAATGAAACAAATTGATCGGCCCTGCCAATGCTGCATTGAAATTTGATCTCTAATGATAAATTTATCGCTTTTGTAAATATTCTCAATATGAGTCCGACCTTTAATGCTTTTAGCAGCTGCCACCGTCTTGCTAAGAAAGCTAATCGATAAAGGTTTAAATAAATTAAAAGATTAGGAAACCAAGAAAAGCTGAGTCCCAAAGGTTAGCAAGCTAAACCCAATATACCTAAAACATAAAGATATTAATTTAGTGTTTCATCTAATGTTCAAAGACAGAATGACTAAAGTTAAGCTAGGTTTCTACACACACTGTCAGAAAGATGTTTAAACGATGACAGCATCCACTCATCCTCCCACAGAGTAATGTTGTTATCACCCCACCACCTTCTCCTTCCTGGGGCTCTGTGGACGCTCCCCTCTCGCTAATTTTGGATGGTTTATCTACGAACAAACCTCAAAGCGGCAGAACAAAAACCAGAGCGGCCGGTGAGGGGCGAGGTGCGCATAAACAACAGAGAAAAACTCCAAACTTACATGTTAACTTGGTTCTCTGCAGTTCAAGGTCGTGTTCTCCTCTGAAGTTTCCACCGTGAACTTGTTGGAGCTCAACTGTCACACACGGCTGGTCCGCTCTGCGTTCCATCTGGTCAGCTAAGAAGCGAGGGGTCATGGGTAATGTAGTCCTTTTGCCCGAAACATCGCATATTAACGCTAAAAGGCTTTGAAGACGGTAAAAGACACACAATTAAAGGTTTTTCTGTTGGTGATTTTTCTAAGATGTCGAATCTAACACTGATGTTTTTAAGTTTACAAACAAATCTGTTTGTGGTGTGGTGAACTTCAGATGAAAATAAAATAAAATTAAATAAAAAAATAACCTCAGACTGAATCTCTTCGAATGGCCTTTCATTGGATGTGCCTTTAAAAACATCTGGAGTGGATGTTAATTTTAGCTGCCTCTTTGACTTAATCAGCACCAAGCTAATAAGGGTTCCCACGTGTGGCTGTAGCAAATGCTGCTGAACTATTTTAACCCGTTTGAAAGCCAACACTTCAGGATACGAACACAAAACACAGGATTAGGCTCTGTCTCCCTCTAGTGGCAAACCACCGACGAAAACAAAATAATGTTTTACAGAAGAAAAAAAATAGAGCTGTGATCCTGTTGTATATCACTGAATGCCATTGGCTGTTTTATTAGTTTCATATTCACACTAACAACAAGATTAGAAAATGAATAGTTTCATAGTGAGTAGTAAATAATAAAAAGCGTCAGAAACATCTCACAGCACAGTTATATCAGCCCCCCCAACTTATACAAAAATTGTATAAGTTGCAAAACATTAAGTTAAATCGAATCTTTAATTTCAGCACATTTATTCAGAGGTGGAAAAGTACTACATTAATGAATAATTGTTTTTTTGTTTTTTGTTTTTTTTACAAAATCACCAACGCCATAAGAAAACAAGCTATTCATGTAAGCTAGTTGTATTTTGATCTTAATAAGGTTCCAAAGATGACAGAAATTTGTCTTCAGCACCACTCCTTCTGGGCAATAAATAAAAAGTTTAAAGTAGTTAAACTTTGGCAAACAAGGTTGGACAAGAGTCACACACAAAAATGGGAAAAGTAATGGAGGTAAAAATATGTACGGTAAATATATATTATATATATACATACATACATACACACACACATAACAAGCACTCTGAACTCATCCGTCTTTGTTACTGTCACTTTGTTTCTGTGCCGCACATACAGCTTGATGCTGATATTCTTGTTTCTTATTCTCAAAGTCCTCCTCTACTCAAACAGGTGTCCGGCTGCAGCTCTGCTGTTCATTGTTCTTGAAATGTTCCAGTGTCGACATCCACCGTCAAGCTGCATGTGTGTGTCTTCTCTTTGTCAGGGATGGTGAATAATTTACCGCAGTCTCCCTCCGGTGAGCGACCGGTCTACTGCAGGCCACTTCCTCTCCCCGGGACAATGGGCCCATTTCCTGTGGGGCACGAAACCAAGTACCAGAGAGACCAGCAGAAACAGACGAGTATTGTAATGCAAAGGCATCGGATCACTGTATCTAGTTGGAGAGTAAAAAGGCAGACTGAGATTCATGATCATTTTACCAGGCAGGAATGGAGACGAGACAAACAGCTAGAAGCCACAACATTCATGTGTCTATGTAGCGAGCATTAAGGTGGTTTACTACACACACGCTGATTGTGCCTCGCCAAAATAGCTTTTTCACATTTTTGTCATTTTTGTGTCTCTCCAGCAACCTTCGCCACCCAAAGAGCCATTTTTACCCTCAGTCTCTTTTAAAAATTTAATTTGTCTGAAGCCTAAAAAACCTACATGACTCTTCAAAAAGAATTAACCTTTAAAGATTTGCACAAAAATACCTAGAAAGCCTTTCTTTCTTAGGTTCTTAAGAGCTTGAAAGAGTCACATGCGGCTCTAGAGCTGCAGGTACAAACCCCTATGATGTGAATGCAGCAAAGCTAAATTTGTAATTGTGAAATGAAAGCAAAATGATCCATCCATCCATTGTTTATACCTGCTTGTTTCCTTGTCAGAGTCCAGCTGTCATTGGTTGAGAGACGGGTGCAACTTGAACGGGTCATGAGTCCAATGCAGGACAGAATATCTGACATTTTTTAAATAAAAACCTGAAGAGTAAACAAACTGAAGCTACATAGATCTTTTTGAGTCATACTAACAACTCAAAGAGCTTTATGCCAAATTCACATTCAATTCTACTTTCCCTTAATACACACATATTTATTACACAGATACACAGATTCCTAGGAAATTTGAAAGTGCTTGGCCGAGGGACACATTAACATGCGACAGGAAGAACCTGGAAGTGAACCCACAGCTTTCAGACAGTAAGACAACAACACACTGAGCCACAGAGACCCATGCAGGGAATGCCCTCCAAACTTGGGCTCCATGTTTAGGTGGGTGTCCAGATATTTATGGTCTAGCCTTTGTGCAACACTCTCTCCACTTTATGATAACTGATCGGATTGGACAGCGCTCTGTGAGATGTTTTAAGCTTGAGATATGAAGTTATAAACTTAGTATCCAAAGCTGAACCCGTCTGCTGTATCCCTTTGTTTCTCTTTGAGGCCTTCACACAACAGCTCGACTTCTGCTGAGGTCACTTTAAACGCTTCGGATGTCACTAATTAAGTGACATTAAAAATCGGATGTCACTAATTAAGTGACATCCGATTTTTGAAAATCGTGCGCAATTTTGTTTCCACTTCAAAATTATGCACTACCGTAAGAAATCGCAATAAACAACATCAAAGCTTGTGACTGTGACTGTGGTAAACTGTGGTAAAAGGTTTGAACGGTGTTAATAATTTTGTAAAGCGCGCACTCACACAGCTTCTTTACCGTCTAATAAATGTCAAAAATATCCAGACGCTTCAGCTGTAAAGCCTAAATAGAGCTTATAACAAGAGTAATCATGAGCTACAAGCCCATTCTTTTAATTCCTGGCAGAAAGAAGCAGCTGTGTTCAAACAATGGCCCCATTCAAGCCAGTGCTGACCCTGTGTCCACCACTCAGGGATATCTGATGAAGCAAAAGTCAAAGCCAGCAAATTTTAGATCCAAACGGCCCGCTTTGGCAACATGAAGCCACTGTTCCGTTCAGTGAACAGCCTAATAATCATTGGGCCTCCCCTTCGCCCCCTTTGCCCCTCTCTCCGCCCCTCAAAGCATCACGATAAAACCCAAGTGTCAATTAGACCCGGAGCTATTTTTAAAAGTCCACACATTCGCTCTGACAAATATAATGGCCTAAATAACCAGCAGTGACCTGGCCTGGCCCGTCCCTGCTCTGCCTCTGTCCCTTTCATTTGGCGAGCCACAGATGATGACTGTCACAATGGCTGCACAGGAGAGAGCCGGGACGACACCGCCCGAGGCGGGACACAGAGAACAGCCTGACCTATCTGCGTCTATCATCTAGCATGAGTGTATCATACAGGCAGTTAGAGAGGCTCCTCTGCACACTGATGCATTTTACCTCCTCGGAGTTCAATATAAATCTCCTCTCTCTCTGTGCGGTTATTGCATTTTTTTTTTTTTTAAATATGTATGACGAGAAAGTCTTCATCTGAATAATGCATTTTTATGCATGCATTACTGGCCAATAAAAGGCCGCTACTCTGCAAGTCAGTGGGTAATTAGGGCATTAATCTTTTCCTGACCTTTGCTGTTTGACGTCGAGCGTACGGACACATGCAACAGAGAGCAAAAACAGCAGGCCTGACTTTTGTTCAAATGTATGTGACGTGGGTACAACACGGGCTCTTTAACCTTTACCACAGAGGCTGCTGGAGAGAAATCAGGACTGAAATAAACAGTTCTTCCCCTTTTTCACGCATCACTACACCTCTAGTTATAACGATACAGCTGATCAGCGCACAAAGCCAGTGGAGAAGGGGAAGAGACACAAAAGTCCTCCATGAAAAGTGAAACAGCAAACCTAACAGCAGCTAAATTTAGGGTTTGATCCCACTAATGTGCTTTTACATAATGCATCGCTATATTATTAATGCTGAAGCATCAGCGGGCTGTTACAGTCTGCCGGCAGAGCGGCTGCTGCTTTAAAACAGGAACATGACAGGAAAAAGGCAAAGCTCTGATTAATCATTTCACGTTGTCTCTTCTTAAGTTAGCGATGACTAAAAGATTCAAACACTTTAAACTAAAACTGCTAATAAATGACTCACCTGTAAGATATAATAACACACAACATTCGTAAGCTGCAGGGAGTCAAAAAAAATGAGTCATGAGGGATGGGAAAATACTTAGTATGTAGTGGAGAAAAACCTCCAAATAAATGAGAGGTTAACAGTAACATGCCATCAGATATATGTTGTTTTGGTGCTTAGATTGCTTAATATTTTGATCTGGTATTTTCATAACAACAGTAATAATAATTATATTTTTTATTGTCATTGTACAAACCATGCAATAAAAATTACTCCACATATTTTATATTTTATTTAAATGTTTCAGATCTTAAAATAAATCTGAATATCAAAATAAATTTGAGAATAAATTACTCAAGATAGCTCGAGTAAACGCAAAAGGTTCTTTCTAATGATGAGATCATTCACTGAAAGAACCAAACCATCCAAGCCAACCAGGTCTTACTGCACGTGAAAAAAGCAATTGTCCACTTAAGCTCATCACTGACTGAGTCACCCTTGGCAGCAATAGTTGCCATTAAGCTAGTTTGATTACCGGCGATGAGTCTTTTGCAGTGGAGGATTGCTGCTTCATTCTTCTTTGCATCATTTTCGTTATTTGGTCACGTTGGTGGATTTTTGAGAGTGAACCGCCTTGCTGAGGTCATGCAACGACACTTTTTTTTTATCTGAGTTCAAGTCCAGACTTTGATCAGGCCAATCAGGACTTTGTTTCGTTACTTTTGAGCCGTTCAGAGGTGGACTTGCTGATTTTAAGCATAACCCAGTTGCACTTCAGCTTAAAGTCACACTAATGGTATTCTCCTTCAGGATTTTTAGCCACAGAGAAGAATTTATGGACTCATCAGTTTTGGCGAGCTGTCCACGTCCTGAAGCAGCTAATTACTCCTAGATCCTCCATGTTTCACTATTGATAATATGCTGTTATTTTTCTGAGATGTCATTATAGCTAAAAAGTTACAAAGAGATCCCTCTTTGTCTAAAAACTGCTGCTCACGTTTTTCCTGAAATCTTGGGGAACATTAAGATATTTTTAGTAAACACGAAGGATTTTGGTCAGCAGTAGTTTTGGTCTCAAAACTCAAAACTCTTGCATGTCTCTTTGTTATTGTTGAATCATGACATTTGACCTTAACTGAGCCAGGTAAGGCCTGAAGAGCTTTAGATGTCGCTCCAAGTAATTTTGGAAGGTCAGGGACCCCTGGGAACGCTCACCTCCGTTTCATGTTTTCTTAATCTGTGGTTTTACTTTCCTGACAGACAGAAGTCCAGAACTTTGTTTCTAATATATTCTTGAATTTCTTAAGATCAGGGCATGATGGGTGGCTTTTAAGATCTTTTAGACAGACAGCTTCTATTCAAGATCTTGATTCCCCAGGTAATCAGACCTGGGTGCGGCTCTGAATCTGAACTCTGTTCTCCAAACTAAACAAAACGTTAATCACAGTCAATTTCTGCTTTAGCAGGGACAACATTCCCACACTTAACATCCACGTATTCCTGGATAGTGTTTTCATTGTAAATGACATAATTTATGTATTTATTTTTTACTTTGTCTGGGTATCTTTGCCTGACATTAACATTTGTTTGATCTTATCATTTGATCTTAAAAACATGCTGCGTCAAAACAATAACTGAAAACTGTAAAATAAAAAGGCAGCTTTGAAGGCGAAAAAGATTGTACAGGAGGTTATATGCAAATCAATCCTTCTGTGAGATTATGCTAGTGAAATTTAAAAAAAACTAATTATGTTAAGATACATATCCAGGTGTTTCTACATTAATTAGAATCACCAGCCATTTATTTTTAGGACAAAGTTGGTGCATTTGTGGACTTTTGGTGGTCATATACTGTAATTTAATTGTTTTATTTGAAAAAAACTCCCAATGTGAAGAGAGACATGAAGAACCAGCACACATTTTCTCTAAACGTTTCAGTCTTTTCTTCATAAAGGGCTAAAACCTTAAATAAGTTCGTAAGAAATACAAATGAGAAGCGAAGATAATGGAGGGTATCTGTTTGTGAGATTTGGTGCGCTTCACTTCCCGGTGGCAGCAGTGACTCATTCAGCTGTCTGGTTTCGCTGTTATCAAGGTGTGGCCGAGCGTCACGCAGGTGGGAGGAAAATAAACCCAACATAGGGAGAAGAACAGTGTAGACGGCCTCTGAACGTAAGAAATAAACTCATCTAGAACATTTTAAGTGGTGTTGTCTGTAAAGTATCGCTACTTAAACACCTATCAGTCTCCAATGAACGTATGTGAGTAAAACCTAAAACCATTTTGTACTTTTGTGGAGGTTTTTGTATGGAAAGCAATACATACGCTAGCAATGAAACAAAAACAAACAAACAAAAACAAGACATATCTGCCTGCTACTGAAACGTAAAATACAAGTTTGTCTTTATCATTAAAACGACCAAGCGGTGTCTGGGGTGGTGGGGACATTGAGCAGAGCCCTTCCGGGTGGGGTCGCGCCACGAAGGGGTGGAGCCTTGCCGAGGTGACGCTCCTTTCACTACGTTTTTTTGTTCAGACCGCTGTCGACGAGCGACATTTGCAGGGGGAGAGAAGACTATAGAAAGACGGACAAGTGTCCCCCAGAAAAGACCCCGGCCTGGGATTATCTGAGCATCTGTTGTGTGATTTCTAAAGGTAAGATTCACTCACATTCCCACTGGTTTTGCTGCTCCACAGACGTCTCCCACTGTGTTTTCCCCATATCTCCGCCTTTGTTTGCGCGTGAGCTTATTTAAAACTGCTTACATTTAGTTTTTTACGTGTAAAAATGCGTTTGTGTTATTTTGGGGTCGTGTTATCACAACTCACTTTCTGTTGGTTACAAATCCATGTTGGAGTTCATTTCCGCATACCTTAAACTCCTACGGCGTTTAAAGTTGATTTTACTCAACAAACTATCAGCTTGTTCTCAAAAGCTATGGAATATTTTCATACTCTAAATTTCTATGTCATTTGGTTTATGCGCTTTTACTGTATGTTCGCGTCCGAAAGTGGCAGGTGAGGTTGAGTCAGTCCTACCTGTCAGGAAATGTAGGGAATATTCAGTCAGGACATCCACAGAGGCTTCCGTTTTTTTGTTGTAGGTCGTTTATTCTTCAATAATATGGTAAGTATATTTTACGGAGTATTTTTGACAACCATCTGATACCTATTTTGAAGAAACTTGGAGATATTAGATATAGTGGGTGAAAAAATAAGTTTAGTTTCCAGTAAAGTCCTGTAAAAACTTTTATATGTTAACTTAGTTGTTTCTTCCCGATGCCAAACATGAATAAGTGTAGTTTGGATGTGTGGAGCATTATTGTGTAATGTTGGCTCTCTCGCTGAAAGCTCATTGGATCAGACATTTGAAAGAAGACACCACACTAAAAGCCACCCCTTCATTTGCGTTGCAAGCCTTTATCTCTGCTTTTTTTCCTATGACTACTTCCAAAAAATCAGGCATATTATGCTCTTTTAAAATGGTCTTGATCAGCGTTTTGTCATCTTCTCTGAAAGTTTTTTTCTTTAAATATCACCTCTACACCCCACATTTTTAAAATATTTTTATTTATCAAAATAACTAAACATTTATGAGAAAATCTGTTTTCTAAAAAGAAAACGGCGTTTCAGACGAGCATATATCTCAATGATATCATCTACTTTACCACTGCAGATCAATTTATTTGCCTCTATAGTTTCATTATTTGATAAATTTAGGCTTAAGTTGTAAATGTCCCTGTAAATTTGATGACTCTCATGAAGTGTGACAGATTATGATTAAATTAAGTACCAGTGACCTTTTGATAAATGGCACTCATAAGCAGACTTTTAGGAAAGTATAGAACATTTCTCTTAACCATTAATTGCCAGAGTAGCTACCAAACTTCCCCAAAATGGGTACAAATTGAAGGTTGGTCAGTAATATGTCCCCAAACAGGTCAATATGTGACCACTAAGCCATCGCCAGGGCAGGAATGAATTGATACTTATGCAGCATCTCCCAGGTTGGTGCAGTTCATTGTAAGGTCACCATACAACATCCCCAAGGGAGTCACGAACTGACGCTTCATCAGTAAGAAACATTGGCCTCTTTTTGTGCTAAATATAGGTAGGTACTTGATGACCAAAGCTGAAAAATTACCAGCACATTGTAAAATGAAATCAGAGGTACTTTAGCTGTTGCTCTCCTGATTTCTGTGGGTTTTCTTCTTTCTTTCTTTCTTTCTTTTTTTTTTAAAGATGAGGCATTTTGTTCTGCCAGTTGGAGTAACAAACAATTTGGTCTCCATGGTATCAAGAAAATGTAAATTATCTTACAATTGCTGGGAAGTGCAGTAACGTTATAGATTTATAAGTCCACATTCCTGATACTTTTCATATCCATGTCTCCTGCCACTATCGGAGTGCTTCATCATCTAAAGATACACATCCAGTGTCGGCATTAAGAGCCATTAACTTCCTCCCACATGGTCTGAAGCATTACTAGTATTACAGCACGATGGCCCAGCATAGAGAGTATAATTCAAAATACCACATCCAGACAGTCCTTTGCACTTCACACTGATCCTGTGATGACTACTGTTTTGTGCAACTCTAATGTCAACCTGAGGTGCCCTACACCTTCGATGACTGTTTGAGGAGGGCTTAAAACTTGTGCCGGCACATCTTTAATTTGCAACCGTGTTTGCCGTGTTGACATTTGGATCATTAACTGTAATTGTATCATTTATTATTCTTGAGAGTGAATCATCACCAGTCATTACAACGCATGTGAACCAGAACCAACGTGCGCTGTGTGATATCCTGCTGGGTTTGAACGAATGCTTCCTGCTGGAGCCACTTAGTGTGCCGAGGATGGAACAGGACTTGGTTCTCTCGGTTGATGCCAATCTGGCTTGTAGTTTGGCACTAGACTGGGGCAAGTTTGGAAAGCTGTTCCTGTTTGCCCTCGGGGGGAAAGGGTGGGATGGTGGTCGGATGTCCCCAGGGGGGTGACTTACAGTAGATTTTGCGGTTACATCTGTGGATACATGGTGCTAATCCCTACCCCCTCCGTCTAATACCCTGATACTGTCCTACATTAGCGGACATTACACTTTTTAAAGGGGATTAGTGAAAGTCTTGTGTCCTGACCTCTTGGTTTATGTTTTTCTCTCTCCTGGATCTGGACCTGCTTCTGTCTGGGTCCAGTGATGCCCAACGGTGAACTTTCCACAGGCTCAGTTACAGTTTTTCACCGCACTCATTGTCTTTGAATGCATTGTGTTAAGCATTCTAGCGTCTCCATAGAGAGGGAACAACAAAGAGTTTTCCACTGAGGTTGGTGCGGTAAAAGTCTAATAGGATGTGTATAGATTTGCCTTTCACCGGTATTTATTTAGCAATGAAGTTTTCAGTCCAAATATTTAAAACGATTATGGTTTTCTTTGCTGTTCTTTATTGGTGAAGCAGGGCCAGCAAGTAATCAAAATGTTGTTTTTATTGATTTAAAATGACAAAAGAATAAATAGACTGTAAGCCATCTAAAGTTTCTGTTATCATTATCAATAACCTAACTGTTTTCCATAAAAATAATCCATTCATTTTACAGATTTCTGCTGTTTCTAACAAGTCATTCTCTTCCTACAGTTCTATATTGTTTACCAAGTATAGTTGGAAATGGCCAACAAAAGTCATTAAGGCAAATATTTACCATCAGCAGTTTGTTGAATCAAGTCACTCGCTTAAATGTCATGACCAATAACGTTTTTTTTCTCTCCTATACGTGACGGTCTTAAAACCCACACTGAGTACTACCAGGTTCATGTCAGGTCTTTAAAAAGATGCCTGAGTTAACTATGCATGAGTCCCGCAGCTTCCCGGTGGTATCGGTTCTGCTGCTTTTCCTCTAAAAACATTACTGCTGATAATTTTTTCATTGCTGTGGTGAGGAGGGAGGGATCTACATTCCAAGTCTGATTGAAGAGAAATTTTTTCACTGTTTGATGATCTGACAGCGACGGGTTGTGGCTGTTTTTGTGCGCCTCCTCCCTGTCCCTTAATTACACTTCTTTGAGATATTGAGGAAAGTGAAGACGGCTAGGGTGTGGCTGAAGCAGAAATAAATCAACTGGGAAGCTTTACTTGGTAGATAGGAGTCATGAAAAAGACTGCATTTCCTTCACATCTGTTTTGTCACCTTTTGGGAAAAAGTGTGAAGCATTAGGTCTTGTTCTCTTTGTCCATTGCCTTTTAAGTCTCCCAGGAAGTCATGGGTTGTGAAAATTGTGCAACTTGACATTTGAGTAATCCAGAAACTGCGATGAATGTACGACAAAAAATACACGAGAGGTTACGGGGGGTCTCTGAGTCAGGGTTTAATTCATTGAAGTAAATTACCTTATTTTAACATTTGCATGAGCTTAGTTGTAATGTATGACAACTGCAATTGTTCATCCTCTACGTAGTCTACTACAGATTTATAATAACACAAGAAACATAGCGTACAGAGACGGTAAATTACATTGATCCTAAACGACTGTACAGCTCTCTCAAGTGTGTTTAGTTTGCTAATGCTACATTAAATGTTTGAAACTTGGCTTCAGAGATACTCCACATAAATGAATGATGCGGTACATTCATAAAAGTAGTACAGAGGTTTTTCATAACATTTGTCAAAGGAGGTGTGTGTGACCTACAGCTAGTTTCCATTAGCTATAGCATGCTAACACTAATGTTTATTGGATGTTTTAGCTATAATTTTATGTTAACTTGAGAGTGCGGACTAAATTCATCATGTGGTGCCTTCTTAAGTAGTACCAGTGTTTTTCACACAAGCCCAAATGGACTGTGTGACTTTGTGACATTGGCTAAGCAAGCTAATAACCTTAGCATGCTAGTGTTAGCATCCATGAAATGTTGCTTTGTTTTAACGACTATAATTTTTTCATCATGTGGTTTCTCACTTTATCAGTCGGAAAAGACCGTCGTGCCTGAGCTGATTTGGGTTAACATTAGCTTTATTAATAGTAGTGTTGATGGATTTAAAAATAAATATTTAAAACTAACTATTGCTCCTTACTGACCCTAAAGAGGATTTTTATGATTGTTCTTTTTTCCTCGGTTGCAGGCAGTAAAGCCATTTAAAAACATGCCACAGCTCTCAAAATGTTACTGAATGAGTATTTGTTGGATATTTCTGGATAATATAGGAAGTAATTTCTAAATGTCATAGGGACTGAGGTTCATGATTTGTTTGTGGATTTGTCAATAAAAATTTAATTTCCCTTTTGATATCATTAAAGTATTTTAAGCAGTCCTTGTTACTTGATTACATGCTGTTTTATGTTTACTAAATAGATAATTATCTATTTTGAACACTTTTTTCCAGTCGTTTGACAAACTTTCTGTGTACTTCTGATCTCTTTGTTCCCTAAGCGGCACATTCCTCCTCCTCCTACTTGAAAAATTAATTATCTTTTGCATTTCCTCAGAGTTCAGGCAGACTCTAACTCATAGCACTGACAGCTCAAAGTGAAAATTCCCTCACAGGCCTTCAGACTGGGCTTTGACTGCAGATTTGTGCACTAAACTTGGCTTGTGAACACACAGAGTCATCATGATGTGCTTCAGTCCTTTTTTTGTTTGCACCCAGTGGGGAACTCTTGAGTAGTTTCCTTTTCAATATAGCAGAAGTCAGTGGGACAATGCGGCTACTCTTTTCCTCTCAGTCTCAAACAAAGTAACACAGGGCGCTCTCTGTGTTGTCAGTTCATCCTCTTCCTTCCTAACATCAGCCAAACACCATGGTTGGGGGGGGGGGAGATGTCTCTTCTTTTAAATCCAAAAAGGGGCCTGGAAAAACCTGAATCTCCCAGCAACGTTAGCTACTATGAATTCAATATTCTGGCGTTTTCGTTGTGTTGGTTCTGATACAGATTGCGGTTGGTGGACATGCATCCCCTCCTTGTTTTGTGAACTTTATTCCAGTGCAGGCTGTGCAAATGAGCTCTCACTGCGGCTTTTCACTCCTTCCGTCTTGTTATCAGGTCGGTGTAATGTGAATCTGGTCTGCGCTCGGGCACCTCCTCCGAGACCTCTCGCATTTCCTTTGATTCACAGTCGGATCCCACAGGGAGTAAACAGCTACGCTCCAGTTTACAGCCACCGTACTATATCCACTGGCCTAATTTGACTCATTAAAGTAGCGGCAGTGAATCAACTGACAGAACAAGGACTCTCAGCCATTCGGCTGCTGCCCATTTCGTTTCCCGTCAGTGGTCGACAGAGTTGTTTGGCTTATTTCCAGATAAACTGAGCAGGCGCATCTTGGATTAATTCAGTTTAATGTTGCCGTAGGAAACAGACATAATATGTTGGCTCTTTTTTGAGGATACGAAGGGTTAAACCTGGCACTGCTGTGGACTGGGCTTTATCGCCCGACGTTACGGTCACTTCAAAACGCTCTAAAAATGTGCCCTTCAAGCTCTGTTCCTCTTTATCTGCGCTTGTGGCGCTCAGACAAATGTCTCTGCGACTTTGAGCCTGTTTCATAGTAATTAGCAGCAGCTTAACTTCTCTAAACAAACTTCCTCTGTCTGATCACACTAACAGCTTTAGTGAGTCAGATAAGGTTGACCACCACTTCCTGTCACCCACCACATTAAATCCATTAGCTGTTCTCAAATCCTCACTTATTGATTCATAGCGAACTGTTTGCCTTTACAGCCTTTAAAGCCTGATCGCTTACTGTTGTCCAAGCAGAAGATGAGAAACCTGTGGCTTGGCGTCCAGGTGGACTTGGTACATAATACGTTAGGATTTATTCTACTGGGATTGACGACTTTAAAATCTGTGGGGAAATGATGAAGAGTTGTGTAAATTACTAAAAGTAGTTCCCACTGGATGGATTAGTAACGATACAGCTTTGTGGCCTAAGAAAACCAGCTAACGTTTTACTTTTAGCATCCATAAAGGATTTTAATTTGCAGGCATATGTATGTATAATTTTCTTTTTTTTTTCCCATCCACTGATCACATGATGTACTGAAATACTGCACAGAAGTTGAATGGTTAATATGTATTATGTTTGTTGTTATTGTTGGCTTGTTTGTCAAGCCAAACAAGCTAATAGGCTACGATCATTAGCATTCTAACGTTTCAGGTTTCAACTGTACTTTTTTATGATTTACTACATAGTGCACAAGATTCATGACATGACAGTAAAATGCAGCTACAAAGTTTGAACATATTATCAAACTATGCAGCTTTGCAGCTTAAGCTGACACATATCTAATGCACGCTTTGGTATTGTAATTCCAGTACAAATAACATTTAATAAGCTAGGTCGTGCACAAGAGATTAATTTTGTGGTAAAACTAGCAGCTCAGTGGCTCTACATCAGTACCTACTATCACCAAAACAGACGGTAATCTTTGCTAAAAGTGCTTCAGCGAAATCTGAAAATTTCTACTGTAAATCTACTTTAAAGTTTATTGAAAATGTGTCCCAATAATAGGCCTAAGTTAAAGTATTTTGGTCAAAATAAACCTTTTCTGCATTGAACAACATGGAGGATGGGACTCAGAGTGGCCGGACGTTTGTTAAAGTCCTGGGTGTTGTTGAGGAGCGTGGGGTGTTCATGAAGTGGGGGGTGGCCTGTATTTCGCATCGTTCTCTGATCCAGATGGTGAAAGAAGCTTTACAGATGTGTGCTTCAATAATCTGCTTTATTTGCTTGTCAGCCCAAACATAAAACCAGCAAGTCTGTGAGAAATCAGATTTATACCAGATGGGGTAAAAGGCTTTTTTTTGTTTGTTTTTTAAACAACAAAGACACAAGATCCTCTTACTGGAATGTGTATTGGATGACAACATGCACACATTTTTTTTCTTTTTTTGTGTGTGCAAATATTTGTAGCATGCTGCTGAGTAAAAATGACCTGTTTTTAAGAAGCTTTCACTTTTTTTTTCTGACATGCTGATCTCTGGTAGCCTAGTTGGCTGCTGGCCTGCAAGCGAGTCTAAATACGGATAAGTTTTCTCATGTAGTTGTTGGCAAAAAGACAAATGAGCGTAATTCCTAAAACTTATTTTTGCTTTATTAGATTTGTGTGGGCCTAATGCTCTTAAGCAAGTGAATAAAGTCTAGCAGAGAGACAAGCAACATCTCAGATGTTTTTCTTTGCCACCCTGCCTGCCAGAAAGGATTAAACCTAAATAAGAGATCAGCACAAACTCCTTGGAGCTTGTTAGGAATACGACTGGAATATGAGCAGAGTTCATCCCGGGGGCCCTGGAACCTGATTTATTCCTGCTGCGACACAAAGAAGAGCTTAGGACGGCGAAGTTTAGATGTGTCTGAATGGTTTTCGTTACCACACTCCTCTCCCCGGCCGTTTGGCAACCTGCAAACCTCAACGAGTGGAAGATGTTAGGAAATGTTGATATTCCCTGAAGGTGTATTCACCTTCACCCACGCAATCCTCCACCGCACCCTTATCGGGAACCTGTTGTTGCTCCGGAGACACTCCCTGCTCGACTCGCCTGAGGGATGGGGGCAGAACTGCGTGTTCTCACCACTGACGGCAGCCTTACTCATCTCTTTTGTCACAGCAGAGACGTCCCCTTATCTGATCATTTCAGCAGTTTTGACATGACGGCTGAGTCAGAGGAGTCTAAAATAAAAGTGGTGAAACTGTGAGAGATGTTTTTGGTTTTTGCAGCAGAAGCGTCTCTCTCGGACGGATCGAATATGCAGCGTTAGCGTGGAATGTCACACCAGTGTTTCAGCAGCGAAAGCTGGAACGCATCCACGTCTGCTTTGTCTGTCGCAACTTGCTCTCTGGCAGCTTTTCACTGATGCGCATTCCTGGTTTTACTGTGAAGGCAGTTTTTTTTTTTTTTGGGAAGAAGCCTCCTGAAGTCATTCTGTTGCCTAACAAGACGGGTGGGAGGCGCCGAGTGTGAAATGCGGGTTTCTCCCAGAGCTAGGCCCCTGTGTTACAGTTGTAGTGCTGGTGGTAAAGAAGTGTGAGTGAAAAGAAGGCATCACTTATTAACTAGAAGAGAGCAAAGTCCAGTGTGAAGTTCACAATCTGACCAAGCATTTAACTGTGACCCGGCTGATAAGACTCGAAACTCAGCAGGACGCTTAGAAAATAACATTTAAGCCCAGATCAACTCTTAGTTTTACTTTTGCTGTAATCTTCTGTTTTAAATCTTTTTATCACAGAAAGAGTTTAAGGTTGTTTCCGTAAGAGTTTGGGAATCTTATTAAAAGTGAAACAAAATCTCTGCAGCATCAAACATGAGTTGGGCCGGGAGATAAAACCTCCAACAAAACAGGTTTTATCCGATCGCCTATGTTACCAAGGCGATCGGCAGGGCGTGTCATCAGACTGAAATAGTTGACTGAACCCGCTGCCTCGCCTACGAGTAACAAAGCAGCACCAAATACTTTCCCTGGTTTCCAGAGAATGGCAACATGCTGTGTGGGGGGGGAGAAAAAAACAATGTTTTAAACCGCCTTTCAAAACTTTAACCAGAACCATTTATAGCATCAATCGATTTATTTCCATTAGCGGCTGGTGAATGTTGAGGATATTTCTTCAGTAAATTGAAGCTGCCGCCTGTTTACTTGGAAAGGTGAGCGTGAATGTTGACTGTAAGAGCAGTTGTCAGCGGACGCTTGATGAGTCAGTGCATCATGTAGCTGCAAGTACAGACAATCCTCTGGGGCCTGGTCCTGTGGGGATGTCATGCCAGAGTCACTGCAGCTGAAACTCTGAGTGGCTGATCTCTGTGGAGGTGAACAGAGATAAAGAAACAAGTTGAAACATTACAAAACGTTCACATATTTTATAAATTAAATATGGAGGATGGGGAGGGGAAGGTCAACAGTGCATGTGTTGAAGCATTTTAGAGGGTTAAAACTACAAACTTCAGTGGTTTTTATTTTAATTTTATGTGATTTGACCAACATGCACATTTGAAGTAAAAAGAAAGTAGCACATGGTTGTTTTTTGCAAATAAAAAAATTTGAAACCTTCATTTTGTTTTCAGTTCCCTCTCCTCTTCGACTGCCAAAAAAAGCCCAGGATGGCCTGTGTTTCAGGATAAACTCTGCGGGTTAGGGAAGATTTTTCATTTTGAGAGAACATTGGTGAATAAACAACATTATAAAGAACAAGGAAGACAGGTCAGGGAGGGAGTTACAGAGAGGTTTTAAGCAGGATCAGGTTTAAAAATATCCCAAATTCTGAACACATCACGGAAAGACTTTCAGTACAAAAACAAAGAACTGAGACTTTGTACAAGCATTTGTTTCTGTCCTCTTTTAATTCTTGCACTTTGTCACCCTGACTTTGTTTTTATAGCTCACCTTCTGCCAACGCAGCAGCTAGACATTATGTACCTTTGCCAGAGCTTGTTTTATTGGTTGTAATAACGGAAGATTCTGCCGTGCTAAAACCAGATGTCTCGCAGCAGCTTCGGGGATG
Source organism: Poecilia mexicana (assembly GCF_051168715.1). NCBI lineage: Eukaryota > Metazoa > Chordata > Actinopteri > Cyprinodontiformes > Poeciliidae > Poecilia > Poecilia mexicana. The sequence continues at coordinate 3,847,919 of NW_028263370.1, read as the reverse complement.
GCCTTTTTTTTTTTTTTTTTTTTTTTAATTCATCGTCTTGTTCTTTGAAATCTTTGTATACCTTGAGTCCATCATGAAACACGCACACAATGCGGCCCGGCAATTTGCCTAACAAAGCCGTCAGTGACAGCCAAAACATCTGAAAGCACTTGAAAGCAGCACAGTGTACGCATTGTGCTGGTTAGTCATGTGTCACAGGCAGTGGCAGGCAGCTATTATAAATGCAGATTTTCAAGGGAGTTTCTGTGGTGAATGTCATCTGAGCTGCAGAAATGTGGCGACCGTTTCCATGCGTGTCCCGACAGCGTTTGTTTACTCCGGAAAATAAAGACGCTGCACAAAGAATCTCGGCGCACGAAGAGAAAACGCTTGCGTTGACTAGGAGGAGACCATACATACAGATCCAGGTCCTGCTGCTCTGTTTTTTGGTTTTATTGCGACATCCACACAAATTCAACAATTTACTAGAGTGAAGCTGTATCTGGTTTGAGTCACTAATGTAACATGAAGTATGATTACATGATGTCAAGGCGTGTAGAATGAGCGTGTGCTGGCAAGTTGCAGTGTAAATATGCAACCTGAAGAGAGGTTGGTGTGTAATTACACAACTGTATCTGAAACTGTTTTGATTACTATATGGACATATCTTAAAGCACATACACGTGAAGTATATTTAGTGTTTTCTCTTGTTTTGCTTTGTGGACGACGAGGTGTTGGCTCACTGTACAAACACACACACACACACACACGCATAGAGACGCACTCGGGCTTACCAGAATCTAAACCTGACAGGCGAGTTGATCGTCATACGTCAGCAGGAGGCTGCTTCAAGCTGCTTGGGTGGGGACCTGGGGGTTAAAGGTCGGTGCTGAGAATTTCTGACATGCTTCTGTCTCTCCGCCCACTTCGCCCTCCCTCCTCCTGGAACCACAACGCTGCTGCTGCTGCTGCTGCTGCCGCTGCTGCCGCTGCTGCTTTGTGTTGTCGTTTTCAGGTCAGAGTGCCTGGCTGCAGGGTAGGAGGGTCCGGCTTGGGATCTGTCACGGTGGCAGACGAGTAAGCAAAACGACAGCGCTTGTGCAAGGAGGCAGAGAGCGTGCCAGAATGCTTAGCAATTCATGAAAGGATGGGCGTGGAGTCAGATGTGTCTTGATCATTTGGAGTGAAGGAAATCTGTGGGAATCATTATTTTATTTCTCTGCATATTTCAGGTTGGCTCCGTCGTTGCTCCTTTGATAACGGACAAGGATGGAGATGCACAGTAAGTCGTTTTTTTTTATTTTTTTTATCATTTCTCTGCATTTCTTTTCTTCGCTGCCTGTTTTAGTGATGTTGTCGTTTTTATCCACTGCATTCTTTTCACAGTCGTGTCATATTACAGTTATGTGGTTTCCCCCTTTTGTCTGGCTCGTGCAATGACTTACAATGGCCTGAATTTTATGTTGAATTTAATAATTTCTCTAGCATGATAGAGATCCATCCTGCAGCTCTTGGAGGTTTAGACCTGCTCAAACTGCAATGAAGGGAAAAGCTAATCGACTCTTATGTTGGTAGCTGATGTTTTCAGGTCACGAGTGATTAAATAGAATAAATGCTATAAATAATTTAAACCAACACAGAACAAAATCTGATGTTGAAATAATCAATTAGTAGAATTAAGCTAATTAACTTGCCAGATAAACTAGTTGATTATCTACTAAATTATTATAAAATATTTTTTTCTGAAGCATTAAAAAAATCAAGTTTTGCAAAATCTGAAAAAAGTTTCAGTAAATACGATGAAGTATTTCTTCTAAAACTTGCAGTGCAACACTCAAGTTTTGCTCTTTTGTTTTGTGTGTTTTTTATACCCTAGAATAAAATTGTATCATGCTAGCCAGATTGAGCTCTGTATGACAACTGATTGAGATGTTTTAATAAATATTTGGCGTTTTTAATGGAAATTCAAATTCAACTCAAACTTTTTCAGCATCTGTACATTTGACATTCCGTCTCTAAAACTGACATAGAAAATTATCGCAGTTATTATCTCTAGATTTACTTTCCTGAGGAATAAATAAAGTTAAAATCAGACGGGGAGACTCGCACAAAAATAATTCTTTGAATTTTATCAAAATAACTTTTTATTTAATATTTTAAAGGTTAGGATCACATTAATGGCTTTATTTATGAGATAGGTTTTTAATTATAACCTGTCAAAAGTTCAATTATTGTTTTCTTGCGTTACGCATAAGTTTAATCTTTTTGAAACAACTTCGTGTTCAAGAATGGTCGATGACTAACAGATCAAATTTAAGTAAAATTTAATCAGAGTTGGCTCTGATAACATAGAGGATGAAATACTGTCAGTAATCTTTTTGAAATTAAATGTTCTTATCCTGAATAGTTTAGTTTTTAGTGTTCTCACTTCAGCTTGGCATCAGACACAAAGATTTCTGAAATCTAGTAGCTAAATTTCTGTTCAAGTTGCAGCATGTAACTTTTATAAAAGTAGTTTTTTACATATTAAAACATTTCATTTATAAACATAAAACTGACAGTATAACTAGTCAGATAATCAGTGAAAACCTCGAGCTCCTCTGCCTCTTCCGTGTGGTCCTATTGCCATCGGCAGAAATAAATCTCTCCTGGTCTGAATCAACCAGTCGGATCCAGTGGGAGGGATCTGATCTCATGACTTTAAATGTACCTGCACCATTTCTGATCTCCTCTTCCTATTTTTGTGTTTTCCAGTGAGTGAGATGGACAGTGGCAGGGCAAAGGTCAGCGAGTGGAGTCAGTCGTATTACGGTCACGACTCGGGCATCCAGTCTGGAGCCACCACCATCAGAGACGATGACGGCGACTACACAACCACCACGCGCTACGTCACAACCACCACCGTCACCAAAGAGCAGCCCGGTGAGACAAGGCAGTCGTAAAAAGGACCAGTTTTGTGCAAATTTCTCTTTCGATGTCAGTTTGACCACCGCTTTGCTGTATTCCAGACATGGACACCCAGTACACACTGAGCAGAGCTCAGCGTGTTCGGGCTGCGATGTTCCCCGAGTCGTTGGAAGAAGGCACCACCATCCTGTCGACCCAGACAGACCCGTCCCAGATGACCAACGTCCAGCGGCTGGCCGAGCCCTCCCAGATGCTCAAACAGGCCATCGTCCATCTGATCAACTACCAGGACGACGCCGAGCTGGCCACCAGGGCCATCCCGGAGCTCACCAAGCTGCTCAACGACGAAGATGAGGTGATGAACACGGGGACGTGCAGCCAAGCTAAATCTGGCTCGACTGAAATGTTGTCGGTTCATTTTGTTTATTACCAAAAAAAAAAAAAATTAGCCAGCACTACAACAGTCGAATAAAAACTCTCCCCTCCCTAAATATTTAATCTCTAAACAGGTGGTGGTCAGCAAGGCGGCACAGATTGTGAACCAGCTGACCCATAAGGAGGCGTCCCGCCGCGCCCTCATGCAGTCCCCTCAGATGGTGGCGGCGGTGGTCCGGGCCTTGCAGAACTCAAACAATATGGACACCACCAAGGCCGCAGCCAGCATCCTCCACAACTTGTCCCACCAGAGGGAGGGCCTGCTTGCCATCTTCAAGTCGGGAGGCATCCCCGCTCTTGTCCGCATGCTCAGGTACTGCTGGGAAACGGACGTCACGTCCCGCTCCTCATTTACTATACACACCACAGGAGTTTGTCTCCTCTGCAACATTTAAGGATAAGAAGAACTGCCTCCCACCTCGCCTCGTTCGCCAATCGCTGGGTTCTGTTACCGTATTTTCTCAACCTGTAGCTGATATTTTCTCCCAGTTGGAGGTTTTATGAGCTGCTCCAACATGGTTTGAATTGAGTCCTGACTTCACATCACATAAACCACTCATAGTTACATCATTTGGCTCAGGATGTGTCCCACTCAGCACTTCAGATTAGATCTATGGCCTGAGCCCAACCCAAAAGTTTGGGCCACAATTATTTGCTTTATGTACGGCACAAGGAAAACCAAACATGAATGCACCACATAAAGTTCTACTTATCTACTTATTAGTGTAAACAGAGGAGCAAATAGTTTAACTTGTTCAGGAAACGAACAGGGTGGAGAAGTTAATCAGGCTGTAACAAACAGAGCTCTGTCCCGCTGGAGCAGCGGCAGAGATGGGCTCCTTTCAGTCACACGTCCCCGACGATTTACGGTTAACTCACCCTGTGGTTACAACAACCGACAAGACGGAGCCGGAAGATGCTAAAGCTAAAACCAGGAGAAGTTGCTCTGCTTTTAAATGAAAAGGAAAGCAGCAAAATCTTACTTAAAATATGTCAGGTTCACTTATTTACTTGGACACAATGCCTATGGGCTCGAGCCAGATCGGGTTGGATTTTTTTTTTTTTGTTTTGTTAAGCTTGATCTAAACTCTGCTCTACACAAACGGCTGCAACCTTTAAGAAACCTGCGTCTTACTAACAATGTTGTGTTTCCACACAGTTTTAATTCACACCTTTGAGAATTTGGCTCATAATACAATGCAGACTAAAACATACAGAAGATATGTTCTGCTCCTCCATAAATCCAGTTCTTTGAATGTCATAAAATGTAAAGACTACTGGTTTAACTTCGTTCTTTGCGAGTCTCGATCAGGCCGAGGACATTTGGGAACGACAGGCAGAGCCGAGACGCCATCAGAGACACAGAGCTGACGCAGCCAACGCAGTCTCTCTTTAGCTCAGCGCTATTGTAAGGGCTTAAAAACTCATATTGGTGGTTAAAACCCAAATTTGTTAATTCTACAAAATGACTTGCAAGTCTTTCACGCAAAAACCAACCATTTATTTATTCTCTATGCCTTTTTTAAAAAGCTGTGCGCTGGCTGTCAATACAGGCGGCACAGCAACAATATGAGTTGTTGAGTTCATTCCCAGATTGATTTAAAACTTAAATGTCGCACCCGTCTACTGTTTGAAATCGTGTCAAGACTTCCCAAGAATTTCCCCTGCAGAGAAACATTGTTGGTAAAACATTTAGCCACTGGCTCTGTTCCATCTTCAGTAACCAGAACAGGAAACAAAATGCAAAAAGAAAAAAAAAACAATAAATTGTTAGATTTAATTGCAGGGTTAGGAGTGCAGTGAACTGGTCACATCCAGCTTTCTTCATTCAGACAGACGGCTTGTTGGTCTGGATGAAAGCTGGAAGTGATTCTCTCAGTGTTGCTGCTTCTGACTCAGCCTCTGTCATTTCACAGATATTAAAATGAATCCACTCCCAGTACGTCACTCTTATTCATCGCCACATTTTTTTTTTTCTCAGACAGCTTAGGTCTGCAGATTTTATCTGTTTCCTTGAAAATTTCAGAAGTTGCACTGTAACATATTGGAACATAATGTTTCTGATGCATTAAAGAGCCTCGTGAAATGTTGTTGACTGAAACTGAAAATATAAAAGTAATGTCAACTACACTCGTGTATGAAAATTGGATCAAAACTAAACTTAAAAAAAAGTCAGATATGAAGGTGATTATCACTTTTATGAACTAATAAATGTCTGAAGATGAGAACTCAATCAGATATAATTGTAGCCATGTAAAAGAAAAAAGAAAGGTAGAACTGACTTTAATAATCCGCTCCATTCTTTGACTAATTTCTTCTTTCTTTAATAAACTGTTTTCCTTTAAGTTGTACATCAACCTAAAGAGGTTTTCCTCTGATTTCCTTTTTTCATATTAAGGAAACTCAGTTGACTAAAACATGGTAGGATTTTTTTAAATAATGTGAGTTTTCTTGTCTTCAGCTCTCCGCTAGAGTCTGTGCTGTTCTACGCCATCACCACACTTCACAACCTGCTGCTGCACCAGGAGGGAGCCAAGATGGCCGTGCGTCTGGCCGACGGACTGCAAAGGATGGTCCCGCTGCTGAAGAAGACCAACCCCAAGTTCCTGGCCATCACCACGGACTGTCTGCAGCTGCTGTCGTACGGCAACCAGGAGAGCAAGGTCTGCTTTTATTACGTTTTGTGCTCTTGAAGCCAGGACACATACTTGGAGAGCTGCCAAGACCAGCAGCAGGAAGGTGTTTAGTGTCGGGTGTGGCATGAGAACCGAGCCGTTCAGGTGACGGCATGGGTGCGGTTAAGTTTTTTATGATTGAAATAATAAGAAAGGGTTTAAGTGGGGTTAATCTGCCTGGACAAGCTACGGTTTTGCTGATTTGAGATAAAAAAAAAATTCTGTTTGCTCATGGAGAGATTAAGGCAATTCTGAACTGGGTAAAAGCCGTACGCTTTAACGCTGCGTCTCTGTGCAACAGCTGATCATTCTCGCCAACGGAGGTCCCGAAGGTCTTGTTCACATCATGAAGAACTACAACTACGAGAAGTTGCTTTGGACCACGAGCCGCGTCCTCAAAGTCCTCTCTGTGTGCCCCAGCAACAAGCCAGCCATCGTGGAGGCCGGTATGTAACGTGTGCAGCATGTGAGAGAAAACACCTGTGTGTGTGTGTGCGCAGGGGAGTCGGGCCGCGCTTTTGGAGCAGCACCGATGCCCCTAGCGCACTGAATCTGCGTTTATGAGACGTCATTGAGAGCTGAGTGGGTTTTTTCCTTCTCCTTTCTTCAGGTGGGATGCAGGCCCTTGGTAAACACCTGCAAGGCTCCAGCCAGCGTTTGCAGCAGAACTGCCTGTGGACCCTCAGAAACCTGTCCGATGCTGCAACAAAGCAGGTCCTAATTCACTTCTTAAGCACATCCTCGTTCCTCATTTGCCTAAAGATTCCAACAACACACTTGATCTGAAGCCGAACGGTCGACACGCAGTCAAGTGGTTTTGGACTGTTTGTATTTGTGCACACCTGTCATATAACGGCACAGACCACACGGGGGACACCGCTCCCGCTTCAGTATACGTCACTCCCCGACCTGCCGGGTATCCCCTCCCCACTTCCTCTGTTCTGCTTTTAGGAGACTGTCAGAGAGCAACACACTTTCCTGCAGGCGGCCTCCTTTGTGAATGACGTTACAATTTCCATCCAGAAAAATTAACCATTTGCCCAATCATGTAGGAGTTATTTAGTGAAGAATCGAACAAATGTACGACAAGTTCATCAAAAGTTTTTGACGGACTTTTGATGATAAAAGTTCGTCAAAAGTGTTTATGACTCCTACAGATACAAAACCCAGATAGTTTAAGAGAAATATCAGCAGTGCTGCCAGAGCGCGATTCCTCATAAAACAACCGCCTCATTCTACCCATTCAGGAAGGAGTCGAATCCCTCCTGCAGATTCTGGTGATGCTCCTCAGCGCAGACGACATCAACATGCTCACCTGCGCCACCGGCATCCTGTCCAACCTCACGTGCAACAACAGCAACAACAAATCTCTGGTCACCCAACACAATGGCATCGAGTCGCTGATCCACGCCATACTGCGTGCCGGGGAAAAGGAGGACGTAATCGAGCCGGCGGTCTGCGCCCTGCGACATCTGACCTCGCGCCACCAGGACGCCGAGTTGGCGCAGCACGCCGTGAGGAACCACTACGGCATCCCAGCTATCGTCAAGCTGCTCAACATGCCCTACTACTGGCCGGTCATCAAGGTAGACGAGCGAATGTAAAGGAGAGAAATGTGTGCGTCTGCTGAAGTGTTTTGTGTGATGTAGACAATAGGCTAGTGTTTTGTTTTAAAAAAAAAGTTTAAATGGATTTTAAAAAGAATCATCATCAAGGAACTCCAAGGTAAATGCAGGGACAGATGGTTAATGACGGTGTCCAAGTGGACAAAGCGTCACGCAGCTTGAAGGAGCATGGCAGACGGAAATGGTTCAGTTAAAAACTAAAGCAAAGGCCCATTTTTTTTTACTCTTAGTTACAAATCAATTATGGACACAGTGCATTAACAGTGTCTTCCTGCCTCTTTCCCCTCTGCAGGCTGCTGTTGGGCTGCTCCGTAACCTGGCCTTGTGCCCAGAAAACCAGGCTTCCCTCAGGGATGCACAGGCCGTCCCCCGTCTGGTCAACCTGCTGATCAAGGCCCACCAGGACAATCAGAAAACTAGTGCATCCCCTCAGTCTTACCAGGTACCTGACGGGTTCTGGCTTGTTTTACTACGATAGACATAAAAAAATAAAATTAAATCTTGCCTTTCCAAGGATAATCTCTGATATCTTTCAATCTCAGGATGGAGTGAGGATGGAGGAGATTGTGGAGGGTTGCACAGGAGCCTTGCACATCCTGGCAAGAGATCCCACGAATAGAGCTCAAATTGCCACCTTGGATACAATTCCACTCTTTGTCCAGGTAACAAACTCAGAACTGGGCCATAGCGGGTCAGTCGTCTTCTCACAGCGTTATTGTCATGGTGCTTTCAGAAGAATCCTATGAGAAATGTAACATCTTATCCAATTATTTTCATAAAGACAATTTGTTCCACTGTAAAAATAATTGTTCATATGTAGACTTGAAGCCAAAACTGTGGAAAAAAGAAAAAAAGTTTAGTACCCTTAATTTCAGCCAGCTAACCGGCAGTGTACAGCAAAGCTACAGCATTACTCTTCACCTCTGGCATCTTATTAAGACGACACTTGACGACATGTGCAGGAAACATTTTAAAACATTTTTAAACCCTGACACCGTAACCAGCCCGTGACTTCTGTGTAAGGAATTATTTTTCCCCCTCTAACACGTACTCTCTCATCTCTGCAGCTCCTCTACTCCCCGGTGGACAACGTGAAGCGTGTGGCGGCAGGCGTGCTGTGTGAGCTGGCCCTGGACAGACAGAGCGCTGACCTTATCGACGGAGAGGGAGCTTCAGCTCCACTGATGGAGCTGCTGCACTCCAACAATGAGGGCATCGGTACGCTGCATATACATCACAGCTCAATTAGCTACTTGCAATGTTGCTCTGAGTCACAGTTGGAGAGAAAGGCAGTCGATTTCTGGACAAGCTGAACTTGCTGTACGAGCAATCTCCAGATATTTGGCCTCAACTTATCATTTCCAGTATTACTTCTGCCTAACATTGTGTTGACCGACGCAAACAAAGATTTTAAATATTACCTTATTATTTTAGATGCTGACTTTAAATTATTTTGCATAACTGCTTCTGCTTAGTAGCTTCTTAATTATTAACAAACAACTAAATATATATGCCAAGAAGTGAATCTACAAGGTATATCCTATTTTTAAGTCATGCCTACTTTCTCCCCTAAAGTTTGCATATAAAACCCAAACAGTTGGTGGTTTCTAACTAGCCAACTTCAAAGCTAATTAGCAACATATTTTTACTCCAGCTAAGCTAGCAAAGGCTTAACATCTGGTATCAAGTAAGAAAGTTTGAAGTTAACTAAGCTGATTTATCATAGTTGGTGATAAATAGCCAACCTAGCTGACCTTAACATCAGCTGAGCTCCTTAAATCACAATTAAATGATCTGTTTTGAGGTGGACAGTATAACTCGTTACTTATACCGGGCAGGACGTTGTTCTGCCGTCTAATATAAAGTTCAATTAAACTTTTGATGTTCCTCGACAGCCTCTTATATTTACTTCCCCAGCTGCAGGCAAGCTATTGGCCTCATCCTAAAGTGAACTAATTTCTCTCATAGTACAGTTGGAGTAGAAACTCTGTTAATGACTCATGCCCAAATTATGTCCCCCTGCTGCACCACAGCGGCTGCTCTAATTACATCCACAACCCTCAAAAACATTCAGGGCCATCTGGGGTTCCCCCACCCACCCAAAATCTGCTTCAGGCTCCACGAAGCAAAAATTAGTTACAAAAAGAAGCTACAAAAATATGAGAGTTTTTTTATAATTATTATCATCATTCTGGATAGATTTGTGATTTTAGTGTTAGTGTGTTAGTGTTTAGTGTCAAAAACATTGACAGAGTTGCAGTTTGGTGTCATCTTTCGGTGTGGGAAGTGGAGACCGAAAGAGCTTGATTTAACTTCAAAGATTGTTAATTTGACAAAACCAACACTTCCTTACATTTGGAGAAGCAAACTTGTTACCTTTGAATGACCGACAGTCTTTAGATGCAGGAGCATTTGTTTAGACTAGAGGCCAGCACTGAATCTCTAACACCCAATAAGTTGTGAAAGCTCCAGGCCAAACCAAACAACATACAGAAATACAATCGGTGCAAAAAACAAAATCCTCACAACTTTAATCTTTAGGTCTTTATATTTTATATTTGATGCAGTAAATTGAGTTGGGATTCCAACATGGGTTTACACCTACAACTGCGCGTACAAATCAATCCCTTTAAAGACTTGGGGGCACTCCTGAAGTTTTTCTTTTCCAAATTTATTTATTTGTGGATCACTGATCGTTTTGATTCTTTCTCTCCAGCTACCTACGCTGCTGCTGTCCTCTACCGCATTTCCGAAGATAAGAACGCCGACTACAAGAAGCGCGTCTCCGTGGAGCTCACGCACTCTCTGTTCAAACACGACCCTGCGGCCTGGGAGTCGGTGAGTGTGTGGCGCCCTCTGCTGTCTAAATGCCGCATTCTACCTCCAACACATCAGTACTATATTAGACAGTTGTGTCTTTTTATGTTAATCTAGTCTTGAACAAGTGAATAAATGTAAACCTGTGGCCTTCTTGTGACAGGCCCACAACACTATCCTGGAAGGAGGCTTTCAAGATGGTGAGTAACTGTGACTCATTTCTCTAATTTCCTTTTATGGTCTTTTTTTTTTGGTCAGTTTTCTAAAAATGTGGAGTGAAATCCATAGTTGTTGTAAATACAGCAGGAAGCTAATAAAAACATGTAACTCCTTACAGAAACAGACGGTTACCAACCCTATCCATACCAAGGTGAGATGCCAATGGAAGGCTTTGACGGACAAATGATGGGAGACGACTTTCAAGGAACGAACTTCAACAATAGACCCTACGAATATTAACGGTTAGTATGCGACGACACGAGCAGCTAACGCATTCACATTTTAACTTCAGTGTATTTCTACTGGGATTCGTGATAAACAAAGTGGACAGAGTTGCCAAAATCTGTTAGCTGTGTGCGTCCAAAATCTGGCTCTTATGGAAGAGTGTGGAGTTGTTGAGAGATTTTCTGGCATATGAAGTTCATGAAGACGGAAGAAGCTGCTGTGGTCGAATGAAACCAAAGTTAAGTTTTTCTTGGCTTGAATACAAAAGGCTTTGTGTACTGTAGCACCTAGAGTGGCACTGGCAGCATAATGCTGTGTGGATGCTTTTCTTAATCAGGACAGGGAAGACGGAGCTTCATTCGAGAGCTGCTGAGAGTTTCTAAAAAGACGGGAAGGTGAAGGTTCACCTTCACTGAACGCAGTCTGATTGGACCGTCACAACACAACAGTGTTATTTGGTTCAGGCCATTTTATCGCAGCTCTAAGTCTAGATCTATAGTTCAGTTCAATTCAAGACTTGAAAATCGATGCTAATTTGAACCGTTTTGCAAATGAAGGCCAAGGAATTAACTCATTTTGTCAATATTTATAATCTTACACCAGATGGTATCTGGAAAACAACTTGCGATGCCTTGTTCTTTAGATTTATTTAATAGTTTTAATAACAGACAAAAAGAATTGATTCTAAAAAAAAAGAAAACTATATAAATATTGATGGCAGTATTATGTTATTTTTAGCTGCCAGGTTTCTCACAACTCTGCAGCTTCAGCAGGTTTGCTTTGTGTGACTGCTACATTACTGTGATGTTATAAAGTTGGACATGAACAAAGTTTCACTCCAAATATTTAACCAAATATTTTCAGATGTGAAAAGTGGAATAGAAACTATTTTAAATACTCTGTGCTTAGATGGTCCATTCTTCCCATGTCGGATTAATTGGGGCTGCACAATGTTGGTAAAACATGTCATTGTGATCTTGTGAAAAAAAAAATGCAATGCTATTATTTAATATTCCTACAATTGATTGTCATCTTCCACTTTCCTATCCTACGACACGTACATATTTATTAATCTTCATCTGATTAAAACTGAAATTTGATATATTGTGCAGCAGCTCTAATATCTGTGGGGGGAGGGGGAGGGAATATCAACTGTATTTCAGTCCACCTTACTTCTTCAAATCTCAGGGATTAGCATCATGGCGTCACAGTTGCTGCAGGTTTATGGCTCTGGAGTACCGAGAACTTTTTGTCAAGTTAAGAAAAAAGAAAAACGGTTTCAGATTGATGTGACAGAACATGTCCAAAATGAGTCTGATTATGAATTTGCATGAACATATGTCATGGACAACACACAGTGACTGAGCTTAACCAACCGAGACGTTGTAGAAAAACCTTCATCGGATCATTTTCTCCTTCCTGCTCACAGGATGCTGGACGAGACGAGAGGCTGAAGACCTGAAGTGGGATTCTGTAGTCGAGAGAAGAGAAAACATTCACTCCCTCTGCTCTCCACCTGCTGTAAAATATGCAATTATCGTCAAATATGGGACTCATAATCTTAAGAGGGCTCAACTTTGTGTTTTGTTTTGTTTTTTTTAATATAGAAAGAATAATTGATTTTTAATAATGACAGCTTTTAAGTTTTTTTGGTTTAAAAAAAAATAAAACATTTAGGAGTGTGTGCATGCGTGTGTGCGTGTGTGTATGTGTGTGTGAATGTGTTTAGGCTTCTGGGTGGGTGGTCTATGCCAAAGAGATTTTTGTCTTGTGATGATAATCATGTAGCCTCCCTTTTTTATTATTATTATTTTAACAATCAATAAATAATATTTGAGAACACTGCCAGAGGTGGCTCAATGTGCACAGTGCACCTATTCACTTCTCTGTTTTAGGCCTTTTGTTTTTTCTAACATCACTGTTTTGACTGTAGTTTTGACACCTTGTACTGTCGTCGTTCTCCCGCTGTGAGCCAGAAATCGATTCACTGACTTGTTCTTCAGGTGATAATTCAACAGAAGGGAACAAAGATGCTTAAAGCGACCCGACCCGACCCGAGCTGAGCTGAGCTACTCTTACGTAATCAGTTGTTTTACTAAAACTGGAGATGTTTTTTTTTTCTGATTTACTGTTTTTATAAGTTGTTCACTTGGAGAACTTCAGTGTATATCTTCCATAAATTTAGCAGAGATGTCTGTCTTTCTTTATTTTTTTTGTTTGTTTTTTGAAGTGAATTTTAAAAAGAAACTGATCTGTAGCTGTGGTTGAAATCACAACGAGGATTGTTGGAGATGAGATGATGGAGTCCGGATGGCCCCGCAGCTGCCAGCGAACTACTGACAGGGAAATCTTGCTTTCTATTTCATAAAGAGTTTTTACTGAGATTTTGTTTAATAAAATAAAGGATATATTAAAAATGCATCTCTGTCCATACTTTTTACAGTTTAAAAAAGCCCAACATGATTCTTTAAGATGTTACTTCACCGGTATTGGTGTATGTGATGATGCAAAAATCACATTTATCTTGATACGGTTTAGTTCTTTAAAGTGTCAATTTACAACAAATGCAACATAAATACAAGCAATAATAAATCCATGATGTAGATTTTTTTTTATTTCAATCTATTCTGGGCAGTGAAGATCCACCTGTCCCCATTTCCTCCGAACAGTTTTCCTATTGGCTGTTTTCCCGATCAGATACTTGATACTCGTCTTTTATTTATTTATATATATATATATATATATATATATATATATATATATATATATATATATATATATATATATATATATATATACAAAGTTATATTTCCATGTATCTAATATATCTTGCTGTGCAGTTTAAATTAGTGTGATTTTTTTATATATATATTAGTGAATTGTATTAAGTTTTAAAAAGAATGAAGTTACTGGATGGCTGGTACCCTCACCATTTACCTGAACAACAGGCCAACTGACTATCCTAAGCCTTGTACCCCCACCAGGCTTAGGTTAATTTTATCTTAGTTTCTTTTTTTAATTATTGCCTCTTTTTTTTTAAAGACTTTATAGTTTGTGTTTAGGTATTAATCTTCCAGTCTTCCAAGTAATATTTTTAAATTTCCTGTCAGCTTTAAACACTTTGTAACTCAAAAACATGGCGGCTGGCTGGAAGGCCTCCCTAAAGCCCAGAGTGTAGCAAGTTTTCTGTGGGAAAACCTGTCATCTGTAGATGAACGCACCTTTGTAAACGGAAAGCCTTTCCATTCTTCAAATATGCAACCTATATGTGCCTAACAAATGTACTGGTTCCCACTGGTGTGGTTCAACACAACTCCCTCCTAAATAGGCTTCACCATAATTTGACATCACCACTCACTCCAAAGGTCTCTCTGGGACTGTCCCTTTAAATCCCAGCTAAAAACCCATCTGTTCGAACAAGAATTTTGACTGATCTCATTTCACTCTACATTTGTTTTCTTTTAGTCTTTGTACAGTGATTTTTATGCCACAAGGGGGGCCTTTTAAATAAAATGTATCATTAGAAGACTGAGAATGTCTGCTGCCTTAAAAAGACGCCATTTGATGTACTCTGCTTTATTTTTACTACAATATTAAAAGTGTCTTTTTACACTGAGCTTTGACTGCTACTGAATCACTATTGAAATAAATATGGATATACTTAAACTGCAATACAAAACTGACATCTAGACGCATCTTCATTGTATTGGTTTCAACATAATCAAGATGATGGTTTAATTATGTTACTCAATTAGAAAAGCTCAAGTATAATCAACTGAATTTCCCTCTTTCTCACCCAAATGAACAAGTCAAGCTTCTGTCCACACATTTAATCAAATCAACACAACAGACTTAGTTCATAGACATGAAACGTATCAAAACTAACTGCATCACAATCAGGCTGAACTCAGGATAAAACAGTAACTAGAAACGGTTTTCTTTTTCAGAAAGCCACGGTTTGGTGCGGGTTTTAACTAGGCCGTAGCCGCACCTTGATGATCTTTCTGGATTTCCTGCTGTGTTTGGGATCATCGTCCTGCTGGTGATTCACTTTAGCTAAAGGATTAGCAGACATTCTCTTGACTCAAGGTCACAGTGAACTCACCTTTCTTAACGACAGGAAGGTGATCCGATTCTCTTAAAATTATTTACATGCAATGAAAACACACATGTGCTACAGCTCAATTTGGACTGTAGATGAAAAACACAGGCTATTAATTTAATGTTATTTAAATTAACCACTGGAAAAATACTGAAACCAAGTGAATACAGTTTGTCTTTAATGACACATATTTCACAACCAACAGCAGCGGTGCAGTTTTAAGAATCCCAGCTAAGCCATTTCCCCTCAGTTGTGGATTCTCATGTGTCTTTTCAACTTTCCTTTTTCACTAAACTTTCTACCGCATAAATCACAACAGAAAGGTTTCTGTCCTGTGTGGATTCTCGTGTGTGCACTTAAATGTGGTTTGTGGGCAAATCTTTTTCCGCATACGTCACAACAGAAAGGTTTCAGTCCTGTGTGGATCCTCTTGTGCGAGTTCAAATGCGACGTATTGACGAATCTCTGTCCACAGAGATCACAACAGAAGGGTCTCTGTCCGGCGTGAATGCTCATGTGTATGCTCAGACTTGATTTATAGCGAAGTCTCTGTCCACAAATATCACAACAGAAAGGTTGCTGTCTTGTGTGGCTTCTCGCGTGCGTGCTTAAATTTGATTTGTGGCGAAAGCTTTGCCCACAGAGATCACAACAGAAGGGTTTGTGTCCTGTGTGGATTCTCATGTGTGTGTTTAGACTTGATTTGCGGTTAAATCTTTGCTCGCAGAGATCACAACTGAAAGGTTTCTGCTTCGTGTGGATTCTCATGTGCGCGTTTAAACTGCGCTTGTGCCTCAGTCCTTGTCCACAAAGATCACAACAGAAAGGTTTGTGCTCTGTGTGAATTCTCATGTGCAAATTTAAACTTGATTTACGGTTAAATCTTTCTTCACAAAGCTCACAACAGAAGGATTTCTGCTCTGTGTGGATTCTCTTATGTCTGTTAAAATTGTATTTTCTGATAAAGGTTTTGCCGCAGTCTTCACAGCTAAACGTCTCTCCTGCCTGGACTTTCCTTTCCGAGTCCACATTTTTCTTCGCTGTAAAACATTTGCTGTCATCCATAGAGGCTGCAGACCTTATTTCTGGATGTGCCGTGTGTTTCTGAATAGAGTGACGGTGAAGAAATTGTTCAGCAAACTCAGAAAAGATGTTTCCATCGGACTCGGTGGCTCTACTCTCCGTCCAGTCATTATCCTCGTCCTTCCTTTTCAGCCCAGCGTCGGGCAAACGATTCAGTTCGGAGTCAGGATATTTTACGTCATCGTCGTCTTCATCCTTAACAATGACTTCAATCTTTGAGAAAATGGAGTCATCTTCATGACTTTCTATCTTAACGGATTCTCCCTCATCGTCCTCTTCTGGAAGATCTCTGTCTTTAATTTTATCTTGATAAAGATTCTGTGAGAGCAGAATGGACTGCAATTCATCCTCGCTCTTTATAGGAGTAACATCAGTCTCCTCCTTCCTGCTGAGCTGCTCTGTCCCCAGAATGATGCAGACTTCCTCCTCTTCCTCCTTTATCTGCTGCGGCTTTGGGTCATGCAGCTCAGCAACAGATCTGTGGTCTTCAGGAGTTTCTTCTTTAACCATCAACATCTGCTTAACATCTGCAGGAAAACATGGGAACATATTATGCATATTAGAAAGTACTTGGGCTGCAGCCTGGACTGACTCCCAGAATGCATTGCAGTGCCCATCTTTATTCACAATTCCCAGGAAAAAGGAGTTTCGCAGAGTGATCAAGGACTGAGTTGATGTTTTCTGATCGCTGACGTTATTCTTAAAATATCCTCTTAATAGATCATATATAATATTCTAATTTAGCATTTTTATCATATGTAAAGTGATAACCCTTAGTGATCCAAATTACAGAAAACAAAGGATTAAAATATTTCAATTTTTTTGATCAAGAGTAACTTTT
Source organism: Poecilia mexicana (assembly GCF_051168715.1). Taxonomy (NCBI): domain Eukaryota; kingdom Metazoa; phylum Chordata; class Actinopteri; order Cyprinodontiformes; family Poeciliidae; genus Poecilia; species Poecilia mexicana. The sequence continues at coordinate 3,831,011 of NW_028263370.1, read as the reverse complement.
TTTGTCCCAGTCTCTGGATGGAGCTTTGGGTCGGTTGCACCATCAAGACGAGTCGATTTTCATCACATCGATTAGTGATCATCATCATCAATTTGTCGCAATCAAGTGACAAAACTGATTTTTTTCAAGCAGATCAAAGATGAGGAACCAGGCGAGTTTATCACGTAGTTTCTCCCATTTTGTATAGAAATATAGATTATATCTGAAATATGTATTTCACATACAAATTAAATTATGGCTAGTCATAAAGTAAATCTGAGACATCTCGCTTTTTGTTCTGCTTTAAATGCATCTTCAACGACGTGTACTTTAAGTTAAGAGATATACAAAACTCAACTAGCGCAATTTAAATTGGAGATATCTTGAAAGCAAATGATGCTACACAAAACTAAGTTAGAGATATCTAGAACTGTGATTCTGAATAGTCAAAATTCCTTTTAGAAGTCTCCAAATGAATTAGAGACATCTTGAACATAGATTATATAGATTATATATATATATATATATATATATATATATATTTTTTTTTTTTTTTTTTTTTTTTTTTTTTTTTGCAATGCTATTTCAGCGTGGGAATGGGTTCAAGGTAAGTTTTAAGTAGATGGTGAGTGAAGAGAATAAATAAGAAATAATTTGTAGATTTTTCAAGTTCACAAGGTTTAGGTCTCCGCATGCTGAGCTGCTTATACATTGTGACATTTTATGACGATTTTATGCAGGACATCAAACGTTCTGCAGCCGACTGTTTGGACAGCTCAGTGGTATCACAGGGTCGGCCCGTCAGCAACGTTTAAAAGATGTGAAGCATAAAGTGCAAGAGTGCCATAAACATAAAGTGTTTCCCCCTGGTAAGGATCTAAGAATATTTGACAACCAGTATCACAAGCTTTTTACTCCTTGCAAATTGTACTGTAATTTTTTTTCACAGGACTACGTCCAGCTGTACAAATATCACTCATACTTTAAGATAAATGTTGTGAATCTTATTTTACAGAGGAACACTTTCACAAGAGAGCTTTGCATTTTGAAAAACTGATGAAGACACGTTTAGCAGGGGTCGCATTAACCAAATAATTGGTTTTATTAAATAGTCATGGAAAAAAATCTGATGGCCATTCATCATTTTGACAGATTTTCCTGTAATGACAAGTTGTTTCTCTGCCATTAGCACATTTTGAAAGTGAGTGAATGACCTTGATTGACAACACTAAGACCCTCCTCCTGGTTCTGATTGGTTGCTTTGGATGGGGATTATGCATCGCTTTTGACAGCAGTAGCAGTTCAGGTTAATGTTTGTCCCGGGGCCCAAGATTCCTGGCGGCGCCCCTGGCTACGACTGCCACGATTTGAGCTCAGACTTCCTGGTCTACTGGCTGCATTTGAGCTTAAAAATGTAATCTATTATACGCCTTGAAATGTTCCTTAACTGCCGCTGAAATGAAAACACACTCACCTAATTCGCCCAGCAGAACCTTGGTGTAGTAACCATCTTCCATGACGTGTCGCAGCTTATTTTCTTTGTCCTCTTTCATAGCTTCTTCAGGAATCTCTCCCTCTGTTGCCCTCCGCCGCTGCTCAAGCTGGTCCATGTCTCTGTTGTTAGCTTCTCTTCAGATTTTCCTTCAGCAGATTCTGGGCAGCTGAGCTCGGCTTTCATCCAAACTAAAGGAAGCTCAGTTGCATTACTTGATTCTACCGCAAACGAAGAAGTGTCTTTTTTTTTTTTTTTTTTTTTTTTTTGGCAGGCATTCTTCTTCTTTTCTTGATTAGTGGTTGGCAAAGGCATTACTGCCACCAACTGGTCAGATGTGCGGTTTCCTTCTTTGTCCCATTGTTCCTGCGTTTTCCTTTTTAATCTCATCTTTACTGTACTTCATATTTATATCTACGTGTACATGCATAACAAATATTCAACAGTGCATTACTAGAATCAGAAAACAAAATCTAATATATCTTTGTTTGTGCCTTCTATACAATTACTTAAATAACTAATAGTTTAGATGTAGTCTGTATATACTTTGTCATGCTCTGAATATTCTTCCTTTATATGATCATATACCTGTTTTTTATTGTTTAGCCATCTGCCTTTTATAACAAATAAGAAGTTAATTGATGAAGTAATTGTGGGTGATATAATTAAAAATGGTATAACTGGACCAATCTTTATGGACATTATCTTTATAACGTGATCATTCACTATTCAACCATTCCTTGAAACAGCATGCCCATATCTTTGACACTTATAGGTATGCTTACAAAAGAGGAAAAAGTCAAAAATCATAAGTTTCAAGAATGTGACAACAATGTACAGGAAAAATATTGCAAGCTATGCAGAGCCAGTAGAGAAGGGTGATTGCAAGAAGTGAAGAAAATGTTGCAGGACTGACCTTCCTGCACATGTGATCGATTGCATTGATTAGATTTAACATAAGATTGAGGAAAAAGTAAAAATTCTGAGAGGAACAGAGAAATTATGGGGAATGAAAGAGCTTTCATGAGAATATGTTGCCAAAAAGCTGAAACAGCAGAAAAGTCAGGAAAAACAAATGATACGGCAAACTCAATATTTTAAAATAAAATGCAAGAAGTCATATAGCAGATGGATAGGAGTATAAATCATTTTAATATTTAACAAATTTCTTGAGAAACCAAATGCTTTTGTGTTGATTCAGACAAGAATATGCAGAATAATTCAAAGCTTGTATTATGTATTATGCTCACCACTGATTAGATATTCTGATAGAAATGCAACAATTATTGTACCAAATTCAAATGTTTCTGTTATGTTTTTATGGGTGTATCTATGGGGTTAAAAGGAAATTAAATTGCAGATAAGGTTGCAAGAAGTAGTTCCTTTGTCATGGTGGTTGACGGAGGTCAAATAGGATTTTAAAACATTCAAAAAGACTGAAGGAATGGTGCAAAGGCAATGGGAAGAAGAGAGGAAAGTTGGAGAAACGAAGATTGCAGAAAGAAACCGGAAAGAGGACATTGTTATTTCAATCAGATTTTTACAGAGTGGATAAAATTAAACATTATTCATAATCATAAACATATTTCAGGTAGATGTAATTATTGTGGACGGAGAGAATCAGTGGAGTGTGATGTGGCGCAAGAAGAAATAACAAAAGTTATTGGTTGAAATTCTTGTAAAAGTGAAAGACATTTTATGTAGAAAAACTCGAGTAATTAATGTTATCAGTATTTATTTAAATATCTAACAAAGAAAGGTCTAATTAAAAGAATATTAGGGGCTTTTTTATGAAGCAAAGTTAATAAAATCGTCACTCGGACACACACTATTCACCAGTTGGTGGCGGTAATGCACTTTGTTTGCCAGCCGCCAGTAAACACCAGAAGAAGAAGAAGAAGAAGAAGGAAAGCACGAAAAAGCTGAAAATAGAGGCGTGGAGACAGAGATTTGGAAACAGCTTTAAAAACGAGGACAAAGCAAACACAACATCATGGAGGCTCGTTTCTACCATAAGGATCTGTTGAACGGATTAGGTTAGTATGTTTTCGTGTCTGTTGCAGCTGAGAGACATTTTAAGGTGACTATGCAGCCAATAGACAGTAAATATTAAATACCAAGTTAGACGGTAGAAACGACCCAGAAAACCGATACATGTTATTTTCGAAACGAGGGTTCCCGTGTTAAAGACCATCTAAAACTTGTTTTCAATTCGACAGTGGTTCCGACCAGACATGTAGAATAAAGCTTGGTTTATGGTTGATGAATGCGCTCTGTGAGGATCTCTGTGAGGATAACCGGCCAACTAACTCCAGCATTTATACTCCAGCAGCCTTTTTTACCCTGTATCCAGCTCCCTCACTGTCCCCAATCAAATCAGTTTATTTCACTGCTGTTATGATTATTGTTGTCTCTGTATTCATAATCAAAAACATTTTATAAGTGAGCATCCCACTTATTGGCAAATGCAGTAGTTTACCAGAGAAGAAAATGCCACAAGAATAAAAAATATATCCGTTTTATATATATATATATATATATATATATATATATATATATATATATATATATATATAAAATTATTACTTATTTATTTATTTTTTGTTGCACTTATATAAAAGTCAGTCCTGAGGGTAAAAAGTGTCAGCTTTTGCTTTTTTCCTCCTGTAAAAATAATTATGCATAAAAATTTAAGTTATTAATTTTCGACTTGTTCAAAGCTGAGACATACAGATTAGAAATATTATATTTTGCAGTTCATTTTTGGAAACTTTGCATATCTAGGGGTTTTCTAATTTTATAAATCAAGCGTTTTTGGACAAAACAGGCATAAAATTATGGAACAACTTTTTTTTAAATATGAAAACTTTATGGATAGGTTTGAAGCTGTTGAAAATGGAAACTTAAACAGAAATGTTAGGCTTCAGATACATCAGCTCAGCCAACATTGCAGTCTACATACTTTCTAATGTGTTCCCATGTTTTCCTGCAGATGTTAAGCAGATGTTGATGGTTAAAGAAGAAACTCCTGAAGACCACAGATCTGTTGCTGAGATGCATGACCCAAAGCCCCAGCAGATAAAGGAGGAAGAGGAGGAAGTCTGCATCATTCTGGGGACAGAGCAGCTCAATGCAAAGGAGGAGACTGATGTTACTCCTATAAAGAGTGAGGATGATAAAGAGTCCATTCTGCTCTCACAGAATCTTTATCAAGACCACATTAAAAGCAGAGAGCTTTCAGAAGAGGCAGAAGATGATTTCATTTCTGTAGTTATTAAGGATGACGAAGAGGACAGTGATGTAAATCACTCAGTGTCTGAGCTTGAACACTTGTCAGACTCTGGACAGAAAACTGAGGACGAGGACAGTGACTGGAAGGAGAGAGGAGCTCCTGAGTCAGACGGAAACATTAACAACCCTTGTAGCTCCTCTGAGTTTCCTGAAGAATCTGTTCACTGTTGCCCCGTTCAGGAAGACGTGACACATTCAGAAACGGGATCTTCGAGCTCGCTGCATAAGGAATGTTTTACAGAGAAGAAAAGCGTGGAGTCAGGAAGGAAAGTCCAGACTGGAATGAAGTTTAGTTGTGAAGACTGTGGTAAAGCGCTCAGCGGAAAATACACTTTAAACACACATAAGACAATCCACACAGGACAGAAAGCGTTCTGTTGTGATGTCTGTGGACGAAGATTTGGTGATAAATCGGGTTTAAAAAGACACAAGATAATCCATACAGGAGACAAACCTTTCTGTTGTGATGTTTGCGGACAAAGATTTGGTTATAAATCGAGCATAAACACACACATGATAACACACACGGGGCAGAAACCGTTCAGCTGTGATATTTGTGGACAGAGATTTAGCCAAAAAGGAAGCTTAAACACACACGTGAGCAGCCACACCGGACAGAAGCATTTCTGCTGCGATCTCTGCGGACAAAGATTTAACCGTAAGTCAAGTTTAAACACACACATGAGAACCCACACAGGCCAGAAACCATTCTGTTGTGATATTTGCGGACAAAGATTTAGCCAAAAATCCACTCTGACTACACACGCGAGAATCCACACGGGACAGAAACCTTTCTGTTGTGACGTCTGCGGACGAAGATTCGGCGACAAGTCAAGTTTAAACAGACACAAGATAATCCACACCGGACAGCAACCTTTCTGTTGTGTTATCTGTGGACGAAGATTTGGTAACAAATCAAGTTTAAACAGACACATGAGAATCCACTCTGGAGGGGAAATTGTTTTACACTGAATATTAGGTTTTTTCCTGCCGATACCGATACCGATCACCCATGAGGGCCGATCACCGATACCGATCACTGATGCCGATCACATAATTATTTATTTATTTTTTTTTATCATAAACCCTACCGGTTACATTATGTGGAAAAAGGAACCATGAATTCACCTTAATTTAGACAAAAACTTGTTCTTAATAACTTTTTCCAAGAAGAAAACTGAACAAAACAGGCATTGTGCAAATTGTTCTGCTATTGGTAATACTACCTTTAACAGACTGATAACATATGAAGGCTCTGAAGAGGCTAAATAATACAAAGAGCCAAAATAAAACTTCTCAACATTGCCAAGAAGTTCAAGTATAAAACTTAACATTCAAAGGCAAAAACAGGTTCCATTACAATAAACAATCCAGATTTACTGAATGAAAACTTCCTGTTAGCATGGCGGCTAGCTGATTACTGCTAGCTCTGATTGGCTGTTTCTGACTGAGCGGAGTAATTATGCAGAACAGGGAGGAGATCGATTATTTTTTCAGAGATTATCTGTCTCATGTTAGGACAGCTAAAGTTTTAATACGTATGTAAAATGTTTGTTTTTTTTAGTTAGATGCTGCAGCTTTAAGCAGAGGTTCGGTGTGAGAGTCACTACCACATGGAGAGAGACAGCAGGCGCAAATCGTGACAACGCACCTACTAATGGCACTTCCGGTGGCAGGTGTCATTACGCGCCACAAGTGCCACTGCTTTCGGGACTAGCTGCCAGTGTTGTCACTGACTTCGGCTGACATCGGCACCTCGTACTGGCACTTGCTGCCAGTGTTGTCACTGACTTCGGCTGACATCGGAACCTCGTACTGGAACTTCCGCTGACACATGCCACAAGTGCCACTGTTTTCGGCATAGACATAATATAAGGATAGACGCCTCATGGACCGCTCTCGCCTATTGTCGCTGACGAGATTTAGGGCGGCCATCTTGGAGCGGTACGCCACTCCACTCAGCCTTATGTGTTTAGCAGGCACAATGACGTATCAGCGGATTTGATCGGTCATAACACACTTTTTTGTTACTGGAAACCATATTCAAACATCTATTAAAGCTACATTTATAAACAATTGTATTTTTTAAGTATGTTTTTAATACATAGTTCATCATATTTAACCTCCTGAGACCCGGGCTTTTGTTTGATGTGCATTTTTTATGTCTCCTTACTATTTGGGATTAGTATGACCTAATTTTAGTTGAAATTAAATTTTAGCTTTCTATGTGCTCTTGAACTATGCCAAAACCAATGCCCTCATATGAGGACAGTGGGTCTGTTTTTGCATATACATTTTTTCCTTGCCATTTGGGATCATAAGGACCCAATTAGCCTAAAAATGAAATTTTAGCTTTCTACAATAAGTGGTTATCTCAAAACCTAATGTCCTCATATGAGGACATTGGGTCTATCTGTGTGACGATAAGACCATTCAATCAATGTTATTATTTACATCTGTGTTTCACAGTATGTACATTTACGCTGCTTTCTGTCCAGACTTTCACAATGAAGCCACCATTGGTTAATAAAGTACAAAAGTTTATTTTATATTGCCAACAAACACAAAAGTGCAAATAAAAGTGCAGCTTTTGCATGGAAAAGTGCAAAGTTTATGAACTTCATTATGAACATGTCATAGTAAACTCAAACAAACATTCAAGTATTCAAGTAGTCCTACTGGCCTCCATGAAAGGCTTCATAGCAGTTGTGCCAACTTTGCAGGCAAAGGAACACATTGCATGTCAGACAGCGTACACGGGATTTCCCAGCGCAGCCTTGTTGTCTGCAACGCATCGGGTTCTTGAGATCAGCAACTTGCAGATGAGCAGCAGAAGTTGTGCGCGCTGAGATGTGGGGGATTGGCGTGACCAGGGCTCTTTGGCCAGGTTGTGGACAGCATGCACTCTCTTCCTCTACATCTGTGACATCACACTTGTTGAGGAATACCTGAGCCACGTCCATGGGGAACGCGAGGAACGTCAAGATAGCCTTTCTTGGGGTACCATGTTCTTGATGATCTCTGCGATACAGCAGCCAGCTGTTGGCCAGAGCAAGATCCATAAAGTGCATAAGCATGCGAATTGTCCACTTCTTAGTTCGCACGCTTATCCTGTAGTAGCTCATCATTCTGTCTGATAAGTCGACCCCACTCATCTTTGCATTGTACTCCTGTACAATATTTGATCGTCTGATGGTTAAGTAGCATTTGTCCTTCTTGAACCACCGCTGGCAGGTATCCTCTGGCTCCTTAGCGTGGACAGCAGAGCGCATCAGGACCGGCTTGTTGTCAAACCATTTCACAACATTCAGTTTCCCATCTCCCCTGACAACTGATGCGGAGGTACCTCTGCCTTGCTGCTTCATGATCTTGTCACTTGGAAGCTTCTGCATTGCTTTTGGGATCCTGTTCTTCATGACTGTACCAGTTAGGTACACCTAAAAACAAAACCAATTAGATAATCTCAAATAATCTCAGCTTGAAGAATCGGTCGCGTCTCATTGTGTCACTAATGGCAGGGATTTTCAGGTTAGTGGACCAGAACATGCGGATTTGTGGGTAAGGGATGCAGGACATCAAGATGGATGCTCCAAAAAAGTGGTACATCTCTTCAATCGATGTGTTGAGAGATCTCCCACTTTTAGCTAATGACATAGAATTTGTACAGTCGGCAAGGACTTTCATCAGTTCTATGTCAACGTACTGTTCCATGTACTGCACCGGCGACATATCTGCTCTCTCGTCTTGTTGTTCATCAGATCCTTGAAATTGGACTAAGACAGGGTTGAATGGAGCAGACTTCCAGTACTCTCTATTTACATTTCTTGGTCCTGGCCTGTGACCTTGCACATCCTGGTCAGGTTCTTATAATAAAAATACAATACATTTTATTTGCAAAATACTCAACATTTTGAACGAAATAAAGTGCTACAGAGCAAAAACATGGGAACTAGGTTATGTCTCACCATCATTCTCAAGATGCTGTTTATGTTGTGGCTCACTCGCATCGCTGTCAGTATCTTCACTTATGTCAGCAGAATCAGGTTGATAATCAGAATCAGAATTATCAGGTTGCTTCACATGGAGCTATTTCATCCTCTTCACCACCTGACAAATCTTCAATCTCAGAGACATTTTCGATTGCTTTTAGCAATCGTTCAGTTCTTGAAAAGGACATTCTCCCTGTAATGATAAAAATGCACAATCTATTTCCTTGTAATAGGAAATAAAAACTTGCTCCACTGGCAAATTATTCTACTTATTTTTTAGTGAAAGTTCACTTGAAACAAGTGGTGATTGTCTAAAAACACATTACTTTTTGGAGGATGAGTCTTATTTTAAGTGTAATAAGACTTATTTTGACTAGAAATTAGACATTTTGACTAGAAGTAAACACAAATGCTTTTGGAAAAATTTTACGTTTTTGCACTGAAGCTAGACCTGATGTCCTCAAATAAGTACGTCATGTTTACAGACGTTGTAGCTTGCTAATATTACTCAAATATATCAAATAAGCATGCTATGTGAAGCTAGAGACGTTATTGTGCATAAATAAACTAGTTTCAATCATAAAATTCGATTAGGATTTTTACCTTGTCCATGTTTCTGTCGGGAGCTGCCGTAGAAGATTTTCACTGTCATTCCCGCCATGCTGTTTTTTTTCAAATGAGTGTAATTTCATTATGAGACCACTAGGTGGTGCAGGCACGGCCCCCAGATGAGGACAATTGGTCAAAATTCTTACAAATTAAGTATCATGGGGCAGAACAGCAAAAATGTAATGTCCTCATATGAGGACGCGGGGTCTCAGGAGGTTAAATATGCTTAGTGGCTATAACAATAGAATAGGAATGAAATATTCTGATATCGATGTATGAAGAGCATATTACAAAGCACACAGCCGTTCATAATTTATTTAATAAATTCTTTAGTAATATCAATACATATTTTATATAACTATACAAACACTAATAAATAAATAATGATTAATACTGAATAATATATATTGGATACATGTTCATATATATGTTTTTCATCCAACGAGTTCTAGCTTCAGAGTGATTCAGCAGCTGACGAAGCTGAAGTTGGTTTCCATTTCTATCTTCCAATAGCTAAAGGGCGATTCCACTTAATTTTTCACTACCTTCCGTATCTTTAATCGACTCTAGTTTAAAAACTACTACACCTAGAGACTTGAAACTTGGACTGGATTATTCTCCGCTTCAAGCTGAATGAATACCATTTTTGGGATTTGTGAAACTTCAATAAAGTTTAATTATCACCATTTTTTGCATCTCTTTCATACTAGAACTGCTCTAATTAAAAAACAACACCTAGACACTTGAAACTTGTACTAAATTATTCTGCTCTAACAGCAGAATATTTACAACCATGATTGTGATTTGTGAAACCTTTTTCTGATTTGTGAAAACTTAATAAAGTTCGATCATTACCATTTTTGTTGAACTCTTTCATACTACAACTTCTCTACTTAAAAAACTACAACATCTAGACACTTCAAACTTGGACTAGATTACTCTCTTCAAGAAGAATCTCTATAACCATGTTTGGGATTTGTGAAACATTTTTCTGATTTGTGAAAACTCAAAAAATGTCAATTTTCACAATTTTTTTGCATCAGGATCTCCATAGATCTGCTCTAATTAAAAAATGACAACTCCTAGACACTTCAAACCTGCACTGGATTTTTCTGCTCTAATAGCAGAATAATTGAAACCATGTTTGTGATTTGTGAAGCTTTTTTCTGATTTGTGAAACTTCAAAAAAAGGCGACATCACCCCTTTTATTTATCTTTTATTACACATGAACGGCTCTAATTCCAACGCTACAACACCTAGACACTTCAAACCTGAATCAGATTATTATCAATTAATAGCAGAATATTTAAAACCATGTTTGGGATTCGTGAAACCTTTTTCTGATTTGTGAAACTTCAATAAAAGTTGATTTCAGACGTTTTCTGAATCTTGGTCACATGAGAGCTACTCCAGCTCTAAAACTACAACACCTAGAGTCTTCAAACCTGGACTATATTATTCTGCTCCAATAGTAGAATATTTTAATCCAGGTTTGGGATTTGTGAAACCTTTATGTGATTTGTGAAACTTCACTAAAGATCAGATTACTATTCATACATGTTCCATGTGGTTTTTTTCAAATTCAATTATAATTCAAAACCACTTTAATTAACCACTTTTACCACTTTAACCAATGGGAAATTAAATGTTGTTGTAACTCATTAATTCTTCAACGAGTTATTGTCGATCATGCTGGCTGTTGGAAGGAAAGAACCTTTGCAGGGGTCTGTTAAGTGAAGTGAAGTTTCACAAATCAGAAAAGAGCTTCACAAATCCCAAACATGGTTCTAAATATTCTGCTGTTAGAGCACAATAATCTAGTCCAAGTTTTAAGAGTCTATGAGTTGTATTTTAGGAACTGGGGCAGTTCTAGTGTGATCCAGATGCAAAAAATGGTGAAAATTGAACTTCATTGAGTTTTCACAAATCAGATTAAAGTTTCACAACTCCCAAACATGGTTCTAAATATTCTGTTCTTAGTTTAAAATAAACCAGTTGAAGTTTGGAGAGTCTAGCTGTCGTAGTTTTGGAAATAGAGCAGTTCTCGTGTGACCAAGATAAAAAAAAGTGGTGAAATCACCCTTTTTTAAAGTTTCACAAATCAGAAAAAAGTTTCACAAATACTAAACATGGTTTTAAATATCCAGCTTGAAGAGGAGAATAATCTGGTACAGGTTTGAAGAGTCTAGGAGTTGTATTTTTTAAATCAGAGTAGATCTAGTGTGATCCAGATGCCAAAAAATTGTGAAAATCGAACTTTATTGAGTTTTCAAAAATCAGAAAAAGGCTTCACAAATCCCAAACATGGTTATAAATATTCTGCTATTAGAGGAGAATAATCTGGTACAGGTTTGAAGTGTCTAGGAGTTGTATTTTTTAAATCAGAGCAGTTCTAGCTTGAAAGAGATGCCAAAAAATGGTGAAAATCGAACTTTATTGAGTTTTCACAAATCAGATAAAGGTTTCACAAATCCCAAACACGGTTTTAAATATTCTGCTATTAGAGAAGGATAATCTAGTCCAGGTTTGAAGTGTCTGGGTATAGTAGATTTTAAACTACAGTCGATTATTGATGCGGAAGGTAGTGAAAAATTAAGTGGAATCGCCCTTTAGCTATTGGAAGCTAGAAATGGAAACCAACTTCAGCGAGCGACGTAAACGTCATACGCTGTGACGTCATCTTGAAAGCTCTATTGCAATAAAAGGATCCTAGCAGTGTCTGAACTGGTAACTTATTTACATATTGTAAATAAATCATAGGTGGGGATTTATTGACCACAGCTTTATTTTTATAATACTATCATGAAAGATAAGAGTACCGTCTTTGTGCTGTCAAGAAAACAACCTGCTGAATACTATTAATCAATCATTAATCATTTTTGTCTAGATTAATGTCAAGTTGTCAAAACAAAGACATTTTCAATAATGTCAACTTTGTATTAAAAGTGTCATGATTTACCGAATGACGCTTTATGACAACATTCATAAATATTCATGAAGACTTATTCATGTTCATGACAGGTGTTTATGACGGTGTCATGTCAGTCTTATTCACCCGCCTTCAAATAAAGTGTTATCGGCTGGGTTTATGTAGCATTTGATTTTTAACAATATATTTATACCTGTATTTCATAAAAATAATCTTTGACTTTCGGCATTTATTTTGAATTATGTTGGTCCTGTTTACAACTATGATTTTCATATTCAAAAGCAATTTTTTTATGTTCCATCTTATAGTACAATAACTGAACAAAATTGTTTATTTGACTTCAAAGATTAGTCAAGACTGCTTTACATTTGATTTAGATGTTGAAAATTTGTATAGCAAAATGCAATAAATTAGTTGTGATGTACAGAAGATAAACATTAGCAAACTCAAGAATATGTTGAGTTAATAGTAAATGTTAGTTATAAAAACTAGTTGACATGTCAATTTATGGTCTTAAATTGCAAAATAAAGTCTGCAAATTGATTGTAGAATGGTTTCATTTTTACATCACTTTGCATGAGGTCAAACTAAGTGTTTTGTGTTCTACAACTACATTTCCTGTGGACTTAGAATTAAATTTTGTTGAAAAATTATGTTAAGAATATATTAAATACATTAACTTTAATATATTTTACACTATAATTAACATATGGTATAGAATACAGGCTTCAATGGTTTGGAGGACAAAAGTATTTGGGAAAAGTCCAAGGTTTTTTAAAAAAGTTTGTGAATAAATCACAAAAGACAGAGTAAATAGAGAGAGAATTTCAGTTTTGGGTTAACAAAATATTGCTAAATTTGACATAAAAACTGTTAAATTATGGAAAATATTTTGATGGAAATTCTGAAGAAAAAAAAAGTATATAAAAATACAGTAAATGTCCTGATAATTCTCTGCCAGGATATTTTCAGTGTTTTTTACAGAATTTCCATCAGAAGTTTCCCGTAATTTAACAGTATTTTACTTCAATTTTTTCCATTAAAAAACAAGGAAATGTCCTGGCAATTTTCTGCCAATACATTTTCTTGTTTTTTATGGAATTTCAACAGAATTATTCCATAATTTAACAGTTTTTTTCCCCTTAATTTAAAATATACAAACTGTTAAATTATGGCCCACCACCACCACCACTTCAGGCGACATTTCCCATATTCTCAAACTCAAAGATTGATATGTATGGGGCAACGTGACAGTTCATCTGACTGACTACATAAACTAAAAGCTGGATCATAGACATTTTTAATAAGCATATTTGTGAGCCTGCCTCTTTTTATTAAATTGAAATTAATTTTAGATTTTTGTATAACTTTTTTCAGGTTAACTTAGAAAGCGAGTTGTTATTATTACAGGTTAGTTTTTAAACTACAAAAAAGTAGCTGTTAGGGAAGCTCAAAAATGAAAAATTGGACTGATATTGATATCAGATAGTAACACTGCTGTTATGCCAGATTTACCAGTACTTTATTTTGTCAATTTTTTTATATGATTACTCGATTAATCGTAAGAATAATCGATAGATTATGCTATTACTAAAATATTTGTTTACAATAGCCCTAATTATATAAATAAAATAGCATTTATAGGGGGATTGGGATCGCCCCCACCCTCTTCGACCCCTCTACATTGAGGGGGGGCTAGTGTACCATGAGAGGTACACTAGCCCCCCCTCAATGTCTCTCCTTCGCCCCCCTCCTTCTACAGCCAGACCTCCTCCCCCTTTTTGCAATACGCCGTCTGTCCGCCCCCCAGCACTCAACGGTACACTAGATCGCCCCCACCCTCTTCGACCCCTCACATCTACCTCTACATTGAGGGGGGCTAGTGTACCTCTCATGGTACACTAGCCTCCCCTCAATGTCTCTCCTTCGTTCCCTCCTTCTTTGCTTCCTCCACCCCCCACCTCTGTAAGGATACGTCAGTCCCGCACCTTCTCTCCTTCTTCTTCGAACCTCTTCTAGGCTTCCAGTCCGCCACCTTTCCCTCGGCCTCCCATTCTGACTCTTCGGTACATCCTACCCACCTTGCTCTGACTGTAACAATGGATGACTAAAGGTTTCCGGTATTCTCAGATTGAAAACTTGTACGCACTCTTAAAGCCATAATCATCTGCTCTGGTAGGTTGCAAAATTCTGCTGAGGAAACACATCCAGTTTTGACACTTCTGACACGGTGTCACTCTGTTGGTGAGGAAAAATCCTGAAAACACCATTAGACATGAGGACTCAGAGGTCTGTCGTGAGTCAGAGACAGGTCCTGCTCAGACATCTGTCCAGACTCGAGGCAGGTCCTGACTCTGAGACAGGTCCTAACTCAGACATCTGTCCAGACTCGAGGCAGGTCCTGACTCTGAGACAGGTCCTAACTCGGACATCTGTCCAGACTCGAGGCAGGTCCTGACTGTGAGACAGGTCCTGACTCAGAGACAGGTCCTAACTTGGAGACATGTCCTGACTCTGAGACAGGTCCTGACTCTGAGACAGGTCCTATCTCTGAGATAGGTCCTGACTTTGAGACCGGTCCTCACTCGGAGGCGGGTCCTGACTCAGACATCTGTCCAGACTCGAGGCAGGTCCTGACTCTCAGACAGGTCCTAACTCTGAGACAGGTCCTGACTCTGAGACAGGTCCTGACTCTGAGACGGGTCCTGACTCGGAGGCGGGTCCTGACTCGGAGGCGGGTCCTGACTCGGAGGCGGGTCCTGTCTCGGAGGCGGGTCCTGACTCGGAGGCGGGACCTGACTCTGAGACGGGACCTGACTCTGAGACGGGACCTGACTCTGAGGCGGGTCCCGACTCGGAGGCGGGTCCCGACTCGGAGACTGGTCCTGACTCGGAGGCGGGTCCTGACTCTGACACAGGTCCTGACTCGGAGACAGGTCCTGACTCGGAGACGGGTCCGGACTCGGTGACAGGTCCTGATTCTGAGATGGGTCCTGACTCTGAGACGGGTCCTGACTCGGAGACGGGTCCTAACTCAGAGACGGGTCCTGTCTCAGAGGTCTGTCCTATCTCTGAAGCAGGTCCTGACTCGGAGACGGGTCCTGACTCGGTGACAGGTCCTGACTCTGATGAAGGTCCTGACTCTGATGAAGGTCCTGACTCTGTGACAGGTCCTGACTCTGAGACAGGTCCTGACTCTGAGACGGGTCCTAACTCTGAGACGGGTCCTGTCTCAGAGGTCTGTCCTATCTCTGAAGCAGGTCCTGACTCTGAGACGGGTCCCAACTCTGAGATGGGACCTGACTCTGAGACGGGTCCTGATTCTGAGACGGATCCTGACTCTGAGACGGGTCCTGACTCGGAGACGGGTCCTAACTCGGAGACGGGTCCTGTCTCAGAGGTCTGTCCTAACTCTGAAGGAGGTCCTGACTCTGAGACGGGTCCCGACTCTGAGACGGGTCCCGACTCTGAGACGGGACCTGACTCTGAGACGGGTCCTGACTCTGAGACGGGTCCTGTCCCAGAGGTCTGTCCTAACTCTGAAGGAGGTCCTGACTCTGAGACGGGTCCTGACTCTGAGACGGGTCCCGACTCTGAGACGGGACCTGACTCTGAGACGGGTCCTGACTCTGAGACGAGTCCTGATTCTGAGACGGGTCCTGACTCTGAGACGGGTCCTGACTCTGAGGTAGGTCCTGACTCTGAGGCAGGTCCTGACTCGGAAGCAGGTCCTGACTCGGAGGCAGGTCCTGTCTCCGAGGTGTGTCCTGACTCGGAGACCGGTCCTGACTCCTCCGAGTCAGTACCGATCTCTAGGTTGACCAAATTTACAGGCCCAGCTAAGCGTGGACTAAACTCAACGTTTGGTCCACTCTTGGTGGGTTCTTGCCTCTCTTCTTCGTCAGAATCGTCTCCACCACATGCAACCTTTTTGATGAGCCCCCATGCCTTTTGTAGAAAGGTGTCTCGGAGATTGATTATCCGCGGTCATGCCAGGGTTCTTTTGAAGCACTCTACAACCTTGTAAATCACAATTGGGTTGTTGCTTTTGATCATTTTGAAGAGCAGTTCTCTAACTACATCTTCATTGCCACAGAGAAGCTGTAAGATGTCTCTGCAGACTTTTTTTTGCATTTTCTCAAAAAACACAAAATCGATGTCTTTGACTTCTTTCCATATTTCTGGAACAAGCTTTCTCTGGACCGGTTCAGTGTCCTTCTGTTTGTAAGCCCCATAGCTAGATCTATTACTGGACTTGTAAATCAATCTCCATAGGATCTTTTGCACCATAACTCTCCTTTCATCTTCTGTTCCTCGCCTGAAGCCCATCCTGTTTGCGTCCCTCAAAAATTGTTCAGGGTCCATGGTTGCCTGAGTATAATCTTCACTCAGGCAGTTTTCATCTGCGTACAAGTCCTCGGTAGGAAAAAACGTCTTTCGGATCTTTCTTTTTGTGGACGTTAACATCTTCTTTGGGCGAACGGGATTCTCCAGGTGCTTTTTGAATTTTTCCACGATGACTTCGTGTCCTTCTGGATAATCCAGCAGTGCGATTAAATGCAGTTCACTGGCAAAGTGGAATGCATCTCTCGCAACACTTTGGAAAATCCTTTCAGCAAGCTCTTCTGACACCTCAGAGAGTACGTCCACATTTATATCTCCAGTTTTTCTCAATAGCAAAATCAAAATTTTGCTATGTTGTTCCTCAAATGTGGGTCGGACAAGATGCAGAGTTGGTTCATCTGCAACCTTCTCAATTACCTCCCACAGAAGTTCGCTGAGAAACTTCCTCTTCTTATAATCTGGGCTTCTTTGGCCAGGATGAACTTTGTTGGACAATGTCTTTTTGACTTTTGTCCAAAAAGAGACCTTAGGCCTCACATCCATTTGCGTCTGTTGGCTTTCGTCAGTCATTTTTGTTGTGGCGAGCTAAAACGTTCAAATGAATCTTGTGTTGGCTGATTTGTGGTAACTGATCAGAGAATTAACTGATCAGTTGGTTATGTCATGGTCTCTATGACATCATAAAGTCATCCTCAGAAGGGCCTCATGACACAGACATCATTTGAAGTCATGCTGATGACATCATTGTCAGAAGCATGGCAACTGTTGCTAAGGGTAAAAATAGCACGCAGTGAGCATGCGCTATGAAAAAAAATATCTGTGTGCACTAAATGCATTATTCCCACAAGTCTGAACTGGCAGTGATGTGCGCAGCTTAACAGGAGGAGTCAGGGAACCATTGGACCCTCCACTTTACCGCCCTACCCATTTTTATTTGTTATTTGGGTTCCATCTCCTAACAGGCATAGAGCAAAGTGTCAATGGAACCACAACACGACCTGGTGGGCCGGTTTATCAGTCTTGTGATGCCCACTGGTGTGTGCCCACAAAAGTGAAAAAAGAGCATGCATTTCTTTAAATGTTTATGGGGTTATGATAAGATATTTTGTTAACAGGGTTTAAACACGAAGGGTGCAGTAACGGTGTTTCACCGGTAGGTGGTGTATTGGGACTCTGAGCTGCCTGTTGCTCTGCCGTTTCTCATAAGCTGAGAGAAATTGGAGTAACACAAACTGCGTCTCCCGTGTGCTCATTTACTTGAGGTGAGAATAACCCTAAAGTTTATTTTAACTAAGTACTTTTATTATTTCGTACTGTTCGATGATTGCTTAAGGAAATGTAATGTGTTAAAAGATATTATACGAGTTTTGCTGTGTTTCGGAGCCAGCAGCGGCTAGAGGAAGTAACTAGATGCTAGTTGGTTAGCACACACTGTAGCGGTGGGAAAGAGCGGGCTACTAGGTGCAACCATAGACATTAATACAGGGGTCCCCAAACTTTTTCCTGTGAGGGCCACATAACTTTTCCTTTCTCTGCTGGGGGCCGGAGTCAGTTTGTAAGTGTGACGATTGCAGGAGTGCCTAAATGTAAAAATGTATTGTTTTCCAGAAAGCACAATCAAATAACCCTCTTTGGGTTCTTCACAGAAAAAATCCAGGAAATAAATAATAACACTATTAATGAAATAAATACCGTATTTTCCGGGCTATAAGCTGCAGACATCTCTGCCGCTCCAGGTTTTCCACAACGATGCAGCAGCATCAGAGGGGGGCGGACAGCCAACATTTGAGTCATAACAGGTCAATTGGATATCACATTTATTACGGTTGAAAAAGAAAAAGTTGCCAAGTTCAGATTTAACTGAACTGATTACGGTAGTTTACGAACGGTAACTGTAGCAGTAAAAGTGCTGATCCTTCGTGTCTGCTGCTAGCATGTGCTAAATGAAGTCAGTGACAACACTGGCAGCTAGTCCCGAAAACAGTGGCACTTGTGGCGCGTAATGACACCTGCCACCGGAAGTGCCATTAGTAGGTGCGGTGTCACGATTTGCGCTCGGCCCTGCTGCACATGGAAGCAGAAGCGGCGCTCCTCTGTGAAATATTACTACCTGTAGCGTAGCAGCGGTTCAACAGCGAGAGCAGAACCAGCGTCTTACATCGCAGCTCGAAGACTTAAATAATTTTCCAGGTTATTTGTTTAGCTTTCTGACCGTCATGCTAATCCGAGTGAGTGTTTGTAGCTGTGCGCTGCTTTACCTGCTGTCTGATCGCTCCGTATGTCTTTTTTACTGCAGTGAGCCTCGATGTAGCCAAACTCCGTCAAGTATGGCATTGTTTTTATGCCATATTAGATTCGTTGTGTTGATGCATTTTGACCTGCTTCACCCCAGTGCTTTAATTTTCCGCCGCAACACGCATACTTCCCCATTCACTCAGTGCGTTATAGTTCCACATCGCTTAGGATTTGTTGCTGCGCGTTTGCGCAGAGTGAAGGAAAAAGGAGAGCAGCTGCACAGGCAGGCTGCGAAATGAGAAGCAGGTGATCGGTATCGGCAACAAGAGACAATGATCGCCGATCACCGATCATGCACTTTTTCACGGAAATCGGCCCGATTATGATCGGTGACCGATCGATCGGCACACCTCTACTGAATATTTGAACAACACCGCAGTAGACGACTGTGAAATAGTTGCACGTTGCCATTAACAACAACAATCTTCACTCTTTTCTCCTGTGTTGAAATTTGCATTTCACCCTTAAAGCCATTTATATAAGTTACTGATTTGCTTCCTTGTACTCATTGATCGTTTGTTTGCTAGGCATGTTTTATTCAAACTGTTTTTATCTGTTGTTCAGGTTGTGCTCTCAGTGCATGTGAACAGGTTTACTGTTTGAGAAAGAGAATCAAAGCACTAAGTTGATCATGAACTCCTCTGTAAACCACAGTTTGCTCGAGTCAAGATAAAGTCGGCCAATCTTTGGACTAAAGTGAATCGTGAGGAAAATGATCCCCAACGCAGCAGCAGATATAGATACTATCATCCATCCCTACTTAAAAAGAGAACCGCTTCTAATTATGGCTTTTACACCCTCGGCTTGTTTGTGTTGCAACTTGAGATGTTTTTCGTGTGTGTGACTAAGTCTGTATATTTGTTTGTCGTATTGATTTCAATTAAATACTTCAGAGTTGAATCTTGAGTGGCTTAATTTGTAACGTGCTTTCAGAACATGAAAAACACGGGAGAGGTCTTTGGTATTAGACACAAGTGTTTTTGTGTGTCTTTGTGTCTCTTGTACCTGGAATCCATCACCATCAAAGCTCTGCTGCTAAAAGCTCCAGACTGGGAGAATCAGCGACAAGCACATAAACAAAATTCATGCTTTCAAATAGAATCTGTTTTTTATTATTATTCCACAACACACCAGTGGAGTAACCACCTCCATTTATAAAACGTCTGAACCGTTTAGTGAACATTAGAGATGCGCATTATCGATTAACGAATTAATCTAAAGTTGATTGATCTCATCGACAGGCTAAGGATTAATTGATAAGCGGCCATTTTCTTAAAAACCTGAGTTTTCTCACATCAAGAGGGCCGAGCGTCTTTCCATAACATAAAGGGCTACTGTTAAAAGTTTTCAACTTTAACATTATTTTGTTAGCCTTATTATGAACTGCCTGAGTAAACAGAACATTGTGGTTTTCAAACATTATCAAACTTAGACGTATTTATAAAATATAACACAAGAACCTCTTAGAGTCCTGAATAGAGAAAGAAAAGATTAAAATAGTGAAATATGTGAAACACCTTATCCTCAATGAACAGAGAGATATTCACATATAAGTACTGTGTGTGGTTCCTCTTGAAGGAAAGCTAAAATTTCGCTCCAACAGCCTTCAGATTCAACCTTCCTTATTTTCACAATGCTTCTTTCCATCATGTTACAGTTTTTCATCCCTGTTAATGCGACAACTTGAGCTCGACAAGAGTTTATATTTCAATACAGAATCGCATAAAGTGTGTTTTGCATCCCACGACAGACTCTGTCTGGACCGTTTCTCTTTCTCATTCTGGTACGTCCCCGCCATCTTTGTTTCTGCAACTCCGCTGGTTGGCGGAGTTACAGAGGTCACTTTGACCTAGAAACAGGTCAAAGTGAATGTCACTAATTGATCAGAACAATTTTTTATCTAATAAGCCATTAGTCATAAGTTGATTAATTGTTTGCATCCCCAGTGAACATTTCAATGGCTGGTAAAAAAAAAAAAAAACATACTTCATGCAGACACAATCAACAGTTGATGTTAATGTGTTAGGTTTTTACTAGGACACAGAGGTTGTTGGAAGATTATGGCTTCATTTCATGCGTTTATCTCATCTCAGGTTCCAGGACTGGACAGTGATTTCAGAAAGTTTGCAAACTTTACATTTTGAGCGCAACTTCATTGTTTGAGAGTGTTTCTGTAAACATTCAGTTTTTGTCTCTAATGTAGATGAATGTGCAAAGTGAGAAGCGCTCTCATCTTTTCCATGCATTAAAATATAGCAACTATGGCTGCGTCTGGATTATATCTGGGGTTTTCTTATGTTACTTTAGCAGAGGTATATACAGGTTACACGTCATCCCCTTCATACAGCCAAACACATTTGAGACATAATATTTGGCTCATTCTGCTTATTGTCTTTAGTTTCTAGGAGGTGGAGTGGATTTCCTCCGTTTTTTGTTGCAGGAACAGAAACCTCACCACCATTCAGGCGGGGAGCTGTTTAAAGGCAACAGAGCTCCAAACAGCAGTGGGGATTTTCTCATCTTCCATCCATCAGCATTCAGATGACGTTGTCAAACAAGTGCATGGAGTGCATGATGTTTTCATCCTGGATTGGAGCAGATAAGAGACCAAAATTAAAATAATTTTATTAGCTGCATGCATGTCCGGAAGGGAGTAAACTTCCAACCTTTTGGCATGTCTCCAAGAACTCCTCAATGGTGACCACTCCATCTTTATTCTTGTCCATTTTCTGGGAAAACGTGAGACGCAAGTGGTTCAGAGAGGAAATCTGAAGTTCTTTGTTTTACATTTTTGCAGCGTAAGTTTAAAATATGGACTTCTACACATGCATTGCGGTGCAAATTTAATCATAAATAAAAAATAGATCAAATAAATGCATCATCCACCACTGCACTACTAGTTCAAACATACACAGAGACATTCTAATCTTGTGTTAAATGCTATAACATTTGTGTGGGGTAGTTATTAGAAGCAAATCAAAAAGAATCACCACTGAATGCGGGTTGCCGGTGATTCGACAAGTTTCACGGTTTGAACCTATGAGAACAGCAGCGCCTTCGCAGTAAATCCAGATAGAAAATATCAACAACTGTTTTGAATCACTTTCTTCTTAATGGCGGAAGAAGTAAACACCATTCAGGCCAGTTCCAGTGCCTCTTCATTTAACTGTGGGTTTAATCGTGTCAGCGTTTTACCTGGAAGAAGCTGTCAACATGTTCCTTTGGAGCGCTGTCCCTCATGCTGGGGTAAGTGTGCTTCCCCATCATGTTGTAGATAGAGTGCATTATGTCTGTCATCTCCTGAAGCAAAAGAAGGGAGGAAGTAATAATAAGAAATGTTGAAGCAGACCAGGGCAGCTTACACAAAGAGTGAGCGTACTTCTCTGGTGATGCAGCCGTCCTTGTTCAGGTCATACAGATTGAAGGCCCAGTTCAGTTTGTCAGTGATGGATCCTCTTAAAATGATGGACAGACTTACCGCAAAGTCCTAAAGCAGGGGAGCAGGAAACAAAACTAAGCTCGAATCAAATCAGGACAAAATGTAGACGAGTTTATACATCTTTAGTTTATTTTTAAGGCTGCTTCAGAAGTAATGACTGATTAAATGGTTGAGTACATACGCCTTTTATAACCTATTATTATTGTTATTATTCAAGAGTCTGAGGACAGACGAAAGTATGAGAGGGAAGAGAAATATCTCACTTCAAAGCTAACCAGTCCATTGTTGTGGGTGTCAAAGGCTTCAAACAGGAAATGTGCGTACATACTTGAATCTAAGAAAAAAAAAAGAAACAATGAATCTAAATTTATTCACTGTACTAATATGACATTCTAAGCTTTAAGCAAAAGACACTTTTAAATTGAGTTCCTAGTCAAAAGGAAACTGTAAAATTAACAGCAGACGTAATCATTTTCCTTGTTTGAGATGCATTAATTCTTTTAAATTGTCGTCCCATCATCCTCTTACCACTTCCTGTCATCTTCTTAGTCTTTTTCACCAGTAGTAACTTCCGATTGTTAACACGACTCGTGTGATGCAAAAGAAAAGTATTTCCATTGCACCTTGGCAAAATACACTAATTTTGATACAGCTAAGAAACCACCTCATCCCAGCTCAAAAACCTATAAGAGAAATGCGGCTTGTTTTTTTTTTTTATATCTTTTTTTTTTTTTAATAGGCGTGTTTCCATCAAGCTAACATATTTTTCAGAATTTCAATTTGCAATTTTATGGTCAATGGAAGCGTAGCTTATGACAGGCGGAAGGCCTTTACTGTCTAGTTTGACATCCGAATGTGAAAAAGCAGATTTAAAGTTTCACTTCCCCGACCTACACACACAACACATACTGAAGGCAGAGAGTTCACGGCAAAATAAAAACATTGACAAAGGCAAGAGACACTGGCTGACCTCCCTGTGGGAAGAAGTGGGAATAGATACTTTTAAACGTATCCTCGTTCACAACACCGCTGGGGCACTCCTGCAGATACCAGAAAAAAGACACGTCAGCAGGATCCATCAGCAGTCTGCTCACATACGCATACAGAATATAACAATTACAGATATTCTCAATATTAAAACCTCCTAACTGTCATGAGAAACCATTTTCTGGCATGTAGGCGTTTTGCATGTGACAGTTAAGGAGTTAATGAATGTAAGAGAGTCGCTCATTCCCAGCAGTTCTTCAAACTGACATTTTTGAAGCCCCGGTAAAGAACCTGCAGCTCCTTTTTGCTGAAATTCGTCTGCTGAACCAGACTGTCAAGCCCCTCAGGTCTGTAGCACACTGTGGACAGCTCCCCCTCTTCAGTTATGCTTCCTGTTTAGAGAAACAGAGAAACAGTGACGTTTTACCAACACAGATCCACACTGAAGCATCAAAGGGCGTGGAAAAAAGATAATTTCATGAAAATTTGTGTATATGTGTAATACCACTTGCTTTGAGTAATTGAAGGGCTGGAGCCGGAGTGATAGCAGGGCAGCAGTTTGAGGAAGCGCTGCTTAATTGTCTTTTTGTTGGGTTTGGTAAGAGGGTTACCTGAAAGCAGCAAAGCAGAGCACATACAGGAAAAATAAACCATGGTGACAGAGCACAATCCAAACACTCCAAGCGGTACTTATTGAAATTTAAGACAGACTAATGTGTGAACTATTTTCTGTGTAAGACTGAACTTGAAATTGTGACACACCTGTTCTGCCACTTTCTGAGAAAGAGAAGTACTATCCAATATATCAACAACAACAAAAAAAGATTTACTGGCTTCTGTTTTTGTAGCAATATACGGTTGATAATCCATGATATCAAATGCAAAAAACTTAAATATCATTAATCTAATAGTACTCTAAGGGAAAACCTACATACCTAAATCTAAAGTTTAGTAATTTTCCTGGTGTTTCAGAGAGTCTGAGCAGTATAAACATCTCTGTTTCTAATAAAAAGGAAAGAAAATGATAATAAAAACAATTTATTTACAATCCCGCTGGCTTCTATTCATTTGTATAAATGTCTACTAACAACTGTCTTGTGTTAATATTATTATTTCAATGAAGTTTTGATTTAAAAATAAATAAAACGTGAAGCGGACACCCAGGCTCTCTCCAGCACGGTAGATGGCGATAATGCTTCTTAATGTTGGATACCACCTGCAAAAAAAAAAAAAAAAAAAAAAATCGAAGAAGAAGAAGACGAATAAGAAGAAGAAGAAGAACGAACGTTTGCAGAGTATTATCAATACATTCAAATTTATACTGATGCGTCAAAAATAACTGGGAAAATAGGAATAGCGTTTGTAGTACCAGAATTCAATACAAAAATAGGAAAACGAATTACAGATGGATTATCAGTATACACAGGAGAAATGTTGGCTATATTGTTGGCTTTACAATGGGTAGAAGACATAAAACCATTAAAAACAATAATATGTTCAGACTCAAGCTCTGCATTATTAAGTTTAAAAAATAATCAAACAGATAGTAGGATGGACATCTTATTAGAAATATTGCATATATTATTTAGAATACAAAACATGGGTTTGATAGTTATATTTGTGTGGGTTCCAGCACATATTGGAGTAGAAGGAAACGAGAGGGCAGATAAAATGGCAAAGAGGGCAATTAAAAATCCTATTAGTTTCAAAGTTAAATTAAGTAAATCTGAAGGAAAGAGTATTGTTAAAGAGAAACTGATGAAAGTTTGGCAAAAAAGGTGGGATGAAGATAAAACAGGAAGATGGTTTTATAAAATTCAGAAGAATGTAGGAGAAAGAAGAAATGGAAGAAGAAATAGAAAGGAGGAAAGAGTGATAACAAGATTAAGATTTGGACATACAGGACTTAATTATACACTTTTTAAAATTCAAAAACATAAAACTGGCAAATGTGACCATTGTGATAAATATGAAACTATAGAACATGTTATATTTGAATGCCATAAATATGAAATAGAGAGAAGATATATGAAGAGAGAGTGTGAAAGGATTAAGGAGAAGATTAATTTATTAGATATATTGAGGAAGAATTTAGGGAGTAAACATATACAAATAATTATTCGATTTCTTAAGAAAACAAAATTATTTCATAGAATTTAATTGTAGTATGTTTGTAAATGAAGGCATGATATACAAAGTTGGGTACAAGTATGTATGTGTTAAGTGTGAATGTGTGAGGCTATGTTAGATAGAATTTATGGTAGAATATATGGGAGGATAAATATTTAAACCATCAGGAACCACACTCCATACCAGTAAGTGGCGGTAATGCTACTAAAAGTTTCTTGCCAACCGCCATAAAACCGACAAGAAGAAGAAGAAGAAGAACGTTCGCAGAGGCAGATTCTTCCGTTTGAGGCAGAACAAAGCAAGCTTTCATTAGTTTGGATGAAAGCTGAGCTCCAACTACCCAGAAACTGTTTAAGGAACATCAGAAGAGAAGCTAAAAATGGAGACGGCAGCTCGGACTGTGGCGGAGAGCATCAGAGGGAGAGATTCCTGAAGCAGCTAAAGACGAAAACAAGGTGCGACACATCATGGAGGCTGGTTTCGACCCCGCGGTTCTGCTGCACGGCTTAGGTTAGTATATTTTCTTTTCAGCTATAGCTTAGGAACATTTAAAGGTGACTAATGGATAACTTTGTGAGCTCAAATGTAGCCAGTTAGATGTAAAACATTGTGTTTTATTTTCTCGTCCTTCATGTTATTAGTGATCACTCGGGCTTGGAAACCGATTCTGCTAAGAAACGGGATTATGTGTTAAAGCAGAGACAACGACTTTTAGCTAATAAGGATGCGTAATATATTTTTGTATTTTGAAAGATGTTATCAAAAGAAGCTATTGCTCGTTTGTCACAATAGATATGGTGTTCCATTAGTACCAAAGATATGTCTGTGTGTATGACATCTTTATTAATGCCGCAATAGAAAGAGCAAAGAGTCAGGGAAGAGACTTTAGACCAGAGGCCAGGAGCAGATCTTCTCAGGAAAGGAGGGATTATAGCTCGTTAAGAAAAAGAGAAGGAAACTGATGTTTATGTGCAGCAATTTCAACTTTATTTTTTTGTAAGACCTTGTTATGGCACACAATAAAGCCACTTTGGCCGCAACATTTTGAGAATGGTGCCACAAAATCAGTAATTTTAGGCTGCAACAATCACAGAAAAAAGAGTGTCCTTTGCAAATACTGCAGTCACTTGGATAAATAACAGCCAGCAAAGCAAAATATTGCACCAAGCCACAGACACTAAGCTAAGAAAACCGAATACAATAATTTTGTACCCTAAGAATATTTAGTTGAGCCTACAAATACTTGTCGTTGTTCATTTTAGGTCATTTTTCTTTTAATTTCTTTTTACTTTTAAATGTGACGCTGTATTATGGGGCCTCATCCAAAATATGATTTAGGGGCCCCATGCTAAGCTTAATAACAATCAGTGATAATTTGTTATTTGCTGAGGTATATTTGTGAACAAACCAAGCTCAGACACGAAGATTAAACTCATAGCATCAGGGTGTAGCTACAACTACAAACAAACTATGAATTTTATTCTTTGCACTTTTACATAATTAACTAGCTGAAATTTAAATGTGAAATCATTTAAAGCTACTAGTTTGTACATGCTGAAACATTTAAACAGAATTTTATTGTGATGTACTTCTGACTAAACACATATTGAAATTCTGGATCTATTACTCTGAATTTGACCAGCTTGTTTGAAGACTCAATAGCTAATTACTTATTTAGGATTTAAATGGAAAGCAAAAATATATAGAAATATATGATATTACTTATACGTTTTATTAGCTTTTTTTTAAGAATATAGTTATGTGTTTCTAAGTACTAATATTATTACCCAATCATATTGAATTTCTGTCAACTTTTATCTTCTTTTGATGCAAACACTTGGCACACTGTTGGTGGACTGCGCTAGCACCCCTACCACTACCAGGTGACCTTTCACATTGACAGCAGGCTGTGCAAGTGTACTGGAATAAACACAGACAACTTTTATTCAAAATATAACAGTCTATTAACTAAAACAATTCGCTGAATTGGGTATTAACATCCTTTTGGATAATTAACAAGACGGCGCTTGGTCAAACTTTTTAGTTGAAGTTTGGTCAAGCTAAGAAGTTTATGGTATGGTACATTTCAGTGCCATATTTAACTGGTACTTTGCAGTCATCATAAAGACACTGACGTCATCATTAATGTCTGCTCAGGATGACAACATAAATGACTCGTGTTGTAAACACAGCAAAATCAAGAACTGCTCCTTAGCCTAAGCGTTACAGAGTGTTTAATTGCAGCTGAAATAAATTATACAATTTGACAGGTTTTCAGGGTTTCTCCCAGTGTGTTATAAGCTTGGTGGGCTTATTACCAGTTAATAACCTTACAAAACAGATGTTTATACCCAGGGCTCAGTGGTTTGTTTACACTCGAGCCATTTAGCCTTAGACATGGCACAAATACACAATCAAGAGAACAATATTTAAATGGTCTTTTTTTTCTAAGCTAATTTTCTCTGACCTCACTGGAACAATTTTTAGGAACGGGGAGATTTCCGGTGGTTAGTGAGTTGACGTTCCAATGTACAAATGGACGTGGCGGCAGCCTTGGTAAACAAGCAGCGAACAGATCAATTTGGATCTAGTGTTCCTTCCTTCAGAGTTTTAACAAGCCATGATGTCACTTGACCACTCTGTGAAACTCCTTTTTCCTGGGAATAAAAATGGGTGATGAGCATAATGTGTTTCCATGTTTGCTCCAGATGTTAAGCAGATGCTGATGGTTAAAGAAGAAACTCCTGAAGACCACAGATCTGTTGCTGAGCTGCATGACCCAAAGCCCCAGCAGATAAAGGAGGAGCAGGAAGAAATCTGCATCAGTGTGGGGGGAGAGCAGCTCAATAAGGAGATTGATGCCATCAGGTTTCCAGTCTCTTCTACTCCTATAAAGAGTGAGGATGAAATACAGTCCATTCTTCTCTCACAGAATCTTTATCAAGACCAGATTAAAGGCAGAGATCTTCCAGAAGAAAACGATGAAGGAGAATCCATCAAGATTGAAGAAATCGAACCGTCTCCGCAATCTTCTGAGACTGAAGATTCTGAGAATGACGAGGAGGACGACGATGTAAACCATGTCTCTGAGTTGAAACACTTGTCAGATTCTGGACTGAAAACTAATGACAAGAGCAATGCCTGGAAGTCAAACGGAGACATTCTTAACAAATCTTTTAGCTCGTTTGAGTTTGATGTTCACAGTTACTCTCTTCAAACCGGCGGGACACATTCACAAATGGGATCTTCAAGCTCAGTTGATGATAATAAATGTTTTACAGAGGAGAAAAATGCAGATTCACAAAGTAAAGTACAGACAGAAGGGAAGTTTAGCTGCGACGATTGTGGTAAAACATTTGCTAGAAAAAATACTTTAAACAGACATAAGAGAACCCACACAGGACAGAAACCTTTCTGTTGTGATGTTTGCGGACAAAGATTTAACCTAAAACAAACTTTAAACATACACATGAGAATCCACACGGGACAGAAACCTTTCTGTTGTGATCTTTGTGGACAGAGTTTTAGCCACAAATCGACTTTAATCAGACACAGGAGAGTCCACACAGGAGAGAAACCTTTCTGTTGTGATTTTTGTGGACAAAGATTTACCGATAAAGGGAGTTTAAACACGCACAGGAGAATCCACACAGGACAGAAACCTTACTGTTGTGATCTTTGTGGACAAAGATTTCGACAGAAATTACATGTAAACATACACATGACAGTCCATACGGGACAGAAGCCTTACTGTTGTGATATCTGCGGAAAAAGACTTGGCCATAAAGTAAGCTTAAGCACACACATGAGAATTCACACAGGACAGAAACCTTTCTGTTGTGATATTTGTGGACAAAGATTTAGTCAGAAATCAAATTTAAATACACACATGAGAATCCACATAGCAGAAACCTTTCTGTAGTGATATTTATGGACAAAGATTTAGTAGTAAATCACTTGTAAACATACACTGTGTGTGTCCGCACAGAACAGATACCTTTCTTTTATGCTTTTTGTGGTCAAAGATTTGGTGAAAAACAAAGTTTAAACACTCATATGAGAATATGAGAATCCACAAAGGACAGAAACCTGTCTGTTGTAGACAAAGATTTAGACAGAAATCACATATAAACACACACACATGAAAATTCATCCTGGAAGAGAAACACTTGAACTGCATTGTTGCAGTTGGCTGGAAAATATTTGCTTGTCATTAAAGGCAACAGTCTCCACTGGTTGGTTTTCAGCAGTTAATTTAGGTAATTTTTGTATCTGGGGCTGGGCAATATGGCTGAAATGTATAACACAACATAACTATTTCATATCACAGTAATTATTGTTTAGTTGTTTGGTTTAAATATTCATAATACTGTCAAACTGGTGATGTGACCTTTCCTCTTGCGCAGTTGTTCTCATTTCTTTTCACTCCGTGTTGTGCTTTTCTACTTTTAAGGATTTATGGGAAATGGTGACAAAACTTGAAAGTGCTCCCACATACTGAAACATTCTGTGAACTGATCATGGGCGGCTGAGATTTTATTGCCGAGCGCAGCAATTGCCTGCATTTCTTGTGACAAATGAACTCATTTGCCACAACCTGAATGAATAATATCACGTTTAGTAAGCTAGATGGACAAGTAGGCCTCTTTCTTCTCCACCAGGGCATCCATCGCACAACTGTCAGTGGCAGTCACGGCACTGCGACTGGCGTCTTTCTATTGATATTGATCACATATCTATCACAAAAGACATTGTTTCATTGCCCAGCCCTATTCAATCTTAAAACATTTTATATAAATCACTGATTTGCTCAGTTGTGTAACTGGTGGTTTCTTTGGCAGGCATGTTTTATTAACTGTGTTTTATCTATTGTTCAGATTGAGCTGTGGAACAGGTGTGTTATCAGTTTATGTAAATAGTTTGGTTGTTTCAAGAAAGGGAATTGGAGCACCTCTTGGTAATTGAGTTGACTATGACCTCCTCTGTACAATAGAGTATTCTTGAATCAAGATAGCCGAAGCTCTGGCCAAAGTAAAACATCCACAGGACAAAGATCCTCAGCACAGCAGCAAATCTAAAAAGAATTTGATTTAAAAACTTTGTCGTCTTGGAATTACTATAATCTCATCAGAGCTGTGCTGAGATGCAGACCTCAACGAAATGAATTGGAGAACAAAATAAAAGCCCAAGATTTTATTTTTGTGTCTGCATTTAGTCATCTGATTGGTGTTCATGGCAAAACTTCCAGGTTCTGCTGGAAGTTTCCTCCTTTTGAGACTATTTTTCCTTTTCATTGTCACTGTTGAACATCCAGCAATGAGGGTCTGAAACTGACGTAAGGGTGGTGTAAGGACAATCAATCCCACAATCCACTACATTAACCCACTTTCAGTTTCAGTAGGAAAATTAGTAGTTTTGGGTACGAAACTGATCATGCTGCATTCCACTTATCTTGTAACTGGGATTTTTCAGTCGGGTTTGACGTCAGACCTGAGCTATAACAGCGTTCTAGTTACAACTGGGTCGTCTGTTTTTTTTTTTTTGTTTGTTTGTTTTGTTTTGTTTTATTTTATAGTCTGTATTTTTGCTCTTTTTACCAGAACAACCTCATCTTCTGTCAACCACAGCTTCTTCTGTCCCTGGTTTGTGAAGTAGTTTTCAGATGCGTATCTCTGTGGCATGCTGTGAAGTGTAACTCCAAGAAAAAGAAAAAACAATGCAGCAATCTCCTCCTGAAAATTGCTGTTGTGTATTTAGCTTTTGATCCTGATTGGGACCCAGCTTCTTGTGGAAGACGAAACAATGTCCAGAAAGCAGCTGGAAAACCGTCACTGGCTGCCTTTAGGTTCTATGTTTGGTGGAGTTTGTTCCCAGCATTTGGTCAGATGTGGAGTCTCCTCCTATGAATTTGTTGTACTCGCCCACAGCTGTTGGTTTGGGGACAGACACCGTCTGATGTTTCCAATCTTCTGCCAGAGGAGCGCTGTCGCCCCTTTGTACACAGAACGGACATTTGTACAAGTGGAAACCTCTCTTGTATCCATCCATATTGCAAATGGAAGGTTGTGATCCCTTTGAATGGAACGTCTTGGTGACCTTTTACGCAGGCCATTTTCTGCGGTTGTAGGAAAACCAACTCTCCCTAGCTGGAAACCCCCCAAGGCCCGAATCAGAAACTATTGGAGTCGGTATCTGAGAGTACTTGCTTGTGATTGGTCAAGCAAGTACCAATCACATAAGCACCACCGGGGGCTGCTGTAATGCATCATGTACATTTTTTCTATGTATGTGTACATAGACAAAACAATGTTAACTGGTTTCTCAAATTGGTGACTGTGTGGTGTTTTTATGACGTTTTATTTTGGGGTTTTATGATGTGAAGCACTTTGAACTGCTTTGTTGCTGAAATGTGTGATGCAAATAAACTTGATTCATTGATATATGCCCTCAAAGTGAAATTTCTCAACATGTTGGCACTTTTTAAAATTTCTCTATGTTGAACAGTTCAGGAATTACAATAATGAGCCAAATGCTTGGTAATAAAGACGGTTAAGAAGTCGGGATTTCAACATGGTGACGCAAGTGAGCATTGCTAGCAATACCTCTTACGAACATTTTAAGCTTTACTTTCCATAAACAAACTTGGGAAAACTCATTTGCAGGCACTACATGTTTTATTGACTGAAGACACACACTTTCTTGTGTGTCTCGTAACAAATGTGTTTCTACCACATCTTCCTGTTGATGCAATGAGCGGCCGTAGGTGAAGTCGTAACTGGGGACGGTCGGAGTTGCTTCCGGTTTCCCAGTGGGAAATCCGACTTCAGAGGGCATCCCAGTGGGTTTATCTGCTTGGGGTTTTTTTTTTTTCTTTTTTCAAACGGCAGCTTTTTTCGCACACCTATTTAAAGTAGAATATTATTGAAGTTTTTATTCTGCTCTAGAAGCAATAGTCCTCGTTTTCCATGAAAACAACTCCATAAAAAAGCAGCTTTCCATGACGTCACTTTGACCTCGGGGTCACTGTGACGTGGGGCGAGACGCAAAAAAAAAAATATTTACTGTATCAAGAATGTGTGACATGAACACAGGAGGTTTTCAGGACAGCTGATAAATATTGAATATGACCCTTTCTGAAAGAGCTGCTGGACTTTAGTTTTTAGCAAGAAC
Organism: Poecilia mexicana; assembly: GCF_051168715.1. Lineage (NCBI taxonomy): Eukaryota > Metazoa > Chordata > Actinopteri > Cyprinodontiformes > Poeciliidae > Poecilia > Poecilia mexicana. The sequence goes on along the minus strand of NW_028263370.1, from coordinate 3,798,356 downwards.
AGGTTCTATCCCTCAGGCTTTCTTTGTTTAAAAAACGGTTTGTTTGCATTTCCTCACACCTGTTCAGTGTTTGTTTCACCTGGAGCTGAATCCATGTACCGCCCTGCCTCTGACGAGCAACATCTTCTGTCACTGAAGTAGTTTACAAAGATTCTGAACTCGTGACGTTAACGGCAGTAAAAGTGGCTTCTTGGTTATTTTTATATGCTACTTCAGCTTGTTTCACTATATTTGGGAGCTGTCAGAAGAAGGACAGAGAGACTCAAAGAACAAAAATGTGTGTGTGTGATCTCCACAGAGGAGAGAAATAAACACAAAGATAAGAAATACACTGATCTCAGCCTACGTAGGCTCCCACTGACAGGTATAACTTTAGCCTTTTTTCACAAAAAAGTATTTTATTTCAATGCAGATTCATAAACTATGGTTTACTTTAAGGTATACATTTAAATACTTGTTCCTCAACCTGGTGGCAAATTATATACATTTTAAACTATTCTGAGTGGAAATTTGATCCGTCTTCATGTTAGGAATAATAAAATTAAGAGATGTGTGCTGTGCAAGTACTGGTGATCAGTGTCAGTTTACAACTTCATTGTTAACATGTAACACACAAAGAAATACAAGCAAGTTTTCTTTTTTTTTTTTTCAACCACGACCACAGACATCAAGGTTAGGGTTATTAGAATCTGTAGAGCGAGTGTGTCTTACACACACTCCACAAATCTGGCCTTTCCTAAGTGTCCAGATGACAGAAAGCTGCGTTTGTAGTTTGTCACGAGAACAAGGCTGTGGCAGCATCATGCTGAGAGCTTGCTTTTCTTGAACATGGTTAGAGATGATATAGTTGCAGCAATAAAGTAATTCCACAAGTTTTGACTCATTAACGCATGTCACAATTTTATGATTTGCCGTTTTTGCTCTGTTGCACTTATATCCTACTTAATTACATAAAATCCAAATAAAACACTATGAAGTGTGTGGCAGTGACGTGAAAGCTTTTGCACTCTTTACTCCAAAGATGTTAAAGGTGAAACAACCGCATTAAGAAAAAAAATTCTCTGAAGAATTCAGAGCAGCTACTATTACTATAAATAGATCATTTCTAAATAAATCTTTCTATCCATAAAACGCCTCATGATTTTGAGCAACAGTGGGTCTTTTTTTTTTTTTACTTCAAATTTCCCATCCTTCATCCTAGTGACGCAAAGAAAGTGGATATGCGTTAAATGCGACCCATAGGGGCGCTGCGCTAGTGGGGGCGCCAAAGTGATGGCGGAAAAATTCATTCTCGTCCGCATTTTCTGGATTTAACAGCTGCCTGTGGGCGTGTAAATAATGTAGTCAATACCAGAGGCATGACCCTGATTAGGCGGCACCAATGAGGGGCGCCGGATGTACACTTCATGAAGTAGTTGTGCTCCTGCTTTCTCCTGTGGTTGCATCACGATCATTGCTCTATGTTACCTTCTGACATTAAACAGCATCAAGATCAAATCCATCCAGCTTTTTTTTTTTTTTTCCCGCTGGTAAAACTGATTGAAAGTTAATTCCTGTGCGTGATACCGCTCTTTGAAACATGCGCTGATGTTTACTGTCATTCAGTAAGAGGAAATCAATCAAAAGCTATTAGTTAGACCAGGGCAGCAAACAGCATTAAATAAACAATGCTGCTGCTGTCAATGATGATGATGTGATCATGATGATGATGATGAGTAACCTTACCTGTGAGCGGATCGAAGGATCTGTCCAGCTCTCTGGAGTCAGACAGACTCTGGTCCTGACTCCTGGATTTCATCCTTTTCTCTTATTTTTCACCAAACCGCCGCGCTGGCGCTGCGCTTCATTCACGTCTTTACTCCCGCTGACATGTCAGTCTGTGCGCGCTGCTCAAACAAAAAAAATAAAAATAAAATAAATAAAAATAGATCAACAAAAGGAGGAAATCTGTCTCTGCGGTCCCTTCTTTCCCCAAACCGGAACGTGTTTTCTTCCTCCGACTCTCATCCACGGTTCGGATGGATTCTGTGGAGGTCTTAGATTCAAGTGTCACTTTCCTGATAGTTGGCGCACAACAACTGGATCCGTGCTGAGTCTGTCCCGCTGGTGCGCCTCACATTTGTTGAGAGAGAGGAAGGGAGGGGAGGCGCACAGCGTCACAGAGAAGCGGAGAGATCTGCGCTTATCTGCGAGACGCTGGAAAGGAGAAAGATACGTGTTTTTTTATTATTAATATTATTGACTTTTTTTTTTTTTTAAAGCAGGCGTCCAGCATATTATTTTCCAGACTCCTGAGTCTGAGCTTTAACTGGGCCATTCATTAGCATATTTTAAGCAAAAATAATTTATATTTTATTTGTCCTAGATCCTTTGGATCCATCCTGATCTATTGTCAGTCAGTAACACGTTTTCTATCAGCATCCCCCGCATCCTGATGCTGCCACTACCAAGTGTTACATTGAGGATCTTGAATTCATTGTGATTTGGAGTATTACACTTTCACACAGGGTTCTGCTTATTTGCCAAACAATTTAATCCTCGAGTCCCTTACACGAACTGAGTGAGCTTTCTTGTGACCATTTCTTGCGACTCTACCATGATGTACCTGAGCTGTAGATCAATGCAGTTACTCTTTAATTATCATGTACTTCTTCTCTGATTAATGTCTACCTTGCTGAGTGCTCTCAAATGACCAAGATCCGTGGGTCGTTGGTTTTGCGTGTCATTTTGTTTCAAAAGATCATTCGTGAGTTTGACATTTTTCTGTCATTTACTTGACTTCTGTGTTGTGGTTGTTCAGTCATCTTTCTGTTTCTCAGTGATAACTCTGGTCACTTATCCCCTCAGTTCCTCAGTTATCCCCTGACTCAGTTGATTAAACCTGATCCAGTAATCACCTCCCCACAATTGAAGCCTCTCTGTTTCAAGTCGCTACTTTCCAGATCCTTCCATTATTAGGTCTTGTTGGGTGTTGTCACTTTTAAACTGCAAGTTCTGATTTCTCCTTTGAGTTTGTTCTGATGATTGTTTGTTTTTCTTTCTTTCTTTCTATAAATATCTTCAAGCTAACCAGCCTCTGACTGAGACTCTATAGATAACTTCTAAACGGGATTTTATTTATCTGTATTAGCGTAAGAGGGGGTTAAATACAAATGCCAACCACACAGTTTAGATTTTTCCTTGTAAAAACAATTGCACAAAATCTCAACGAACTCAATTAGCTTGTCATTTAAATGTGATGAAATATGAAAAATAAATAAATAAATTGGGGTGTAAATACTTTTTCAATAAATTGTATACTGAGAGTTGTTTGGAAAAAAAAAGAAGAAAATGTACCAGCTTTTTGTTTAACAGCGACCCTTTGTTAATCCTCTTATGTGATTAGCCTCTGGACGGCTCTGGCTTATTTATTTACCTGATTATATTTTTGCAATCACCAACATGTTCCTGTTTTTTTTTTTTTTTTCTATTATTGTAGACAGAAACGTATCAGTCTGCTGCTAAATTCACTGAAAACCTTGAGTAGAAAATCCTCCCCCAAAGAAAGCTGGATGAATCGGATTCACATCTCTGGGAAAACTCACACAGCTTCCTTGTTCCCAGAACCACCAAATGTGTCCCGTTAAATATAAGCCTTTTATCAGACGAACACTGATTTTAAAAAGCGTCACTAATGGCTGCCACCTAAGAAGCGCAGTACGAGTTACAGAAATTAACTATTTATCAGCATTTCTGATTTTTTTTTTTTTTTTGTCTCACCAATTCAGTGGCACACCCTCTATTTGTGAGCATGTTTCCTCGGTGTTTGAATCAATAGGAAGGAGAGAAACCCATTGAGGTTCTGGACGGGTAGCAGCAGTTAGCGCCGCCATAATTAGCTCCCACTGGTTTCGCTTATAATCATGCTGCGTTCAATTTGTCTCGGAAAGTCGGAGCTCGGATGCCGGAACTGGTTGCGTTAAACCAGAGGGGCTCTGCTAACCGAGGTGAAGCTCACAGCTTCATACCCCTGAAAGATATATGTTCAAAGAAATGCTTTAATTTAATGAACATGCTAATACGTGGCCAGAGTAACAACTTGAATAGAGAATCTGTAGGTGAAGCTAAAGGCCTTCAAACGAACAATATCAAATTAACACATGGTAAAAGCTGGTTAGCAATTATGAGAAGAGTTTGATTTGATTATTTGAAAAGGATATAAATCATTTTCAACATGGATGTTTTTTTTAGTAAAATGTGTTTTTTCCCTCTTTTACATTGTTTTATCTGTATGCTATCTAAAAAAAACTCATCTGTCATCATTCTGTCATTTAGCAAATGAAAAATCATCATGGGATTCCCAAATGAAGCAATAGAAAAAGGCCTCACTACCTGTCAGTGAGGTGTTATACAGTGCATGTAAATATCTGAAGTTGGTTGAAGGTCTTTCTGAATCATTTCCAGTGAGTTGAACAGACGAGTTCTGCTGTTTTTGTAGATAATCCTTCCCTGACGTGAGAGTCGGGATGTTAGTTCACGTGTTTGGCGGACAGAGCCAAGCCTCAGCCGGCGTGTTAAACCGTGTGACTCCACATTAACGCTGCTGCGTATTCATGAAGTTTCATTGGAGCATATCAGCCTCCTCATCAAATATTCATCTGGGTGGAGATGGCATCCTTTGTCTCCTCCGAACACCCACTGCACGCTTTATTTAAAATAGTTTTTCTCTCTGGGCTGCAGCCTGGAAACAAACTTGGCTCCTTTAGAAGACGCTGGTTTATGACGTTTACTACGACAGATCATATGTGGAGTGAATTTGTCTGTCAGAGGATTATTTTTCAGAGTGCGTTACAACCCTCTCCGAGCATCAGTCAGAGCTTGTTATTGGTTATCTGTCAGCTCCGCTTTCCACGGGCGCTGAACTTCTCCGTAAAGGAGGTGAACAAACATCAATACTGCTGGATTTACTAGTCCTAGGGCACAGAGTGCATTTAAATACCTCTCTGGAACAGCTTTGCTTTCTGCCTCTCCTCTTTTTGATTCTTTATATCTCACTGGGCCTCATTTTTCTGTCTCTTCATTCTCCATATTTCTCCTTTGTCTCCAGTCTTTCTCCTGCAGCCCGTGGATTATTTCTCTTGGTCTTCCGATAGAGGACGTAATAATCCCTCACTCGCCTGCCTGTCTTTTTTTTTTTTTTTTTTTTTTAAAGCACTCTGTTCATCACCAACAAGCATTAGTTTTTTTTTTTTTCTTCCTGGAAAAAAGGATTTCTTTTTCTGATGTTTCATAATTTTATTTGAGGGATATTTTCCAAGTACTTCCAGAGACAAATAGCCACTTTCCCAGGAGTTGGAGATGGATGTTTGAAAACATATCATTTCCTTATATTTTATGGCTTTGTTTGAAGAAAAAAATGTTTTGCACACGTTTATTTTCTATTAAAATACTTTTTATTTTACCAGGTCCCAGGAGATCCCAACCAAGGTTTTGATGTCTTATTTCTTGCTCCTTACTCTTTAGTCAAAACAGATTAAACATTTTCAGCAGGACTGACTGCTGAAAAAAAAAAAAAAAACAATGGAAAACTTTTTCACAATGTAATTAACAGGAAAGCTGCAGCTTGTGCACCCTGATTCCTAATACAGCCCTGGGCAAACACCCGTATCACCAGCCGCCACCCATTTTGTTGACTGTGGCTCCTCAACGGGTAGAGAGTAGTTATCCTGCAGCTGGAAATGCAATTGTCACATTTTGAAATTACTTATGTTCTCATTTACTCGCTCGCAAAACTGTGACCATGTTTGTTCACAACTTTTACCAGAAGTCCTTCAAACTAAATCAGCTCTTGCATCCTGCACCAAACACAAAAGCCCCTGGATATTTTCAAAGCTCTTTTTCCACGAAACACGACTCGGCCGAGCCCAGACGCGCTCCGTCTACCTGGAGACAAGCCTCACATTTCACAGCTGCTAAACGGGGAAACTCAGGAGAAACAAACGACCCCAGACAAACAAAAAAAAAAACACGTTTGTTTTCAGTCGCTGTATTCATCAAAAGAAAACATCTTTCACTGCTGAGTGTAGTGACCGAGCGCACATTCGCTGATCTGATGAAAGGTTATGAAAGAAACTTGATGTGGCGATGTATTCATCATCTGACAAAAAAAAAAAATTAAGTTGGAAAAGAATGTTTATTTAAAAAAAAAACAACATAAATACACCTACAGGATTTAGAGATAACAGACAGGCCATACACTGGATAAAATTGCATAATTAATGTTGACTTTACACCAAAAATAATCACCTCAGAGAGTTTTATATCAAGGTTCTTTGTCCCGCTATAAACAGTCGTAATTAGTGCCAAAACGCACACAGGTGTGTGTATGTGTGTGTGTGTGTGCACACCTCAACACTTGCAGGTTAGTTTGTTAAAGAGAAATGACGGTAACAGCAGCAGGGATATCTCATTTAGCTGTCGTCAGTTTTTAATCACTTTGCGGCGTCTTCGACTCAATCACCTTATTGTTCTACGCTTCAACAGAAATAAAAGTAGAAAATACTTCAGAGAACCAGAGGTTTTGTTTCTTTTTACATTCACTCCACTCCAGATTTTCAAGAGCAAAAAAACAAAAAAACAACCTAAAAATCAACAAGAGTCACTCGGGTCAAAACGGCTCAGAACCACCATCACCTCAGTTTAGGGAACACGGAAAACCTAAAATGTCATGAACTGGGATTATTTGAACAGCAGGAGGAATACTTTTTGTTCCCCTGTCAGTAACAGTCCAGCTGATTGCATTCAGACACGTCCAGAACCACAGAAGAAGAAAGCGTGGACAAGTACTGGACGGCTGCGGCGTCCGTCGGTTTTCCACCGCTTGGTTCACTTTGACAAAGGTTGTGGAAATGGAAAGAACCGTTGAGGACTTGCCTGGTCTGTGTGTGAGTGAGTGAGTGTGTGTGTGTGTCTGGGTGTGTGTGTGTGTGTGTGTATGGGTCCACATGCACATGAAGGCCAACCCAAAGGCTCAGGAGATGGTGGAGAACTCTTTGAGCAGCACGTCCTGACTCAGCGTGTTCAGAGAGACGTTCTTCCTCACGTTCAGACTGATGGAGCGCACCTGCAGACAGAAACGGTCGTCACCGGAGAGAAAACACACACACACACACACACACACACACACACACACACACACACACACACACACACGCACACACACACACACACACACACACACACACACACACACACACACGGCCTTCAAACACTCCAAAAGCTAAATTATTCCAAGAAAAGGCAGTGGGCGGCAACAGGCGGCTTGTTTGTTTCTTGAACGCACTTCCGACTTGGTAGTTTGAAAAATATTTGAAATAAATATGTTAATTCTATAGATAAAATAATACAAAAAATTTGGAAACACTTTATTTGAAGGACTGTGCATAAGACTGACATAACATAATGATCATAAACAGATAGAGTCTTCATGAACTGGTGTCATGAAGTGTCGTTTGGTAAATAATGACACTTTTAATGTAAAGTTGCACTAGAAGTTGCACAAAAAGTGTAAACTTTGCATTATTTGGTCAAAAATGATCCTTTTAATGCAAAGTTCTATTAAAAGTCCATTAAAAGTGTCATTATTTACCAAATGACACTTCATGAAGACTCAGTTCATAAAGACTCCTTCATGTTCGTAACAGATGTTATGTCATGTTTATGACAGTGTCATGTCAGTCGTATGTACACCCCTTCAAATAAGGCGTTACCAAAAATTATTACACCTTAAATGTAAATGAAAGTTAATCTGATCTTATTAGTTTAAAAAGTGGTAAAAAAAAAAAAACAATACGCCCCCCTGGTGTGTTATTAACCTCTTAAATGAATTGGATGGTCTCAGAGTGACCAAAGTAACTAAATGTGATATTCATCACAGAGTGGGGTTTCAAACTGACCGCCTAAAGAAAAAGCTACACTGAAGGAACTTAAGATTTACAAAAATTCAACACAACTCTTCCATTAGAGACGCAGTAAAAACAACAGACTGACGGGCTGCGGACGGATAGAGCGATGATGAAAGGAGAGAGGATGGACAGACGGAACAGCAGACGAATGGATGGTTAGAAAGACAGATGGAGAGATTAATGAATGACAGGACGGACGGGGAAAACTGAAGCGCGACGGATAGCGGGGCTGGATGAGGAGAGAGACGAACGCATCGGGTCTCCCACCAGCTCCTTGAAGAACGCAGCTTCTTTTGGCTGCTCTGAATATCTCTCAAACTGGTCCAGACCGTCCTGCAGCTTCAGGGTCAGAGTGTCGTAATTGGAGCGGACCACCTCCAAAACCTAAAGAGGTGAAAAACAAAAAATAATAATAATAATAAGAGAAATACGGGTCGTGAAAACAAACCGCTATATGATTCAAATAAGTTCCCGTGTCTCAGGGTGACACGGTGAAACAGAGAGAGGAAACGTAAATTATTGATGAGTTTTTAAATACATTACTGCATTATTTTATTCATGAAGGATCATGTGGAGAGACGCGATGCTTTGTGGTGCAGACCACCAACCGGGCAACTAAGTGTCATTAACAGACTGCAATCCTGCCCAGATTAATCTCTCTGCGTCTCATAGCTTCTATTAATCCTAAATTTTTAACCTAATTTATTATTTTGGTGTGTTTTTTTTTTTTTTTTAACCACCAAAGATCGACATCAGGATCAGAATCAAAGTGCTTTCCATGAGGAAAACTTTGCTGTGGTATAATAACCAGATGAATGGACTGGTTAATCCTCGACTAACCAGCAATCCTATTTACTGAGAGGCTGAAAATAATCTGGCTGCTGTTAGAGGTCAAAGGGCACTGCAGCTTTAAAAGTTGTATTTTAGGAATACAATTTCTACTAAATATGCTTTTTGTATCTTTTTATCCTTCCACGGTATAAATAATGTTTTTTTCTTTCTTTGCATAAAGGCGACTTGCGTAGATGGTTGAGTTCGTAAAACACTTTCCTGCGTTAACCCCTCACTTCGCTCGCGGGCGTCTGAAGAGGTTTTGATGAGAACAGGTGACTTGACTCTTCAAAAATATATTTTGTTGATTCATTTGTTTGATGCACTTGCATGAATAATTAATCCAAAGAGACCTCAGACAAACACATACGAGCCGAACGTTCAAACTAGTCCCTCCTGCTTGTTCCCGTGTTTCGGCCCCAGCGGACTCGGAGCTTTTCTAACGTCAATGCAGTCGGATTCGGTGCCGTTTCAACAGATGTGAACCTAACAACGTTAAACATTTGTCTACTATTTATTCAATTTAAAAGCCAATTAACTTTTTGTTTTGTTTGTTTGTTTTTAATTCACAGCGAGTGCCAAATAGATCCTGTTCTGCTTGCTGTTTCTCTTTCAGTCTCTCTGGAAGTACGGCGTTAAAATATTCATGGCCACACATCTCGTTCCTTAATCTGCCTGCTCTTTTGTCACAGCCCCGCTGCTACACGTGTGTAAAACAACAAAAAAACATAAAAATTTGTACAGCAAAGTTTGACCTCCAACTTCTAATGGGAAAAACTGAAGAAAGCAAAATGGAAAACTAAGCAAGACAAAAAAAAAGTTATAATTGTCAGGTTTTTTTTCTGTTTGAAGTCATGAATAAATAATAATTAGCAGAAAACACAGCGAAGCTTTTGATCCTGTGTGACGTGAATTCAGTGTTTGTGCTTACAGGAATCGTCCATCTTCCACAATTGTAAGGACATGGAAATTCAAGGTTTGTTTCATTTTATAAAAAAAAAAAAACACTTTGGCTGAGGGACAGAACGTGACGACGGAAAGGCAGAAGAGCTCTCGTCTCTTCAGGTGAACGCTGCTGAGTTTGGACCATTTCGCTCAGTAAATCGTACGGCCGGTTAACTCTACTTTTCCCTCTAGTGTTTCTAATTTCTTTACAAATGCCACATGTTTCAAAGTAGCTGTTCTTTCATCACTTTACTGACAAAAACCGTGCAGAAGGTCGGCCTGCGTTTCATTCTGGGGAAAGACAAAATATCTGAGAAAGCTTTGTGGGAGCTGCAGCAGCTGCTGCTGCTGCTGCAGCAGCTGCTGCTGCTGCTGCTGCTGCTGCTGCTGCTGCTGCAGCAGCTGCTGCTGCTGCTGCAGCAGCTGCTGCTGCTGCTGCAGCAGCTGCTGCTGCTGCTGCTGCTGCTGCTGCTGCTGCTGCAGCAGCTGCTGCTGCTGCTGCTGCTGTTGCTGCTGCAGCTCCTGCTGCTGCTGCTGGCAACAAGATGAGAACTGCAAAAGCCAAATCAGGAAAATATCCTCTAAAAATGAAATGACAGGAACCAGAGATGCAAAGATAGAACAATTCTGGTCGATATTCCACTGCTGCTATCGAAAATGAAGATAACCAGCATGTTTGTGTATTTCCATACCAGTTCAACAGAGAGCAAACGAAAGGAGGTCGTAAGAAATGCGTTTAGAAACCTTTATTCATGTCATTGTGTTGCATTTTCTGCTTTAGCGCTGTATTTCTGGGTTCTTCACTATTATTCTTTTATTTACTGCTTTCCACGTTTTCCACCTTGCAGCACTTCGTGAACTAGATATTTTTCGTCTTTTTAACTGACCGTCCTTTTACATGTGCAGTCTGGGACGCTGTGTGGCTTAAAGGATCAAACTGGGATCAAATTTTCCTTCATGACCCTTTTTAAAATTATGCACCAGTGTTCGAAGCTGTTCAGTAAAACCTGCGTGCCGACAAAAGGGTCAGCATAAAGCAAAAAGCTTAGTCAGGAGGTTTGGGCAGGGTTTTAACCCCCTTTGGCCCCTCTTTGAGTTTCTAAATTCATCTACAGTACAGCGTGCTGTAACTGGCTGCTAAAAGCACAGCTGGGGTTTCGTTGGGTTTGAGGCTTTCATTAATGTTTCATTTGTTTTTCCTGGTATTTTTATATATATATCTTCAGATAAAATCCATTAAATCAAATAGTAAACACACGTTGAACATATTCAGAAAACATATTGCGCTATATTAGACCGCTACAACCGATCGTAGAAACAAGTCGTAGATGTTTAATGCGTTTCTGGTTGGATTCAGTGAAAACATGCAGATGGTGAGGAGCGTTTTTGCATCCAGTGACAGTGAAAAAGTATTTACTCCCCTCACAGAATTCATGAAATGTTGCAGATCAAACTCATTTAGACAAGTTTGCATATCTGGTCATGAGTGTTTCCCATTGCTGTAGATTGAAATCTGCTCCACTTTTCTCTAGACAGAGCATCGTTTTGATTCGGCAGATTTAAGCCCAGACTTTGACTAGGCCACTCCAAAAGCTTAACTTTGTTTTGCCATCCAGAGACAAAAAAAAAAAAAAAAAATCTCACCATTGAGTACTTTTGATATAGTATTAGTACAAATGTCTTAGTACACTTGAAATAAGAAAAAAATGCATTACAAGTAAGTTTTCAGCAAGACACAGGAGCTTGTTTTAATTAGGCAATTCTTTAAAATTGGTGAAAAAGTTGCAGTTCCACTGACAGATTATTTCACTTACAACATGGAAAAATGTCTTGTTATATCTGAAATAATTCAGAAAATATTGATTAAAAAAAATCAATATTAAGGAATTATTGATGTAAACAAAGATTTTATATTTTGCTTAAAAGTTTCTTGTAAGTTACTTTTATCTTACGTCATGTGTGCTAAGATATTTTCACTAGAAACTAGACCAAAAATACTTGGTAATATTTAGTGTTCTTGATCAGTCTATTGGTTACGGTTGGATCATGAACTCTGACCTTAACTGAGACAGGAGGGGCTTTAGCTGTGATGAACTTTTTTAAAAGTCTTTTCATGAAAATAATTTAAAAAATGCAATGCAATTCATAAATGATTTTTGCAACACCTCAAAAATGAACTAATGTAAAAAAAAAAAAAAAAAAAATTAAAAAAAAGCTGCCTAAGGTTTGATAAGCTACATATTAGCGGGGATGAACGTGATGTGGAGAAACCCAAACGTTTGCAGGACAAGTTCTGCTGTTCTCCCCGTTGTTGTGAATAAATCCAGCAGATAAAAGCACAGAGGTAATTAGAGCACATAATGACCAAATCCATTACTCTCCTATCAAGTGGGAATAAAAAGGAAGGAAGTCTCCAGGCGGCGCTTTCCATCCTCACAGTTTCACAAAAATGATAAATGTCTGCAGTTGGGCCCAAATAAAGCGCGCCGCCTTCTTATGCTCTTCAAACAGTAATTAAGAAACACATTAATGGTTGAGAAGTTGTCCAGCTGCGTCTTTTTAATTACTTTTTTTTTTTCCCACTTTTAGTGAATCTCAAAGCCAGAGGGACGATGTGAAATGTAACTATTTACAAGAAGTGTGGATAGACGTCTCGTCATCATCAAACAGTTTGAATTGTGTATTTCTGGCACAAAACTGTCGCTAATTTTGAATCTATGGCCTTTATTTCTCAATAAAATGCAGATAATCTCCATTACATACTATTATCAATGCTTCCTGTGGTTTTAGCTTATTCAATCTCATAGATTGGGGATCACTTGGTCAGATTTCAGACACGTCGAAACCCAAATAATCCCAGGATGTTGCCAAGCGAACTCGTGTTCAGAGTTAAAAGAACTGAAGCGTTTTTGGGTTTTTCGTTTACCTGTTCCTCTGACAGCTGGGAGATGTGGTTCACTGCGGCATACGACTCAATCTTGGGATTAAAGTGGTTGATGATGGCACTGAAAGATTAAAAACAAAAAAACAAAAAGAGGTTTGCTGAAAAGCTGCACACAGAATATGTTAAACGTCTCCTCTATGGGAAGTCGCTGCCAATTTTGTCGATGTTTTATCCGAGGTCTGACCTGCTAATACCAACTTTCCTTTAAAAAAAACTACACAATACATCTAGAATACTTAAAGTAAACAATGTAATAATTTGGCATGACATTTCCAAATATATCAGAAGATTATTTCAATAGCATTTATTTACAAATGTAACAAACTGGAAGCTTCAGTTTTCCTTGAGCATGAGGAATGTTAACATAAAGAGTCACTGATCTGGGATAATTAATGGAAAATCGTATCGGCAGGAACCCCAATAACCTGTTGGCATGGAAACCGATTTTAGAACCAAGTAAATCTGGCTCTAAAATCTGGGGGACAAACGGGAGGTGAACGAGAAGCAAAAAAAACAACAACAAAAACCACACACCTGCTTCAGATTAACGCAAACGTAAATCTGACTGGAATCCATCATGCCAGACTAAAGAAGGTACGACTTTATTGCTTCACCTGAAGAGGATTGCCGAAAGCAACCTCCCAACGTGTTAACATAAGAGGATAAACTACACTACAAAGAACCCAATTCATCAGAGACTCTAGAGAATCTGCTCTAAACAGCAAATGTGTCCGTCAGAGAGAAAAGAGGACATGAAGTGAGGACGCTAGAGGACTTCTCAAGGTCGAATATACACACATTAGGAAGTTGGATTGCTTCATAATCACTGGCAGCCTTTGTAAAGACGTGTAAAAAGCCTAAAAATACTTACATTTTCTGTCACGGTAGCAGAAATTAACACAAAAATATTTTGAAAACAAAAACCGATCTTAATTTGAGAGCATTTACAACGCTGTGAGTTTTTGCCCCCTTAAAGATTTCTACTTGTTTTTGTTCCTACTGAGCATATTTGTGTTAAGATTTCCCATTTTCCAAACTGACCTTTGCACCTAAAGCCTATTAAACCAGTTCAGATGCAAACTGAGCCAGTGGAGCGTTAAAAACCAGCAGCAGCAGCCAGTCAGTCATAACTCACTCCCAGCATTCCTTACTGTCTCTCTGAGCCAACACAAATGTAAATTCAGAGACATTGCTCTCCAGCATTTGCTCTCAGTCTGAAGAATAAACTGCTTAGTAGCTCAAATACAAGTTGACTCAATAAGCATAGCTGGGAGATTAAATGGCTTATCCTGTGTTAGTCTGGAGTGCGTAATATTTCAAATATATCAGTCTGACAGAACTGGAGAGATTTTTCTGTCACCGTAATTCTTCTGTGGGCACAAAGAGACGACAGATGGAGAGAACTGATGGGGGCAAAATTGAATCAGTTCCTTCATTTGAGTTCATTTCGTCATCTAACTGAACTCTTTATAACCTCCTCCGCTTCCATTCTTTTATTTTGTCAAATTGTCTTTTCGGGTTCTGGGTCGAAGCATTTAAATCAACTCATCGTTCTCTGAAAAAGCAAAAGTATTCATCCCAAGTCAACTTCTTACCATTCTGTAACGTCACGAGCTCAAGCTTACAGGTACTTTATTTACATTTAAAACAATAAACGATTTCAAACTAGTGCAATGTTGGAGGAGGAAGGAGGGTTTGTCTCCTCAGCTCATCTTCACAAAACGGCTCAAGTTGGGTCGACTTGGCTGGAGAGCTTCAGGGAGCTTCTGTTTTCCTCACAGATTATAAATTGGGTTTAGTTCTGGACTATCTAAAATATGAGATAAAAAAAAAATACACTAAAGATGTAGTCCGAATTTTGGGTGAGGTTCGGGTCGGCCTTGGATCATAAACCAAAATCTGTTGCAGGTTTGGTTCCAGGGCTGTAAAATACCAAACTTCATCGGTCGTAACCAGCTTCCCTGTCCCTGCTGAAGAACGGCGTCCCTGACGCTCAATGCTGTCCCGTTGTGTTCAGGGTGATCCACAGTGTTCATTCACAAGGCGAGCGTCCTTACCGGATGTTGACGAGGGCGTGCGTGACTTTGCTGGCTGCCTCCTTCCACTGTCCTGTGTTGGTGGATACTCTCAAAACTGGAGGGAAGAGGGAAAAAAAACATGGTCTGATAGTTCACTCCCTTTTTCTGTAAATTAACCCATAATTCATTTCTCAGATTTTTAGAAAGAGACACTGAAGCCCGTTTCCAGGGCTAATCTGGAGCTGGGTAGCTAGAGAGGTCCTGTGACTCTGCTCCGCTCCACGGTTTATGAAAAGGTTTCCAAACGTACCCATGCAGTAGAGGTTGTCAAAGACCTGGTGCATTCGGACAATTTCATAATACAGTTCGTCGTAGCTGTTGGATGTGGGCAGGAATGTGTCTCCGTAGGTAATAAACATGTTGAACAAGTTTACCACCTAGAAAAGGAGACAAGATTCAGGGAAATCACATATGAAACACACGAAATTAGGATTTGTAAGAAAAACTAAACTTATACTGAAGAACCATCTTGTTCTTCAGACGTCACCATAACAGTGGTGGGCACTCTGCCGCTAACGCACCAGCAGCAGAGCAAATTATTTGTGTAGAGCTTTTGCTAACGTTTAGCACACTTAGCTTCTCCTGGATTCATCTTTCTGGACAAACTCTAAAGCGCTAACAGTTTGACATCTGTGTTGAAGTTTTTGGTTATCGACTTAAGAATTCATCAAGTAGTTGGACGTTTATGTTCATGCTCTTATTTTGAAGTGTTTGAAGACTGTTTACATAGCAGTTTTGTTTCCTTTAGTCAAGTTCTTCCTCTTTTTTCCCCCCAGTAACTTCATTTCAAAAAAGAAACACGCAGGAATAAAATAAAACACAGACAAAAGAGAACAAGATATTGTCATAAACACAACATTTAAGGGAATTATGAAAGGTGTCAATTATGTCAAAATTGAACTTATAATATTTATATGGTTTGAATTGAAGTTTTTAGCATTAGCTGCTGCAAAAGACCGTGTTGGTGCAGCGTAACCAATGACTACATTAGCACAACTAATGATTATTATTAGCGCTTTGGGGTTAGTGCAGCCAACTTTTCTAGCTAGCGGTGCTCCACACCTGCAAACAGCAAACTTCAACATTAACGCAACAAGCACTGGCTGGTCCAGAAATCTCCCATCTCCACTCTGCGTGTGTGTCAGCATTTCTCACCAGCAAGGCCAGGTGAAAGATGTTGTGCTTGGCCAGTAGTGTTGTTTCATTTGACAGCAGGAACTTCAGCAGGTTGATGAGAGCTGCATGGAGAGAAAGACAGGCTAGCATTAAAGGCATAATGAGGAGAATTGTCTCCCAGCAGAGGCAGATAGCAGCAGCCTCTCAGTGGGCCTCTTCATTAAGGAGGATAATGAAACTCAGGAGGTGGGGGCGGAGGGTCCTTCCAACACCAAATCAAGGATGTCTGCAAGCTTTTACCGAGGAAAACAAAACCCATCACGGCACCTAAAACGAGCGTCCGCTCAGAACAAACGGCGACGTACGCTGACACAACAGCACACCGAAGGAAGATAAAAAGCATCCGGCGTTTTTAATTCGGCTGTTTTTCGTCTCCGGGTTTATTTTCTGTTAAGCCGTTATCGCCAGCGAGAGGGGGCGAGCCCGTGTTACTCGGGGAATTAATGTGATTATTGGTCCGATTAGAGAAATCTGTATTCCAATGAGGCGCGATGAAGCCGTTACAAAGCTGAAATGTTACCCTGCTGTGTGTTGACCCAGCTAAAAGTAAGGCCTCCAGGATGGATGGATCTCTCTTCAGAGAGTCATTATCCAACCTCAACGACGCAATGCGTCTTCAAAACAACAATCGCATCGAGTGAAGGAGAAAGTGGGCTTATTCTGCCAAAACAGAATTACTCGAAGTTCAGAGGCAGCATAATAAATACATCCATGTGGTCCGGTCACTAAAGTCTCGATACTGTTAGAATATTGTGGTTCAGTACACTGTGTGTGTACGTAAAAATTGTAGATGTACAATTAAACATTTTTTGCAACACTTGTTTGTAACAATTATTCCGTTCAAAAATGCAATATGATATAATATGATCGGCCGGTTTAGAGCCTGATCAGTCTCGTTGACCAGCCTGTCAAAACCTCACAAATTTTTTTTTCTTTTTCTGGTCAGTTAATGCACCTCAACACTGTGCTAAGCAACAACCCTGACAACAACACTGTTCGGTGTGGAAGCTGCTTCTGAAGGAAGAAAAGTCACGGTGGCACAAAGTTCCCTCTGCTGAAAGTACCAGCAGACAGACGCAGCTTTATTTCAACAAAACAAAACACACACACAGCTAAAAGTAAGTGAGGTAACTTTACCTGACCACAGCTCTCTCCAGGTGTAGTGTAGTCTGATTCTGCATTTCTTCTGGTAACATAGCAGTTTGTGAATGATTTGAACGCAGCGCCTTCAAAGGAAAAGCGTGACTTAAAACTTGTTGTGGAGAAAACATAATAATAGACGAATCACAACGGTATCCTCGTTTTTGAATGTGTGCTTACAAGTACAGATCCATGGGGAAATCCTTCATCATATGAGTGACGATAAACTCCACCATCAGATCTACATGCAAGGAGAGCAGGGGGGGAAAAAAAGAAATCAGGACTATTAGAAAGAAATAACTTAGTTTAACCTCAAAAGCAACAAGTTTGAGTTCAGTTTAGTAAAGAGAGTAAAATAAAAACTGTTCTTTTAGAGGAAATTGTAGACCTGAATGAAAAAGGCAGACGGATAACGAGAAACAAAGCTAAACTATAATGACTGCGCTATACAATGTGTGGTGTAAAACAAAAGCAAGGCATCAAAAATCATTGAGTTGGGGAAAAAAAAAAGTATTTTCTTGAATCTGTAGCAATACATATATTACAGTTTTAAATTATTAAAACATTATTTTCAAATTAGATAGGAGATTACGGTTGAACAATGTTTACCTAGAACAGCACAAACCAGCGGACGTGAAGGGATGTTTTTACCCGCCGCTTTCTTCCGGTGTCTCATCGGCTGGAAACCAGAAAATAAAATCACTTTAAATGCTTTACGTGCGCAGATTCACACGCTCCAACGTAAAACCCACACTACGGCACCGATCAAAGTTGATTTTGAATCTTAACGTCGCACAAAAACGACTGAAGCGAGCAGAAGCGGCGTGAAGCGGCCGCAGACTTACCATCCTGTGGAGGCTGACCCTGAAGTTTATGTTGTCGTCGTGGAGAAAGGCGTCGGCGTACTGGTCCTGTGGTGAAACCAGACAAACACAGAAGCGTTCGGACGTTTGTTTGGAGGACACGGACAGATGTACAGCTCACAGCAGGGGGGAGGCTCCCACCTCGGCGATGCACGTGAGGATGATCAGGCACAGTCTGGCGCTGTTGAGTCGATGCTCGTCTGTAAAACACACAAACGGCTCTGAGCGATAAAAACGACTCTGAGACGACTTTGATTCAGACACTTCTGCCTTAAGCCTTTCTGTCTATCAGAACCGTAGACTGATCGGTTTGAGCATTCTCAGGGATATTTTTGCCACACGATTTTAAATATATCTGCTGTTTTTTTTCTTTTTTCTTTATTACGATACTGTGCGTTTGAGGATGATTTTGTCTTCACCACATTCAAAAGGAAGTTAAAGCTGCCTGGTGTGTTCATTTTTGTCCAGATGTTTGCAGTTTGTCTGCTTCATGTCAGCTGCTTGCAGACTGACAGAAGGAATTTTATCTCTACTTCATTTTGTCGCACGCTGCGCCACATTAAGTGATGCAACCCGAGCTTTGACCGAACTGAAATGAAAATATACTTTTCGGCAAGTTTGACTTTTCAGTTTAAAATATCTATTATTTTTTTTCCTGATTTTATGTAATATTCTAATATCTCAAAGTCTGAATGTGGGGTATTCATTATCTGCAAGGCATCCTCAGAGTATTATAATATTTAAAGAGTTGAAATATTTCACTCTATTTGTTATGAAGCTATATAGTATATAAACTTCATCTTTTGAAACAAGTGCCAGAATATATTGAAGTTATTCAGAATATTCAGTAACACTTTATTTGAAGGGGGGTGAATAAGACTGTCATGACACTGTCATAAACATGTCATAACACATGTCATGAACATGAATAAGCCTTCATGAATATTTATGACTGTTGTCATAAAGTGTCATTCGGTAAATTATGACACTTTTAATACAAAGTTGACATTATTCAAAATGTTTTTGTTATGACAACTTGACATTAACCAAGAAATCATTACTGATATAAATTTGTTATAAAAGTATTACTGATTGCACTTTAAAAATTAGGTAACTTTATGTTATTAAAGGTAAAGTTTAAACAGTCCCCAAACTTTTTCCTGCGAGGGCCACATAACTGTTCCCTTTTCTGGTCAGGGGCCGGTCTTAGTTTTTCGAGAAAGAAACCTTAGAAAACTTTTGTTGACGGGGGTGGGGGGAGGAGGTGAAACGGGGGGCTGAAACGGGGGGCTGGATTACTGCCGATGACATATTCGCGTTTGTAGATAGATTTTTACCCAGAATGCAAATGGAAAACCGTGAGCGAAACAGTGACTGGTACTGACTAGTATATATTCCATTGAGGGAAACTAAGTTTCATATCTGCTCAAGAGCCCCCCTGGTGGTTGAAGAAAAATCCACATATATATGAAAAAAAACACTGAATGCTCTCTGGTATCGTTTAGGGGGCCGGACCAAACGAGGAGGCGGGCCGGATCCGGCCCGCGGGCCGTAGCTTGGGGACCCCTGCTATAAAAGGACTGGATCTGAGAAGGGTTCTGGCTCGGAACCAGAACTGGAAGTGAATCACTCTGAAAAGGCTTATTATCTGCCTCTCCTGTCCAGAACAATTAAACACAGCATGACTATTTAAAAGAAAGAGACAGCGTAGATAAACGGGCAGGAGAACAAAGAACGACTTGACAGCAGGTTCTCTGTTTACCTTTAGTATCCTGCATTACGATAGAGGCATACTTGAGGAAGGTAATGAGAAGGTTGCTGGTCTGCAGGTTGGGATCCAAGGGCAGCTCCGGGTTATTCATCACTGCACAAGAAGCAGAAAATTAAACTGCAAAGTTTAACATAAATATGCCAAAAAGGAAACATGAGCAGCCAACAGAAGGGGAGGTCTTTCTGAGAAAAGAACTAAACTTGTTTATCGAGTTAATGCAGCTTTATTACCCCACTGGGTCCAGACAGGGATCTACTGTTCCCAACCAAACACTCGTTCTTAGCCCACTGCAGGTCCAGAAGTACAGCAAAGAAGTCCGGGCTTTTTCAGGACACGTGATTACAAAACACGCGTGTGCCGGGTCGAGTCTGGTTTGACTGGAAGCTTCCATGAAACGGCATGAAGACGGTCTGCGTGTGGCGCGCATATCTGTGTTTGAGGCTTGAACGTAAATATTTCATACAGGGAAAAGCAGTAATGGAGGGAGAGGCGGGCAGAGAGAGGAGCAGCTTTTAACAGTAAGAGGGCGTGTGTGTCGGAAACGACCTGCTTTTGAACATGCTAGCTGCAAGAAACGGCTTCCACAAAACCTGGAGTCACAGCCGTGTATTACTTTTTTTGGAGGGGGGGGAAATTTATTATACAATGTAATTATGTGGTTTTTACTTCACAATTTTTGTTGCATGATACATTTCTACCTGTACAGTATGTAGGTATTTTATTTTGATGGTGTGAGAGGCTTTGGGTGTACTTAGTGTCTGAGTCTACTCATCAACTCTTTAAGACGTAATAAAAATGTTGAATGGAAGCGAACAGACAGGCGCTTCTGCACTTAAAGTAAACTTTATCATCTACACAGATTTCATCATTCCTTTTAAAAAAAAACAAGCTTAAAGCTTCAGTAGGTAATATAAAAATGTTTTTTTTTTTTACATATTTAACAACAGTATAAAAGGAGACAAATAATGTATTATTAAAAATATTAGCTCCTCTGTGTCCTCCCTGTGCTCCTGCTGCCATCTCCAGAAACACAACACAATGTCAGCAGCAACCAATCAGAGTCAGGAGGCGGGTCTTCTTAGCGCCGTCAATCACTCTCATGCGCATGCTGCTGCAGTTTTAAGTAGGAAGAAAAACTTTTTAAGAACATTTTGGGAAACTTTTCACAGTTTTATCCAGGATAAACACTTTCTGAATGCAGTGGTTCCAGCTCTCCAAACAGAAACAATGTCACAGCTCGTGTCACCTTGTACGTAAAAGTGAGTCTCTTACCATCTAGGGAGGGCGGCGTCGTGCCGAGTGGTGTTGTCGGTGTGGTTGGAGTGGGAGTGCTGGGTGTGACTGGGATGTCGATCTCAGGATGGCTCTGTTGAGAGACCAGAAACACAACGACTCCCTAATGTGAAAGGCGGGAATGGTTAAAGCCAGATTAGAAACACTGGAGAAAGAGAATTGCTGTGACCAATAGGGAGCTGAAAACCTTTAAAATCATTTGCTACTCATGTCCTCCTTCCACTCGATAAAGTAGTAAGAATTAATGTGTTATTTTACCTGTGCCAGCACTGTGATGAAGTTCCTGTTCAAGTGGACCGCCTCGTAAAGTGCCAGCAGAATTGCCTCGTTTGTCCTGAAAGTTGGAAATGTTTCAAAATGAACACAATTAATTATGGAGAAAAAGAGGCTTTTTTTTCCAGATAATTTTGGCTAACACAGAAGTTAAGACTCCCTGCAGGTTAAATCAATTTTATCGATAAATCACATTTAATTATCTGGATATTTTTTCCCATTAGTGAACTCCGTAGGTCAGACTGAACCACCCAAGAACTTGTTTGATGAGTGTTTTTTACAACTTTTATTTAGTTTGACTTTGAGTTAGGGTTAACTCACAGAAGGAATGAACGAAATAAAATAGTTTTTTGTAAAGATATTTTCTGTCATTTGTAATTTCTTTAAGAAAAAAAAATAGACAAAAATCAATAAAAATCCACGTATTTCGTAATTGCATATTTGTTTATTTCTATGGGTATTTTAAGCAGGAATAAGATTGACAATGAGAGCAAAAGTAAACATGGTGCCTCATAGTAAACACTGAACTTACTGCACAGAGAGTTTCTCATCAACGTCTGCTATAAACATGCTGCCCACCTGTGGAGAAAAAGACAACGGCATAAGCAAACTAGGCATTTAAAAAAACAAACCGGCTTATTTTAAAACTATGAGATGAAAGTGGAACCTACCATACTAGTGAGGGTTGAGAAGAACCCGCCCTGGTTCTCTTCCTCTTTATCTTTGTACTGTCTAAAATGTAAAGAAAAAACAAAAACAACCAATAGAAAATGGGAAATTATACATCTGTAAACAAAGAGGAGAGAGCCACATAACAGCACAAACAGAGATCGATGTTTACAATCAGACACAGAAAATACTCCAACATTTTATCTATGGGCTGCCGAACAAGCGGCTCCATGAAGCCGCCATCCATCACTCTGATGCGTCTGTCTTTGAATGCAGACGGACCAAACCTTCTTCACAAACAGCATCTTAATTCCCCTCATCTGGAAAAACATCACAGACCACCAGAGCAAACTGCCAGATATAAATAACTTGTGTTGTTTTTGTCCTTCGTCAGAGCAGAAATAGAAACACTGATGACACCGGCAGCCTCATCACGCGCACACACACACACACACACACACACACAGCTATTACAAACCAGTTTGAGTCATGTGAAGAAATGTAAAGATCTCACCTGTTATATTCTGTCAGAGCTTGATGAAGGACCACGCCCATGCCCTGGGAATGACATGAAATGAGTCGTTCAGTCGTTAATCTACCGGATGAAAAGGTCGCCTGCTTCTCACCATCGTTCTTTAATGAGGAGACAGCGAGCAGCAGCATACTTACATCGAGCGTCGGCTCGTCGTCCACAATGGAGAGTTTCACGATGTACGGATTCACAGACTGAAGAAAGAAAAGCAATCAGAGAACAACACAGATCATTTAGGCCGATGTTACACTTGGAGTATCGAAAACAGCAGACCTGAAGAAATAAGGAATATTTTAAAAAGTCATATCCTCTACATTAAGTATGTGTACCGTATGCTGCTATTTGCGTTACCTTTCCATTGAGCAATGTGCTACAGTGTCAAAGTGAGTGTATCTTCATAAATGCAGACAGAACCTCTGCATAGTGTAGCATGAGATTATTTATAACGGTCACTGCTATACCATTTGTGCAGTGCTTAAATAAATTCAGTGGCACAGGAGTGAGCTTTATAACGTTCTAACATTATTAACCTTATGCCAATTCAAAACCATGAATGGCTTGAATTGGCTATGACTCTGTTAGAGCCGGTAGCAGGGCGAATATTTGTTGTCCTTTTTTAAATTAAAGCAATTAGATCATGTCAGAGAAAAATCCAATCACTAAACTGTTTCTGTTTGCATAGCAATAACTTTAAACCATAAAAGCTGCATGATCTTCTGTGGCTTAGAAATCACTATTTTTAAAACCGTGGTGTAGCTTAACTAATTCAATTCAATTCAAATTAATAAATACTTTATTTTTCATAAAGGGAATTTAAGTGTTGTCCTAATTCATATCATCTAATTATCTTCAAATAGTCTCTGTGAATAATAATCCTCTGGGCAAAAAGGATTCATACATTTAATGACAAAAAACAATTTGCTCTTAGGATCTTTTGAAACGAAAAGAGTTGGTTACATTTTTAAATTAATTTTAAATAAAAAAAAGAAACTCTGATGCTCTTATCATCCATATGTATAATTTTCCATTAAATCTATATTTATTCTATTTCATTTTTTAGTTCGGTTTTCATGAGCATTGAGGACATCAGATATTGT
The DNA here is from genome assembly GCF_051168715.1 of Poecilia mexicana. Lineage (NCBI taxonomy): Eukaryota > Metazoa > Chordata > Actinopteri > Cyprinodontiformes > Poeciliidae > Poecilia > Poecilia mexicana. The sequence goes on along the minus strand of NW_028263370.1, from coordinate 3,774,801 downwards.
TCTGCATATTGAACACTTCAGCACACATATAAATGTTACGCTCACCTCGTACTTCCTGTAGTTGACCAGAAGCGCCAGCAGAACCACAGCATCATACCCATGCTGCCCTCTGCTGGACGGATCCGACAGAATCTGAGACGACAGGAAGAAGTCAAAGCATCGCTGAACCAAAGGGCACAAACTGTTTTAAAAACAACATGTCAAATATCATTGTAAAAGAAAAACACTTACTTGTAGAATAGCTTCAAAAATGCTGTTGATCATCACATATTCCAGAATTGTGTTCTGGCTTATATTATCCGTTACCTGGAAATATAATTTTTCCACATTTATGACAAACAAAAAAAATTTATGGTTTTATTTTTTGTTGCTTTTTTTTTTTTTTTTACATTCTATCTATTCTTCTCACCGTCACCAAACACAGTAACAATTTCAGGCAAAGGCTCTTGAGGCTCTCTGAGCTGTCGCCACAAAGCAGGCTGTCCAATCTCTCCATCAGGTCCTGAAAGAGACGCAAACAAACCTGAATCAACTCAAACAGCTAAGCTTTTTTTTTTCTTTTTTATCCCCATGTGCTTTGCTTATTGCACAGATGGCTTCTCTTTTTTAAGGTGATTTATCACACACCTTCATCCTCCGCTCCGCCTTGTCAAAGCCCATGAGCATGTTAATGATGTCGAAGCCGGATGCAGACTTGTTCTTCTGATGAACCCCTCGGAAAAGCGCACAGAGCGTCTGGCAAGACGAGCAGAGATCAGAGATTGCTGCGAGACGTGAAAACCTTCCTGAATATAAATGCTGGGAAGGACACTGTGACTGGATTAAGTTGTTTTATCCGTTAAGGCAAAACATTTTTATAGGAATGGATGTTCTAGAAATAGGTTTCTTTGGTATTTTACGGCACTTTTTATATCTTTTGTTGCGTTTACGCTTTCTCTTTCCAATGCAAGTGTTCATATATTAAAAAAAAATACTTAAAGCAATTAATCTACTGCATAATCAACATTCAGATTTGATGATCGCAAGCATCCCTGCATGACTTCAGGGTATGTGCAGGTTTCAGAGAGTCAAATTTAAGATTTTTTAAGACCTTTTTAATGCCACCCTGAATGCCATTTAAGACCGAGAAAAAAAAAAGAAAAAAAAAAAAAGCTGAGCTGTAAATAAAGGGAACGTTTAGGGAAAAACAATGACAGCAAAAACAATGACATTTCTGGCTCTTTGTGTTTCTCACACTCTCCGGCCCACAGACCAAACTTAAAAGTTTATGATTTTTTTTTTTTTTTTTTTTTTTTTGCACAAAATGGGCTCGACCCCATTTGGGTGGGGAACAGAAATGAGTCAATGACGAAAATAAACATCCTGCATCCGACTGATGATAAAATTCCACTTATCCATGATGGACACAAAAAAGCCAGATGGGAAGAACATGTCAGCAGCTGCTTTTGCATAACAGAAAAGTCCCACAAGAGAGAACAGCAGTCCTGCCACCACAACATTCATGACAGTAAAGGCCTTTTTTTTTATGAATTCAAGACAGTTTAGGCCTTGATTTTAGATACGTGAATTCAAGACTTTTTAAGGATGCACGGACATCCTGCGGTTACCTGCAGGGCGTTGACTACTTTGATCTGGTGCTCCTCTCCTAGAGCCTGGACGCAGTGGTGAAACAGGGAGTTGATGTTGTCTTGGATACGTTGCACTTCCTCCCCGTTTACGCTCTCCAATTTGGACTCCAGGTACTCCAAGTTCACCTGAAACCAAAGAATGTAGCACACTGGGGCAAAAAAATTATTTCACAATAAAATCCTTAAAGAAAAAAAGTAATTTAGTCCGTTTTAAATACAGTAAAACTGAGTATTTGGACAAATTATGCAAATGTCGCCACCTGGCAGACTGACGCACAGTCATGCTGCAGTTCAATCTGATTTGAGTGAATCCGCACTTCCTCTTGAACACGAGAACAGATTTTTGCAAATGCCTTTGTCTGTGAGTCACTCCAGCTGCTTCTGACAGCAGTTTTCTCTCAAAACTATTATTTTCAGCGCACATCACGATCACCCTAACCAGGCCAGACAACAAATTTCCAATCATGTCTGCAGACATTTCCACCGGAGTGCGTTTTTCTCTACCTTCATGAGAAACAGCTCGTCCCAGAAGCGAGGGTTATTTTTAGCCGGGTCTTCTTTCTAAATAGGCATAGAAAGGACGCCGTTGTCAGCACAGGAACAAATTTACTCCTTTCTGAAAACATCCACCACTTCTTACCACCCGCCGCAGCACTCACAGCAAAAATCTCGTCGTACATCAGAACCACCTTCTCTTTCAAAGGCTTTTTAGAGGATGACGTCCTCCTCAGCAGCCCTGCCTTCTTCTCAACTTGAGACATGACTAAGTCTGCAAAGAGAGCGGAAACAGAGTTAGCATGCAAACAGTGTGCAAAATCAGGAGGCACACAAAAACCAAGTCGTCATTAACAAATGCTTAATATGCAATATAAAATTAAAATGTGCTAGCAGTAGCTTTTTTACATTGCAAAAATGGTTCTTCTGGCAGCAGGTAGAGGTTGTAGATTGTTTTGGATCTTTGTGTCTTGATCAGGTCATTCAACCTCATGAGCTCTTAATGGTGTACTATACTTGTTTCTGATTAGTTCTCAATATACAGAAATTATTGCAGGAAACGTTTCGCATGGGATTTATGTCACCGACTACGCTGTCAAGTGACAAATAGTGGCTGGAAGCAATCACTGTTTACAGTCATACCACACCCAATTTGCTCATCGCTTTTACTGGCCTCTCCCACAGAATCTGAAACACGGATGACCAAAGGCATGAACAAAAGATTTATTTCATAACTCAACACAATAGCATCACAACAGAGGAAAACTAACACTGTAAAAGTTACAAAGAATTCCTGAAACAAGTCTCTGCAAATGTGCAATGTCTTGTTATTTTACACCTGATATTAACGCCACTGACTGTTTCAATCCCCCTTACCACGTTTGTCATAACGTTTCTGACATATGCACAAGTAGAAAAACTTAATGTAACACATCTGATTCTTTTCTGCACGTTTATGGTTTCCGAAAAATGTACCTAAAATAATACAGACAGAAATATTTTAGGAGCTGTATTGCTACTAATGTAATTAGTTGTTTTAGCAGCCTATTTCCTAAAGCAATAAAACTCATATTGGGGAGATTAGGCAAATGACTGCGCAATATTAACAGGAATTACTGTAATGTAAACAATGCAACGATTCGGCAACAGGTAAATCGCCTGTCAGTGGTTACATTTGCAAAAAATATTTTCCCATTTGTCTCACTTCACTTATTATGATCATAAACTATCAGCAAAGACGAATAATTTAACTCAGGACTATAGCAAACCACAGCGACGACCTTCTCAGAACTTCATTGCCAAAGGTAATATTTTACTGACTTTTAATAATTTACACCAACACAAGTGCACTTTCTCAATGGCTATGTTAGCAGAGCCCTACTTGACAGAAGTTAGAGACTGCACACTGAAACATTTTCCGTCAGTTATCGGCTGAAACTGGCTGCTATTGATGAAGTCAATATTGATCAGTTCTAGTTGGAATCAGCTGCTAGCTATCTTATCTTGCGTTAGCTTCATAAGCCAGTTCTACTGAACTAGTCCATCTTCTTGAAACTACAAAAAGCGAAATCATGACCATCAGATATTTTCATCCTGCAGAAAAATCATTAAGCTCCGCAATGCAAGCCCGTTAAATTACCAACTGTAAACTCAATCGGGCCTTTTTACATATAGATGTTTCGCAGCTTTGGCTAACGCTAAGCTAGCTGATGTCTATCATTATTTATGTTAGCTACCACTGATTTAACTGTTACGAGCTAAGTGACAAACGCCTGCGTAATTACTGGTTAACTGTCCGTGTTTTTATTGTTTATATATGTTAATTTCCACGTACGTACCTCAGTCAAACAGTCAAATACCAATGGTAATGTAGTTCATGAATTCTTGTGGCAGCAGTTAGCTGTTAGCGCCCTGTTAGCATCCTGCTGCTCTCCAGGGTCTTAACGTCCGACAGATTTCTTCATGTATTTCCTTCTCAATTCTCTGTAACATGACGTTTTCTTTTAAATACCGTAATCAGAAATCCTTTTTTTTCTTTCTTGACTCTTTATCACAAACGGGAGAGCTTTGAACACTTAAAACAATTGAAGAAAACCAAGCAATCAGACATTATTGCAAGAAAAAATATGTGTGGTCCTTGCACCAAATTAGATTCACTAAACAAAATGAAGTGCTCATTAAATGAAATGTAATTTCCCACTGAGGGACAAGGGTGTAAGAAAATGGATGGAGTTGGATTTTAGGCAACAAATTAGATCAAACCTGTAGCACTTGACCAAATCTAAAAGATGTGTAAAAACAAAAACATAGCCTAAATCAATATTTTCTCATGGCAGCATAATTTTATTTAAATCTCAAATTTAGTTTTTTTTTCTGTTTTCGCTGTGTATCAGACACGACATGAAAACTAATTTCTTTAAGCCACACTGGCCAGCAGGCACATAAAGCCGTGTTAAAGCTCCACTTTAAAGGAACAGCTGATGTGCAGGTTTTTCATCACACGCTGAAGATGTAATCACCATGACAAAGCCACTGTGATAATGATTCCCAGAGCCTAAACGTGTTCACTTACTCTTCATCGGCTCAATTAGAGCCGTTTGTCACTCTTTGTTCCAAAATCAATGGTCGCCTCCTCGCTTTTATGGATTCTGACCAGCAGTTTATTCTCTGTGCACCACTCTGGCAAGATTGTTGACTTCCTCTCCCCATGAAACCTTATCATTGTTTTGCCGGGTGATCAATAACTGTGGTGTCATCTTTAGAGGACACCAGCGTCCCCTCGGTGCCTGGCTGTGGAGTTTTCTGGGGGAAGGGAACTAAACAGTTAGATCAAGAAAAACTATTTTGGATATACTGTAGGTGTAATGTTCAGGTTCTCTAGAGAAGTGAAGTGGAGCTGCTGTTAGGAATGGTTGATGTGATTTCCCTTTCTCTGTTTGACTGGTAGTTCTGGTTTTGGTTTTGCCTTTCCTTCTTTGCAGAATGCTCTAAATGATCTCCCTTTGTGCTCGGGTTGGTGATGTTTGATCAGCAATTTTAAAGAGTTTCTGCTATCTTTGTCTCCAGGAGTTAACGTCATCCATCCATTGTGTTTTGCTTTTTGAAGATAGGGTTGTGGGGAAAGCAGAACCAGGGAGGAAACTTGGAGATTCTCCCCCTGTTGATTCAGAATCCAAGGAGAGCTCAAGGGATTTGTAGTCCTTCCAGCCTCTTCTGGGTCTTTCTAGTGAGATGTACTTCTCCAAAAGGGGAGGAGGTACAGAAGAGTTAGTAAATGTATGTTTTTCTGCTCCTCTTCCTCCAACCAGTTAAAATGCGGATCTTAATCTGAAATTCTGGAGTGGCACAAACTACAATCTCAATATTCTCCACAGCAAGCAGAGGGTGCTGACTCCCCACCGACTGCACAGACGTGAAACTCTTCCTTTCACTTGTTTTATCTGTTGCCCTCTTTCTTATGCCACCCTGGGCAACTGTCCATATGGCCCATACCAAAAATTACCAGTGCCCAGGAGGCATCATAATCAGGAGCCTGAACAACATCAGCTTTTATCTGCTGGTTGAGTCTTCTCAGCTAACCTTTTATTTGTTTGAGGACTGAAGGAGGCGTTGATCGACAGGTGCAGCCAGCGGAGAGCCGAGCTGTGCCACCTGAAGCAAGTTTGCTAACTGGATTGACGAAGAGCATAGACAGCTAGGATTGGTACAGAATTGTTAAAAAAACAAACAAAAAAAAAAAAACAATAGTATGTTGTGTTGTTACTGTATATTAAATAGGGAGTGTGATCCTGCACAGCTACATTATACTTGGAACTGGGTTCATATTCATTCATGCTTGGAAAAATTCAAAACATAAAAAAAAAACATATCCTGAGTGCAGTAAAAAAAAAAAATTGCTTTTCTGTTGCACTTCTTTTGTTTTAGATTGTCAGATAAATTGCAATTAAAGACAAAAAAATAAATTTTATTTATTAATGGAGAAAAATAAACCAAACTGGCCTCTACAGCTAGTTCCTGGTTGTGCCACTCTCAGTAGCAAGAGACAAAATCCTACTCTGACCGTTCACAGAAATAAAATATCCAGTTTCTTCCAATTTTATCACCATCTTTGGTGAGGAAGTCTACCAACGCAACAGAATAAATCACTATTAAGTCTTGCTATTTGCTGCAGTTTTCTGACATCTCATCCGTCTCACTTCATTGTTTTAAAACACATCTGTTCATAGCTCGGATGTGTTAGGTGAGAAACCTTTTAGCTTCTTCCTCACTTATAAAAAAATCAACATATCTGCCTATCTGAAACATGTTTGCTTCCCTTTCCCACTTTTAAGGGTAGCAATGACAAATGAGCTGCCCTTTCACACCAATATTTAAACAAGAAACATAAATTACTAATTAAAAGTTAGCATGAGCGATAAAAGTAAAACCTCATAAACGAGATGATCCTTATGGTCCAGCATCCGTGTTACTTATAAAAATCCCTCATCCACCAGTTTTAAAGTGAAAATGTATCTTTTTATTGGTACCATACATTAATTATTAAGGGCAGAAACTAAGCAAATCAAAAAAATATATATCAAACAAAGATTTCTCTACAGGGTTTGGAGAAGGTACAAGTCACCATTCAAAGTCAATCAGAAATGCAGCTGGAATCAATTCCCCCCAAAAAACAAATGTACAAACCAATAACAGAGCTGTTCTCTATTGGACTTTACAGACTCAGCACTGTTACCAAAATATGCAGACTGTACTTAATGTTAAAATGGCTAGCGACACTGCTGGTTATAAACAAGACTGTACAAATAAGAGAATTTTAACATAAAACTCATTAAGAAAACAGATCAAAAACAAAAGATTGTTTCTTAGCCAGTGATGAAACAGGAAAGTTACAGGGAAACTAAAAGCCATTGAGCACATTCACTTCGACATCAAGATGAGATACAGAAAAATTGTCAGGGATGCTGTGATTAATCAAAAATACAAGCGTGAATTTTTAAAAATAAATAGAAAAAAAAAGAAAAACTAAGTAAAATCATCTTTCCATGGTGCCATTGTACCCCCAGGGGTTCGTAATTTAATTTACACAAGTTTTATTTAAAAAAAAGAGGAAGGAGGAAAGACAGCAGGGGGGAGGAGGGAACAGGTTCATGAGTGTTTTTTCTCCTTTTTCCTATTTTTGTTTCTTTACATTAGATCGGGATGGCTTTAGGTAAATCTAAGTAAGAATACATTTTATTACAGTCAGACAGAACTTTGCTACTACCTTAAATATACAAGCACAAATACACAAAAAATCCCCAAAAAAAACAACAAAAAGACAAAATAAAAACATCCACACTAAATTATTTCTCTTTTATAAACATAAAAGATTAAAAAAAAAAAAAAACAATATATTTTTGAGGGGGGAGAGGAGGATAAAAGTCCTGCGTTGCTCCTTGGTCTGTAGCTTTTCAGTATTGGTAGAAAATTAAAAATAAAAGTAATTGAAATGAAGGCGTTTAATACAAATTAAAAAAAAACATTCTAGGGAAATATATATACTGTATAAAAACTCTTAAAATGTGTAGCTGTGTGTGTGTGTTTGTGTGTGTTGTAAATGCTTTCCATTTGAAAGACTGCAGTCACTGTAGTCTAATCAGAGATGGTTGGGGCACTGGGGGCACTCAGAATCCTTCAATCATGACCTTTACTATCATGTGTGTTTGCATGGGAGAGAATATACATGTGTGTTATTGCCCTAGTGCCTCAAAATAGCCTTCATACTAGTGTGTTAGTTCTGAAAACCGACGCTCGGTTCTGACCCGTCTGCTTCAGCAAAGCCACAGATAAACACTTCAGGTTTTCTCTTCTCACACACACACTCACACTTTCGCTCACACACACACGCACGCAGGGTGGCTTATGCATCGGCAGAGCAGGCCACGATCCGGAGTCGTGTTTAGATGACGGGTAGCGACTCGTCACCGCCGTGAAGCCCCGCCCCCACCGGCCCCGCCCACCCACCCCTCCGTGCGAGCGAGCGTTCGGTCTCCGATAGGTTAGTGTACTTGGTTCTTGTGTGGAATAAATTCCTGCTACTTCTCGGTCGTGTCAACCCCTATCCCCATCCGGAAATGAAAACGAGCAACAGCGGACGGGGGCGTTTCGTGTAAAAAGTTGGAGGAGGAGAGAGAAAGAGAGATGGAGAGAGAGAGACAGAGAGAGAAACAGTGCTGGGACACAGTGCCTAAACATTTCTCTGGCTCAGTCAGAGGACAGACGGAGCTCCTTCAGGCTACCTGCGGTGTGAATCTGAGCGCTACAGCTGTGTTTGGTTTGCAAATCAGACTATGGACCAATTTGGCTGCAGTCATGGCTATAGAGGTAGGGTGGGGGGGCTGACAAAGGGGTCTGTATAGAGGTTATGGGGGGTCCCGCCCCGGGGCTCTACTGGGACGCCTGCGAGGTGGGGTTGTCGCTCTTGCTCTCCTGGCTGGAAGGGGCCTTGTTGTTCCAGGGCGAGTTGGAGCCCAGCGCCGGAGAGTTGTTGAAGCTGTCCTCGTCGTCGATGCCGTTGGCCGCGTCGAACTGCGTGTTCTCCAGCCTCGTGATCAGACGCTCGTCCTCGTCGCCGAACTCCCCGCCCATCAGGGTGGGCTCTCCCACCACCATCACGTCCTGCGGTCATGACACACAGGGCTTTGTTAGCGGCGAGATTTGAGCTTTCCTTTGTGCTCCTTTGAATTTTTGCAATTCAAATTGAAACTACAAACCCAGAATAAATTAAAAGCGGTGTTTGTATTTCTTTTAAGAGCTGAACACACCCTATACACCAAAAAAGCTAGAAAAAAATATCTTAAAGAAAACCTTCTTGCTAAGTTTCCTGACCGTTAGCAAACAGAAATAATTTGGGTGAATCTAAGCAAGTTTGGTCTGATTCAACTTCGGACAGAGAGAAAAAATTTTTATTGTCTTTTCATTATCTAACCATCTTGTTTCAACTATAGATAACGTTTTCCAAATTTAGGCCTTTAATCAAACGTTAGATTGCACTTTATTCCTAAATGTGCAGTTTGAATTTTAAGTACTCTCTAAACCTTGAGAAGACCTACCTAAAATTCAAGCATTTTTAAGGATTTCAAGCACCCTCACTAGCCCTGTCTAAGGCTTTTGTTCTAATACGTTTTTAGAGCTGAATGGGCTTTCCTGGCTCGTAATACAGACGCATATAGATTTTACCGTCCGAGACGTCAGGCCTCACAGAGCGATGAGAACATTGGATGATGGGGAAAATAACAGGAAGAAAGTAGAGGAAATAGGGCTTAAGTGCAAATCAATATCACCATTGCTGTATTCCACAATGATATTGTGCAGGCCTTGTCTGTTTTTTTCCCCCTCTCTCTAAATGAATATGTTTTTAAAACCTGTAGTAACCAATCGCCGACACTAGGTGGCAACGATGTACTGACCGGAACTTGGCTGGACAGAGGGAAGCCGCTGCCAGGGCTCTTCTTTTTGTTGTTGTTGTTGTTGTTGGCCCCGCCTCCGCCGCTGATGGTGCTGCCGCCTGACATCTTACGCTTCCGCCTCTTGTTGGGGGCCTGTCTCGACGGCTCGGCTGTCGAGTCGGGAGAGAGAGCGACGGTTACGCAAACGTCAGGCTGATTTTATGAATCTGCACGGTCCGTCCGGCTTACCAGGCGGCGCCACCATCCTCTGCCATTTCTGGAAGAGGCAGGTCTTGAGGCAGTCTCTGGGGCTGAGACTGTATGTCTTGTGTCTGGACATCAGCTCCTGCATGGGCTCCAGAATAACACACAGCTGCAGGAGGGAACAGAAGGCGACGGGTTGACCAAGGGTGACGCGACGTTTAATACGAACAGAAATGTTTCTTATTGAAACAGAGAGTTTAAGCTACATTATTATTATAACAATAATCTAGCTGCAGAATAAATGAATCAAATTCACATTTTTAAACAATCCAGTTTTTCAATAAGAGCCCTGCAGTGAAACTGCATCGTACAAAGTGAACCTCGAAGAAAGCTTTAAATATTATTGTCACAAACAATTATATGAAATCAGTTTGTCTGAATAAACAATTTACCTACAAAACAATTCCATGAGTTTCCTTCTTACCAGCTAAATTTGGCACTTGATTTGATTGGGAAAGAGATTACAAAGTGACAGAATGACCAAAATGTTAACATGAATCCCTCGATATGTATTAAAAATAACTTTATATTCAGAAAATAGTGCATTTAAAATGCAAGACTGAACCAGTTAAGAGAAACAGAAGTAATTTCATTCATTATTAGACATTCAACATATAAGCTTAAAGGGTTTGAACAAAAAATATGACTTGTATTTATTAGGTGTATTATTTATCATTTTGTCCGATCTTCTTATTCTGTATGTTATTCATTAAGGTACTGACATGATCTTTACATTTTAATAGGCTAAAAAAAAAAAAACACACATGGAAGCAGAAATGAGGCAGGAAGCATTAGCATTAGCATTAGCGCATCGTTTAAATCCAGCATGAAGCCCAGATTCTAGTCTGAAGGATGCACCAAACATTGAGCTAAAGGAAAATGTAGCAGGAAGCTTAAGGAACTCATCATGATGCTGCTTTAATTGAAAGGTTCAGAACAAACTAAATAGATTATAAAGTGACAGAATGACGTTATAATCCATTTAGATTATAAAGTCTAAGTCAAGATATTGCAATAGCTAAAGTAATCTGACTTGTAGACTAGTAGCAGCAGCTTCAATATGCTCAAAAGTTTCTGCCAGGGTTCTTCCTACATCAACGTCAAGCAGCACATCTTATTCAACTTTGCAGGCCTCTAAAGGCCATTTTCCTCATCAAACGTCTCCTGCCACTGTGTGTAGCACTTCAACTTTAATACCAATTCAGAACAGTTTTAGTTTTTATTTAGTTATTTTAACTCTTTTGCTCTATATATAGCTTCCCTGGTACATATAAGAGCTGTATTAATCCATTATCCACTACAGCTGCTGCTAATGTTTTCATGTACTTACTTATATAAAAGCCAACATGCAACTCTGTCATTTAGTTGCATACTGATAAGTCTTTGGTAATAGAAAACTACCTATTTATTTTGAAGGAAGTAATTCCATAACAGCTTTAAGGATTTTTCCATGATCCACGGCTTTATTTAATGCGCAGTGGTATTATGTTTTTAAAAACAACAACAAAAATCCGGCTGAATGTCTGCATTTCTGCCGCTGCAGCCTCTGCTCACTGACAGCAGGACTCACACACAGACGCAGTGACCCGACTTCACACACACAGACGGAGCTTCTGTTCTTAAACAAAAAGCTGCAAAGTAAGCGTCAAGACGGCCTCACAAAGAAGCAGCCAGCAGGAGTTCGTCAGAACATCGTACACCTTCAGGAAACTGGACTTAAAAACTTCCTGCCTCGCTCTGTGTGCCGCAGCTCTATGAAACTGCTGAAACTTATGAACTCAGAATCACGTGTCGGCGAAGACAAAACCGTTGATCGTAAACCAAAAATAACTAAACTAAACTGAGCTTTATATCATCATTAAGCCAGTAAGAACATCCCAACGGGAACAGGTTCGGTCTAGGAATCTGTCATTTCAAATCGAGAACGTAACAAACATGCTCATTCTGAAGACACCAATAATCAAGGAGGCCTGGAACGAATAATTGGACTAATATCATTGAAATTATTGTCAACTAATTTAGTAATTGATGAATCATTTGAGCATACAGACTCAAAAAAGACTAACTGATGAAAGAACATTCTAAGAGCTGTAATTAAGCCAAAACTGTACAAAAAAAATTTACACATTTTGTATTTCAGAAAAATAAAAAGTCTAAAATTTTAGCTTCACCCAGCTCAAATTATTTTTTTTTCCATTCAATAATCAGTTGATCTAAAAAAATAAACAGATTATCCCAATACTGTACAAAATATTTGTTTTCGAATTTAAAAACAAGTTACTTGTTTATTTGCATATTTAAATGCATTTCTAATATTGTAAAAAAGAAAAGCCTTAAATGAAAAATCTCTCATTTTTATCAGATTAATCGTCCCAATAGTTGGTAGAAAACTGAAATAAGCCCTACTATCGCCACACAACACTGATTATTAAAGGAGCAAACATCCTGTATTATTTGGAATAAAAGAACGGCTGTAGTTCGTCTTGTATAAGATGACACACCAAAGCAAATGGAGGCAAACACAAATACTTTTTTATCTTGTTACTTTGTGCTTTCTGGGGAAAGCTGTTGCCAAAAGCTTGAAGTTCTTTCTTTTATAGAGTGCATCCAGAAAACACAGGATTTTGCAGCATTAACCTGCTGATATTTTCATCTCCAAAAGTCAGCTTTGTGGTGCGAATCGAACGAAAAACAAACAAAAACAGTGTGCCCTGGCTCCCCTTACCCGGAGGTAGTTGAGGGTGGAGTTCGACAGGCCACATCTTGTTATGTTTTTGGACAGCTGGTCAAGCATCTGTGGGTCTTGGGCCTGGAACGAGATTAAAAAGAACGACTTTAAACGACACCCATCGTACGTATCCACGTGTAACCCAGTCCCTCACTTACGTGCATGGCCAGTATACTGCGGGGGATGAGTTCACGGTGCTGTCTGATGCTGAAGTGCCATGTCTTTATCCGCATCATGTCGTCAAACATGAACTCCAGGTACAAGCGGCCCTCTACACACACCTGCAGAGGTTCAGAGGACGGATTCAGCCTGCGAGGCCGTGAAGGAGGAAGTCTCTCGCCTGACAAAACGTTACCGACATACCTGTGTGAACATGGGCTTTCCGTTTTGAGTGACCATAGTGCACTGATCACAGTCAAGGGAAACAAAGTTATTGTGGAAGGATTCCTTGGGATGTTTCAGCACGTAGTAGAGCTCCGTGGCCCCGCCCTCAAATATACTCCGGAAGTACCTTGGAATTAACGTCCGACCAATCGCTGGAGAGAGAGAGAAAAAAAACAGATGTGAAAAACATTCTTGGCTCATCTGTTGACCAGAAAACAGCAAAAACTAATATTTGCAGGTCCAATTGGAGGCGCTGGTCTAAATGATGCTGTTATGCAACAGTTTGTTTAACGCTCGAATGCAATTAATTGACAAAGAGCAGAAAAGGCTCCTATGGCGTCTCCTCAAATAGACTGAATTAAACAAACAGAGCTGCAACAAACTGGAAGGTTCACAAAAAAAATAAAAATAAAATATCGGCCACTGGGGAATTATTCTAGAATAGCAGAAATTTAGCCCACAAACACAATTTTAAAAAATTATTTGTGAAATTTAAGTCAAGTTTGTTTGTGTAACAATATAGAAACAACAAGAGAGTTCAAAGTACCTTAAACCATAAAAACATCAAACAGTCAATTGTGAAGCAATAAACATTTTGTCAAATGCCATCATCAAATTCACCAAGCAAATATACATCAAATACATGATCAATGTTCCAGAATCAGAGCAACTCTGAACCGGTTTTTAACCTTGATTTAAGTGGACTCTGTTTCAGCAGTTTTGTAGTTTTCTGGAAGTTTGTTCCAGATTAGTGGAGAATAGATCACATACAGTAATGAGGTCTTTCAAAAAAAAAAAAAAAAAAAGATACAGACAAATTGAAACTCTTCGCAAAATGAAAAAATGTTTGATAAAACTAAAAACTTGTCTTTTCTTACGCCTTTTTTTTTTTGCCTCTATATTGAACTACACACACTTTGTGACTTTTTCCAAAGATGAAACCGCTATCGGTTGAACTTGGCTGAATAAAATAAAGGTTTTTAAAAAACAGGCGACCCGTCATGAGAATGACAAAAAAAATATGTATATAGACCAAGAAAATATAAAAGTCACCAAAAAGGTTAGAAAATTCGACAACTTTTGTTTGTTTTATTGAGATATTACATAGTTTACCGTTGAACAGCTAAAGTTATAACATTTCAGGACGTATTGCAAGATGACCAGAAATAAATCTGTGGCTTGTCGTGAGTGCTTCAAACTTATTTAACAAAAAGTCTAGACACTCTTTTTGCTTTATTTTTACAACAACAGAAGAAGGCGTCACACTTTGGAGATGAAAAGCAGTGGAGTGCTCACTTGGGCTAAAAACGAGAAATCAGAAAACAGCAAGAAAAAAAAAAAAATTAACCGAGTTGTGCTTTTTCATAATTTCATAGCGATGCAGTTGATACTGAATCAAGATACGTTTCTCCTTAGTTGGTTCAGTTCTTGTTGAATGGGTTATTTGCTTTGAAGAAGTTGAAAGGAAGGAAATCAGGGTTTAATAGGATGACTTCAGAAAACTATTGATGACAAACACTGTTAGAAAGGTTGTGCCATTTCTGACTGGAATCGTATCATCACTACCAACCACTGTGCCTCTAAAGAAAGACAGACACTCAAAACTAGGGATATGTCTAAGTATAGAAAATAAATTTCACACACAGCATTTCATTTTTGTTTGTTTTGTTATTTAAGTCTCATTTAAAACAGACTCCTTTCTATCGCAAGACAGAGGGAATGAAGTAAATCAGGTAAGAAAATATCGTAGGTCTCGAGGCGGTGCATTATTTGCCATAGCAACACAAAAAGACAACAGACATGCTGGTCAGTAACACGCTGCAGATAAATCTCTGCTCCAACACAACCGTTTGAAATGCTTGCATTATCTCTTCAGGGTGCAGGAGGCCGACCCACGAGGAGAGGAATTTAACGCCGCGCTGTTAAGATTTTCCAAAGAACCAGTGGCTGGTTTGGTGTGTTTGGCCTCTGAAAAAGGCCTCTGAAAAAGTTGTTGTGAAAGAACCATCAGAAAATATTTGAAATTTGTAACCAGTGACCTCTGGTTAGTCGGTCCAGCAGAGCTGAAAACAAGTCAGCATCCAGATTTATCAAGGTTTTAAAACTACTGAATTGACACTGCTGGTCAGCCGGACAGAAAAACGCCACTACATTTTTTTACCCTCACGGGAAACAGTAATTTGGTTGTTTGAAAAAAAAATATGGAATTAAACGCAGAAAGCCATGGTGTGGAAACTAAGTACCACACACCTCCTATCAGAATATCTGTTTCACCAGAAGACAAAAAAAAAAAAATCAAAGAAAAAGCATTCAGGTCTGCGTTTTCCTAGCAAGTTTCCAGTAAGCTTCATAGCGTAGCTGGCAAATTATATGCGTCGCGGCCAAATGCTGGTGATTTGGTAAAATCAAATCACCAGCCTCCCAGATGTAGGGAGCAAAGAGTCCAGATCTCTTTGTTCTGAACAAAGCACAGAACAAGAGGCTGTGTTTTGTTTTTAATCAGGCTAGTGTTTTCTTAATTTGATAGAGGTGGTTGATTCTACATCATGAGAACTAGTTGCCACATTTTTATTCTAACAATTTTTTTTTTTGCATACGTATACTGATATCGCAATATTCACGTCGTCATACTGCGAGAATCTCATAGCGGCTCACGCCTAATAATAGACAGAGGTCAAATATCAAGACAAAAATGTACAAATCGCAAAGAAATGTGCATTGTGAATGCTACTGTGACAAACATCTTATTGTCTTTGCTCTGAACATTTCCCAGAACACCTCCTCCTCTAATAAGACGTGCGTCAACAACAGTGGTTGCATCCTCTGCTGAGCCTATGTCTGCTGTTATTAGTAGACTTGCAACTCTGTATTTTGCACTCCACATTGTAGCAGAACAGAGTTTAATGCTCTCACGCAGTGTGACATGTACCATGATGGACCATAATTGCACAGATCATCATGAATATATAATTGAATCTGTAGTTATTGTGGATAACTAAAGGCTGTCGCTGAAAAACGTTAAGGGTCGACAATTGGGGCTCATTAGCAGACTAAAACTCAAGTAATGCTTGTTACTCACTGTAACGTTTGGGACCGTCTTCCAGACAGAAAGTAATGGTCAACATGGCATCATCTTCAAAGAATTCTGTAGTAAAAGCATCCCACCACAGGTTGTCGCACTCCTAGTGGATCATTTGAAGAAAAACACAGCACACGAGAATTACCACAACTGTTTTTGTGTCCATTTCCAGGTGTGCCTTTGTGCATCCAGCTGGACACAAACCTCTGTCCAGTTCTGTAGCCGCTTGTTGAGCTCAAATATTCTGTAGTCTGTTTGGTTACCATATGGTGTGTGCCTCCTGAGTTACAGCACAGAAACACAAGATGAATAAGAAAGCAGTGATGAGAATAAAGCACTTGTACATTCAAGCGTTTCTCTGACTAAATCTTAATTTAAAGGGGAGGAGTTGACAGCTACTGTAAAGCACATTAACACACTGCATTAAGACTAGCTGAAGGGAACAGGAAACAGTGTTGCCTTACCCTATTCCCGGCTCCATGTATGAGGGCGGATACATCGGAGTGGGACTGGAAAACAAGAAGATTGTTTCATTAAACTTTAGCGTCTTCTACATGCTTGTTGGTCTTAGAAAGTATACGAGCAGAATTCAAAGAATATATAACGAACAGCACTTCTCAAATATCTTAACCTGTGTTTCGCCAAATGGAAAAAAAAAAATAGCTGTTTTTTTATTACTATTTAACTAAATATCTTCTGTACTCAGTTTCTACAGTTTTATAGCGTCTATAACAACTTTTATAAATGTCCCAAACAAATTAAAGTTTAGAAGCTTTTTTTCTGTCATTACAATGTGAATCATTTTTGATGGATCATCAGACACAACAAACGGCACAAATACTTTGAAAGCTGCATCTGGACGTTTAAAAGTCTAACCAGGAGTTGGTTTATCTTTTTAAAAAGATAAGCTTCCAAAATTAGCATGGCACTTCCTTTTTAAATAAACCTCCCCGCCCCCAGATATTATGTTCCACAGTCCAATAAATTTAGACTACTTTCTGAACACCAATTAATTTGCAGTTTGACTTAAGTTGTTGCTCCGGGTGTTGAATTATCAGCCCACCAGCTAAATGACCAGAGCTGCACCAAGACTTCAGCTACAGTCCAGAACAAAACAATTATACACCTGACTCACCTTTCTTTGTCATTCTATAGAAATATTAACACAAACCAGACATTTACACAAAAATGGTGATGATGAGAAAGGTCACAACATTTCTAAACCAGAAACTACAGATTTAATGTACATCAGACAAATACGAGTGCTACATGATTAAATCCCTGTTGTACTCTCTTTGTAAATACAATACGGTTCACAACGCTACAAACACCAGCACTAGATGTTTAAAACGCACAAAAGGGGCAGGAAACTCACCCCACGTCTCTGTCCAGCATGGTGCCGGGGTGGAAAGGGGGGAAAGTGCTACCGTTGGGGGGCTCCTTGGGGGAGTACAGCTTGAATGACTTGGAGGAACAGCCTGGATGACATGGAGACACACAAGAGAGGAAAAACATAAATATCTGTGACAATAAAAAGGGAACTAGACAGACTACGGCAGAGAATACGTGGAACTGTAAACGCCCAAAGCTCGGAGACAAAAGCTAAATTGTTCCACAAGTCTTTGGTACAACAATGTCTTCAGTACAAGTTGATTAATGGGGCTCGTCTGGTGGACGTCAGCCCGACGCAGCCGGTACGTGTCCGTTTTAGTGATACAAAGACGGTGAAGGAGCATCCTCCTTCCTCGCACATAAACCAATCCTCCGCCTTGCCACCATCTAATCTCCATGAAAACACATCTAAATATAAAAATACCAGCAGACCATACATCCTCGACACGAACACTCATAAAACAGACCGATGTCTCTCCCAGACACAAACAGTTCCCATCCTTTTTTTCTTTTACAATAACTGCCCAGCTCTGTCATAAAGACCATCCAGGCATGGCGGCGTAGGTGTCATGACCCCACCGTCACCATGGTGAGGCCCCTCCTCCTTAATGTCCCCCTGTCTTGTTACTATTGAACAGACATACATCAATCAATTTTCCCCTCAATCAGTTCTGACCAGGATTTTTTTTTTTGTTTTTTTTTTTGTGGTATTCGTAAAAACATAGAACTCAACCAACAGGTGATGCACTTTTTAATTTAACAGTCCAGTTCTTGTTTTTTCATCATGTTATAGTGTTGGAAGAAAAATGAAAACCTAAAAACAAGAAAAGGATTTTTTTAATCACTATATAAACCTTTTGGAAATAACCAACTAGTGGTAGCAATACTCAGTTTAAATGTACATCTAAAATACAAATAACAGAATAAATACCCTTGAGAAAGGGGAAAAAAAAAAACTGGCAGATTTTTCTGGCATCTGATTTGCCAAACACCGATCACATCTGATTATAGGAAATCTGACCGACTGATACATTGGTGCATCTGTAGAATAAGTAATTGTAAAAAAATAAATAAATAAGATACTAATGTGAAATTCAAGTACATACAACAAATTAAAGAAAAAAAAACAACAACACTTCTTTCCTAGTTTATGTTAGCAGTAAAACTCTCAAGAGTTGCTTAAAAGGACGTGTATTAGTTTTCCATTAAACTATTCATTCAGGTTTGTCAATTAAAGATAAAAATCCCATGAATCTAAAGCAGGAGTAATGACAGTCAAGTATGCCCGCTATGTGTGTTGTAGACTGCAGAGAGCCTGTGGGAAAAGTTAGAAACCTAAAGGTAAACAAATAGGCTTTTTAAAACAGGTTTCCCCATCTTCAGCTAGGAAGAAAAGCAATAAAACACTCACTCATCTGAACCTCTGTCTGCTCTTTAAGGAACAACAAGCAGTTTGGATTGCAACACCACGCTATAGGCTGGATGCACCGCCAGATAAAGAAATAAATAAATAATCAATGGTTATGTGTCCATTAGTTGTTGAAAGCTCCATTAGCTCCTCTCCTCTCCTGTTAGCGGTTAATGACAGTCAGTCACAATCGCATCAGCTGGACTCCACTTCCTCCACTGGGAATCATGCTCCTCTCTCTTTTACAAGCAAACAACACATTACATACGGTTTATGTATACATACTGTACATGTTCATGTGTTTTACATAAACTATGTAGTCAAACTTCAACCTAAACCCTATCCCCAAAGAGTGATGGAAGCCTTAAACAGTTCGGATTTAATAGCATTGATCTCCTGTCACCAGACTAACTACTATCACTCCTCACTTTTTATTTTTCTTGGATTGGTTTCGTCACAGACGGCCACTATGGTTTCTATTAGCGCTGTTTAGGAGAAACCAAGCAAACTACCCAAGTCATACACTTTTATATTTCTTTTTGTTACACTTCATGCATCTGTAATGCATGTTTCAACTTTACGCTGCTGAAACATTTCACTGTAAAGTTACAAGAATCGGTTACAAAGGCAATTAGAAAGGCAGCCATCGCATTATGTTAGCACGTAGCCACCAGCTAAGCTACGCTACAAGACCCACATGCAAGAAAACTGGGAATATCTGCAGCAAAACATAAAACCTATATATTTTGTGCCAAATTTAAGGTTCGCTTAAACACCCAGGTATAGAAGAGAAATAATCCTGACACCTTTCACAACTACAACACTGCCTCGCAGGCCTTTGACGGGCAGGCTAGTTTAGCCGTTAGCAGATAGCCTTTTGGCTAACGCCTTGACGTTATATTCCTTCTCTATGGCAAATCTCCTATTAAATGGCGATAAATTTCCAGCGCGAGTGCTCGTTAACCATATTTAATTGCATTAGGAGTCGCGTTTCACAGTAGAAAATCTGTCTTTCGGCGGAAAAGTGACCTTTTACCTGCGAAGAAGTCCAATCAGAAAATTGATGTTTACAGATCCGTGATGATAGACCGTGTGTACGCTCCGTGCGTAAAAACGGATAGGCCCGCAGGACGCAACGTACCCACACAACAATACGTCCTTTCCCAACAGAATCAATAAAAAAAAAATCTCCTCAAAACGAGAGACAACAGCGGAATAAGGCCGAAATTGCGGGAGTTGGTAGTTTTATGTTTTGTCCCGCATGAGGCCTTGTCCGTGGACTGGAGCCTGCTGTGGGTTTACATACGGACCCCGATGAGCCCTTTGTTCACGGGAGGACATGAACAATAGCTGTAGGCCCTCCTCCTTTCCGTCTGCAATGCATTTGCTCCTCTCTTCTCTGCCCAGCACAGTCAGCCACCCTCTCCCCCCGTTTTATTCCCCTTCCTCTTCTTCTTCTTCTTCTTCTCCTCCTCCTTGTCCACCACCACCACCTCCCCCTTTAATGCACAACTGCACATAAAGGTTGTCTGGTAAGCATTTTTCCCCTTCCTCCTCCCTGCATCCCATCTCTTCCTCCTAACTGACACAGATGAGAATTGGCCTAATGCAGCTGACTGGAAATTTGCGTGGAAACAAAGATCATGTTGACTGCAAAGTGGTTTTCATGTTTGCCTAATTAGTGCACATCAGCTTGCTCCTAACAGCCGAACTGGGACAGCCGGAGAGCCCTGGCTGTACACAGTGGGCTCATTCAGTGTGATGCAAGAACTGCTGATGCAGCAACACGATCAGTCTGAAGAAGATTAAGATCTTCTAAACTTTCACAGAAGGTATGAGACCGAAGCGGTTTGAATTAATTGCGTTTTAAAGTTTGTACACTGAACTGTCTCCAAGGTGGACAAGCCAGATCCATCAACAGGGTAAGTTTTCTGTCTGCAAGTTTCTGCTCAGACTGCAGACACACACACACACACGCATGGATGCACACACACACACACACACACACACACACACACACACACACACACAGACACACACACACACACACACACACTAATGAGCACACACACACACACACACACAAAGATGCTAAGCCAAAAGGAGAATCCCACAGGCTTCTAAATCGGCTTAAATCGCCTCAATTTATAATCAGATATTCAGATCACAGCCAGCGAGATTCCACCCATATGGCCAAGGTTGAAATATAAAAAGAACAAGTAGGGTCAGACTAAAGCCAACAATTTTTGACATTTTTGTGCCCCCTAATCTTTACAGATGCAATGCAGCACCAATGTCTTGGGCCACCTTTCATTTCTGTATCAAACAGGTTTGTAAAAGGAGATATAGAAGAAAACGCGCAGCGTATTGGAAGACCTTCCGTTCGTTCATCCATTGTCTTCTGCTCACCTAGATCCATTCACAAGAGTGAGATTGTCTCTCCTCAGCAGCACTCTCCATCTCATTCTAGGTAATTCCTCTGCTTTTCCTGGTATAAAGTCCCTACAGTGAGCTCTGGGTCTGCCCTGGGGTCTGCTTCAAGTTGGTGCACCCAGAAAACTTCCAGGTGGCATCCTGATCAGATGTCTGGACCACCTCTACTGACTTCTTTGGATGCGCAAGAAGAGGTGCATACAGTAACACCGTCAGCCACATTTCCCAGTTTTGCCACCAGACAGAAAGAGCTTAGGGCTCGATGCTGAATTCACCTTCATATTTACAAGCATATGCATGGTTGAAGAGAGAGAGGGTGTAATAATTGTAAAATGTTCTGTACACAAAGTAACAGATATATGTATGTATTTAGTAATTTATATAGTAGGAGTACACTTCTGCTGTCTGCTAGCAGTTGTTGAGTACAGGATGATCTGTGAATGGTACAGAAATGAAAGGTAGATCTCTTAAGGCTGAGCCCTGCCATGCCACAGAGTTAGCTCGTCCCTGCTGCTTCTCAGTCTTTCGGTCATGAACCATTTTAGGGCTGGTAATTCAACAGCTTTGCCCTTTGCCTTAGCTCTCTCTTCACCGCTACAGAACAGAGCGCTGCAGTGTTACAACAGACGAGGTCTCGGTCCATCTATCCATTCCCAGCTCCATCATATGTCGCTCGTGAACAAATCGCCGAGATACTTGAGGCAGGATGAAGCAGCCCACAATTTTTTTTGCCAGTGAAGAACCACGGACTCCGGTTTAGAGGAACCGACTCTCATTCCAGGCTCTGCTCTGTTAGCTAAGACGCCTATACATTAAAAACTGAAGGACACATGGCCTGAGGAAGCCATCAGAACCAAAACATCTGCAATAAGCAAAGATGAGAACCTGAAGTTTGCAAACCACACACTTTCCATGACTACCGCTTAAGATCCTGCCAGTGGATGCTCCAAACAGGACCAGTGATGAAGGGAAGCCACATCGAAAACAAGCTCAACTTTGTGCCGACACAGGTCCTGCTTTGGTTATACTATTAGCAGATAGCCTTGAAAAATTATTTTTCAAAAAAGTAATTTTAATAATGTTTTGTTGTTTTTTTTTTTTACACAGATGGCTTTTTTCTGAAGGAGAACCCTGAATAATTTATTTTGTTTTGGGTCTATTTTTCCTGTAAGTGTTATCTACACTAGCCTGGTAAAAACCAGCCCCTTGTTCTACTCTTTACTTCATTTAGAGGGTCTGGTCTCTTGGCTGGTGATCAACGATTTTTTGCTGGAGGTGTGGAGTCTGTTGAAGTTTTAAATTTTACCCGATTACTAAAGTGATGCATGTAAAGCGTAATGAAAGCTGCTACGAAACCTAAGCTGTAAACAACCGTCTGTCACTGGGACGTCTGTTAAAGTTAATTCAATATTTAGAAACATGGTCATCAAGGACTGAATGGCTTCGTTCACTACTTCCTCCGTTGCCATTGCTAAAACTACAGGCACAATTCAATTCTAAAGAAAATCAACATTATCGTTCACAACTTCACCTTCTGTTCGCTGATCGGCCCGCTTGAAATTCTACCAGGGAAATGAAAATCAAGCGTAATTGCATAAAAAGGCAATGGCCAGGTTAGATCCACACTGCTTCAAAAATGTTTAGCTCCAGCTTAAGATATTCAGTTTAATTCACCTTAGAAGTTGGGAGTTAGATCTAGGAATAACACCAACCATGTTCCTGCTGAAAATCTGTAAACACATGGGAATTTGCTAATTGTTGTATGAGCCTTTGGCCCCTTCATCTACACGATTATAGGTTGTATAGCTTTAAGACTGACAACGTATTCATTAAAATACAAGCTACTAGTGGTATAAATAAACAGCCTTTTAATGAAGCTGTTTGTATGGGATTTTAAAGCTGGAGTTGGTGAGAGATTTCTGGCTTGAGGGAACTTTTCTCTTAGATTTTCTGAAGTAGAACTTAAAAGAAATGTTTGTTTGAATTCTTTGATTCCTTTATAAAATGTCTTGGATCACTAAGCTGTTTCAATACGCAGGATACATAATCAAACATTTCTTTCTGCATTTATTTTCTATCAAAACAAGTCGTCCTTATACCACGACACATCCTCCACCATGTTTTACACACTGCTCACTATTTTATACACATCAACAATAATTTGAATCAGACTCGTGTTCTTCAGCCCATATGACAGGGTTGCTAAAGGTTTTACATCTAATTGTTGCATAATTAGGTCACCATCCTCCTGAGACTCTTTCTGATGAGGTCCTGACAAATAATTGATGCATCAGTTTCCAGGTCAGGTGTCACATTTTTGAAGGAGCTTTTTTCCTTTCTGACGTCCATCGACATAACATAACATAACATAACAACTAGGAACTCCGATGGCGTTTCAGTCCTGGCCCCCGGCATTTTGACCTCGACTTTTTTCCTTTTCTTAACAACATAATAGAGACTACAGACAATAGACAATTAATGTCTGTCTCCTGGTTCATCTTTGACATTCTTCGTGTATGCAAACAAAAGCAGAAAACTAGACAGATTTTTGTTAAAATAAAAGCATAAAAAGTGCTGAAAAAATTGTAAAAGTGACTCATCAGTTGCGCTTCCGTAACTATCTTGCATAAATTAATAGACGAGAGCTGGGTGGCTTAATAAAGAAAATACTTAGGTGTGGAAACCAGACTAAAAATAAAACTTAAGCAAAAGACAACAACTTTAAAAGATTATAAAAACTCTTTGGGAGGCATGGTTTAAAACAGAAAACTGATGATCATTAATTTCATGTTTGAAAAGATCTCATTGCTTTTACTGACCAAACGATTTTCCTCTACTGGAAGAAGCTGCTGGAATCGGATTTTTTTATTTATTTATTTTTATCCATTTACTAATTCAATTAAATTCAGTTTATTTATAAAGTGCCAGTTCACAACACATCGTCTCAAGGCTCTTCTGCAGTAATGAAAAAGAAAATTAATTCCAATCTGACATATTCCAAGCCAAGCGCCTCCTTTCCAATTGATCCTATCAAACAATGTAGTTCAGCTTATTATTCAAATTTGTTAAAAAGTTGTTTTTTTCTCCAAAGGAAGCCCTGTAGGCTGCACTGAGTCATTGACTTGCAGCTATCACTTCTCGTGGACGAGCATGCTGCGTTGACTGTCGCTCACACCGGCGACAGTCAATGCAAGCGTTAAATTTGCTGCAATCACTCATACTGAGCATGCAATTAAATCTCTGTGGAGAGCGTCACTGTGTGGTCTGGCTTTTACCACTTGTGTTGTCCAACTGAATAAGCGTGGTTATAAATAATGCTGAACAATCACTTTCAGACGATGACACATCTAGGATGACCACTGCTTTAATCGACTAATGTAGCAATGAGTTACAGTTGCGTAAAACAACAAAAAAAATGTGGTTCAAGAATAAACAAACAAAAATGCATTTTTATTGCTGCTGGTTTTTATTGCTGCTGGTTTAACTCGTCTTTGTAATTTTGCTCTCCAGATTTCTCTTTTGTTCTGTTTTAGCTCCGTTTATTTTAAGGAGTCGTTAGCAAAGATGCTAGCCTTGCCTGCGGATAAATACATAAATCACATTGAAACCTGTTTTGCAGCATACGCAGTACATTTTCACTAATCCTAGAAACAGAAAACAATTTATCCTCAACACTTTGGAGACCAAATGACTTAGTTTTAATAAGGGAATTGTGCCAGACCCTCTTTATTTTGTATCTAGTTGTTTGTCAGATCTATGAGAGCCCCTTTTTCTAAAAAAAAAAAAAATAAATAAATAAATAAATAAAAATGTTCCATTAAGATTTAGCATGTTTCTTGTTAATTAGTAAAAGAGAGTAACAATAAAGTGTTTGCCTTTTAAGCAACACAAACATTTGACATTTTTTGGTGCACATGTACCTTCCTCGTGAAGATCTTGACCCAGGTGGCAAAAGTTTTGACACTAGCAGCATATGATTGTGATTTCTGTAATGAGGATATAAATATTTTCAGCATCAAATAAACTAATGTTAAAGCACACCTGCAAACATTGATATTGATAAGTTAAAACTGGT
Organism: Poecilia mexicana; assembly: GCF_051168715.1. NCBI lineage: Eukaryota > Metazoa > Chordata > Actinopteri > Cyprinodontiformes > Poeciliidae > Poecilia > Poecilia mexicana. Next base: position 3,749,488 of record NW_028263370.1, on the reverse strand, counting down.
AAAAACTGATCCATGTGCATTTATATTAGAAAAAGGCAAAAGGCCCTAGTCTCTTGTTTTTTTTGTTTTTTTTTCCTTCAGAATAGCAGGTGCAAATTAAAAATCAAACCATGTATTAAACATTTAAAAAAATAACATGTACACGTGTGGGTGTGTGTACATTTTATTTTGTGGCGTTGAAATAATTGTTTCTGTTCCAGCAGAGACAAGCAAACGTTACCTAACCTTAAAAAACAGGTTATATTTGACCTGAGCACAGTATACAATTCTACCTTCGCAGTCTCTTCTGTATGAAACGAATATATAAGTTGCTGTGTTACTCATTTACAGAGGATAATCTGCTCGAAGCCTCGTCTCTCACCCGACCAGCAGCAGCAGCTCCAACTGACTTTATGTTTGTTGCTTCTGACCAAAGTAAGCCTGTTTCATGAGCGCTTCACAGCTCACAAGCCTCCTGTCAGTCCGTTGGCAGCATCTTTGTGAGTCTAGCACCAGGGGAGCTGTAGTCAATAGTAGCTCGGAGTGTCTGTTGCGGGTGACTTATGTGGATTTGCCTATCTTACATTCACTGGCCCCTGTCACCATGGAAACTCGAGCAGTCCACACCGACACAACCGGAGAGCGGCTAAGAAACCCATGGAAATGGACACACAAGAGTTAATCCTGTGTGAGTCTGTGTGTGAGTGTGTGTGTCTCCAAAAGCTTCCCCATTGAAATGGTACATGACGGGGTTAATCCCCGCTGCGTGTGGATGTGTGTGTGTGTGTATGTGGACGTGTGTGCAGCGGAGTGATGGAGAGGAGGTGGGGGTGGGAGGTGTGCCGGGATAAGGCTTGAAGGGCTTACACACACCGTCTCTTTCGTTCTCAGGCATAGGGTCGGCCTTATCTTCAGCCAGCACCCCAAGCAGCGAGGCACGCACACACACACACGCTGACGCCTAACCTTCATTTCACCAGCTACACTTCTAGCTGCACAGTCACACCTAAAGCCATAAATCCATGTCTGAGAAGTGATTAAAGCTGGCACAAGTTGGTGCTGAATAACCAGGAATAATCAAATAACCGTGCTGGAATGGGCTGAACTTTTTTTTTCCTCTCCTGCTCTAGTTGATAAGACAAACTAAAGTTAAATCCATCTGATGTTTTTCAGGTGTTTTTTGCTTACAAATCAGGAACGAGAAGGACTAGAATAAGGAAGGAAGGAAAACAAACAAACAAACAAAACCCTTACCTCCTTCGGACTCGAGCTGCTCTGACATCGCCATTTTGCCACCTACAAATGCACTTTCACAGCTATACCCAGATCTGACTCAGACGCTGTGTTTTCATGCCTCTCCCACTCTCTGATATCTCCCATGTCCAGACTGTCAGGCTCAGGGGCACATCAAGGGGGGAGCGGGGGGTGCCTGCAGCGTCTATGTGTGCGTGTGCCACTGGGTGTTGGTGCGTGCGCGTGCGTGCAGCCACGTGCACATGTGCAAATGTGTGCAGCTTGCCACTTCCACTTGCTCGTCAACAGGAAACTGAGCGCCACATGCATCTGCCCAACTTCTGATAACAACCGTCCCCGTCGCCCTCCCCTCAGCTGGGATCCGAGGACAGCCTCGTGTCGGTTCTGACTGCAGGAGACCGTCCTGATTAATCTGATCCGAGCCCACTTCTGCTAACTGCTGTTTTTTCCGTTTCTTCCTCCCAGAGACAGAAATGGAAAAACGAGCTGCTGGTGGTCAAACAGGACGTTTCTCCCCTCTAGTTCTCAGATTATCCCGCTGCTCCGCACGACAGATATCTTCCCTGGTAATCTTCTTTCGCTGGTCGGCGGGTGTCAGAAGTTAAACATTCGGCGGCTTAAGTTCTTCACTTTTACTAAATAAGATGCAGAAACAAAAGCACTCGTGTGAAATTTGTCGCTGATGAGTAGAGTAAACACTTTCAGGGTGAAAGCAATCAAACTGTGATCAGACTGTGAAACGTGGTACTCAATTTGGGCTTGCAGATTTCTTAATTCATTTATGTAACATTAGCGTAATATTAGAAACATTCTATCAAAATTCAAAGCAAATGAAATTGTCGTAGCAACATCTTGATGAGTTTTTGTATTTATTACTTTACTCTCCATTTGATTTATTTTTACTACATGAGGTAAAATAAATTCTGAATATTTCTGAGGTTTTTTTTTTTTTACCATTTACCAATGTAAACATGCAATAAATGAATAGTTATACTAAGATCTTTTTCATAATAGTTAAATTAAGTAAAGAAACACAAAACAAACAAAACCTCAAGAGCACAGACAGGAGAGGAAACGGGGAATTTTAGATGTCAGAAAATCATTGTCCAAAATAATTAAACGCTTAACTTTTATCCAAGCGTTACAGGCTTCAGGTGTTTAAGGAAAGAGATTTCTTGGCTCATAACTCTGAGTTCAGAAACCATTGAGCAGAGGAAACAAAAATGTTGTTATCAAACGCCACTTTTTCATCAACTAGTCCGGAATCGGTCTCACAGTGTTTCAGCTCGGCTGATGGTAAAATCTCTTCAGGATTTGCTCTAAAACCAGGTCAGAACTTTGTCTGATTAGAAAGTTCTGTTGCAGAGCAACTTCTACTGATCGTGTCCGGAGACTCGGGGTTTCAATCGGTCTGCGGTCTTCCTGCAGTCTTTGGAGCGTCAGACGGCAGATAAAGACATGTCCAACTTTCTCATCATCTACCTCTATGGAAAGCCACACTGGGCCAATGAGTTCACCAACATCACCCAAAAGCACCCGCGGTTCTGGTTCATCATCTGGCTTGATCATTTCCTCATTATGAATCAGGAGCAGAGCTGAACATAAAGAAAGAACGCTCTCAAAGAAAATAGAGGAGGAAAATCAAAACTCTGAACTTCACTCAAAAATTAGACAAAAGTGAGAAAGCGTTTGAAGCAAAAAAAAAAAAAAACGTATCACAAAAGGGCGATTAGACCACAGCTCACCTCGGCACCGTCTGAGGAAGCAGTCGTCACGAGAACTTGATCAACCAATCAGAGAGAAGCCATGTTGTGGTTTGTAGGCAATGAGAAAATTGAAATGTATTAGCATTTCAGTAACATCTTTCAAGCTCAAGTCTGAGATGTAATTTTGAAAGTAATAATTCTTTGAAAATGTAGAAAGAAACTTTGAGATGCTTTATGATACTTAAGATTTATAAAAATACTGATATTTTGAAGGCTTTGGATGCCATTGGATGAAACGTTGCTGTGACTAACTCTAAAAGTTCAACAAGATCGTTTTCAAAGGTCATGGTGGGAACAGTTAAAGTCAGCAAAAGGTCAAATCTGGTGTGCTTGAATAAGTGGCTGAAATATATTATAGGCTAATGTACAGATATTTTTGCAGTGCTGTTGTTTCTGTGGTTTTGCTCCTGTTAATGTCTGGCTGCTCTGTTCCATTACCGTTAATGCACTGAACCAATAAGTCGACTCTCTTTACTCCATAATGAGCCTGAGTGAGCTGTGTAATTATATTTATTCAAAAAACCCAAAGGAAAAAAATAGGAAAAATGTTTCAAAAACACAAACTCATCAGGATGTAAAGAAAACTGGTCATTTATTCTGGTTGCTAAACTTCAGCAACTTTGAGAACATAGCACATCAAACCTAAAGCTTTAAAAACCCGTTAAAATCAAGGATTTATTTTAGTATGACGTTCAGAATCACGCTACAAATGTTGTTTATCCATGGATTTTTTTTTTCATGTTAGTCTCATATATTTAAAACGTTTTTACAAATTTCAAATTCAAATCCTTTCCCAGCTTAAAATTTCAGATTTTTTTGTTGTATATATTCAAATTTATAACAATTTGAATATTTGGGAACAAAACGTTCACATAGTTCAGGTTTACAGTTTGGATGTTCGTGAAAACAACCAACACAGTGAAGAGGTCATTTGACCAATGTGGTAAAGATATAGAAATTTTAAATTGGATTAGAATACTCTATATTATACACAAATGCCTTGGAGCACCTTTTCTTTTGTTGTTTTTAAAAACATAAAAAGAGACTTTGCTGCCAATCTCAATTTAACAGAGTTAGAGAACCCCAGTTTAAACACGAGAGTTCAGAGGTCAGCAAAGGTTGAGATGATTTTTTTGTCCTTTTTTAAAGAAATAAAGCAAAATTCTGTCAACTAATTATAAATCCATATAATAATCACACTTTTCGTTACTTAAATGAAACCCCCAAATTTTGTTTTTCCATGTTCACTTTAGTCTTCAGCCAGGACTTAATCCAAACTTTTCAAGACAGTGGATAACTGTGTTGCTATCAAAGTTCAAACATGTGAGTTTAAAGTTTAGAGCTTTGAATTGAAAAACTTTTTCCATCTAATGTAAACTCTGTATATGGTTTTAATGCTGCTCCAACAGCATTAGTGGTCACCGTAAGTCCCAATAGATGCCAATAAAATGCTAGATCCTTAGATGTATATTTTTGGACTGCGGAGAAACTTGGGGTAGGCCATTTTCCATCCTGTTCATATTGCATATTTTGTTTTTAAGATTATAAGGCCTGAAATGATTACTCTGATCAACTGTGAAGATGAATGTATTATTGAAATAATAGTCAACTAATTTTGTAATCCATTAATTGAGTGAACAGACTCAAAAAATAGTGACTGGCTGTTTTACCTTCACCCGGTTCAAGCTCACTAAAGCTATAATATGTTTTTGCATTTCAGGCCATGAAATAGTAATTTTCTTATTTAAAAAAATTGATTGAATTATTTGTTTATTTGCATCCTTTAATGTGTTTCTAATATTGTATTAAAATCTGTAGAATGTGCCAATTGTTTCTCCGATTAATCGTCAGAAAATTTGATAGAATAATCAACTATTAAAATAATTGTTAGCTGCAGCCATAAAAATTACAAATGCTGGGATTGTGGATTTGTGCACGGCCTAATAAAGCAACTCAATTTAAACAGAAATAAAAAAGAGGCTCATCGTCGCTGACGGCACATCCTCAGGAGGAAAAACTCCAGCTGACCTCCAACCTCATGTTGTCCTTTGACAACAGCGCCCTCTTGTGGCCGCAGAGAGTCGGCGTGTTGTCATTTTCATCCTGCCCCACAGTATATTATTTCCCCGCTCCCACTGGGTGAATTCCCTGTCCAGGGTTTTCTTTGGCAGGCGAACACAGAGGCTCTGCAGCAGGGGGAACTTCAGCTTCGAGTGCGTCACATGTTACAACAGGCCGCACCACCAAGGGGAGGGCGGAGGGGTTAAATTAGAACAAGGGTCAGCTGTGAGGCGGCGTGGCATTAAAGTGTGTGTGTGGTTTTTTTTTTTTATCTCTGTGATAATGAATGCTAACAACAATAAAACAGAAAAAGTGCTGCAGGAAGCCGGCGATCAGGATTATTCCCCATCATCTCAGCCTCTTTCCTGTGTCGGTGTGCCAGATGTGAGCGCGGCGTCAGCTGACAGCTGTGTGAGTGGAGATGACAGTGCCCTGATGCTGCCTTCTCTGTTCTCTGGGAGCCATTTTGTCTGTCTCTGATCTCAGAGTCAGGTCTGCTCTCTCTCCCCCTCCACACATTACCCCCCCCTACCCACCCCCACCCTCCTTCAGCCAATCACGTCAGCGCTCAGCCTTGCAGAAAACATAGAAACACAGTCTGATCTCTTCCTCACTCCCCGTCTCACCCACTCCTCCCGCGCTCCTACAGTGCTCATCTCCCACTTGTCTCTTCCGCTCGCTGCCTTTCTCTCCCTCCTCCGTCACCTTTCCTCCCCCTCTCCCCTCCCCTCCTCTTCCTCTCTTAATCCACATCTTTTCCTCGGTGTCTGCTCCCTTCTGCTCTCCTCCCCTCTGTCACACCCTCCTCCTCCTCTTCAGGCTCTCTTGTTGTGCAACCGTTTTTAAACAGCTCAGCCTTTGTGCGTTTTTGTCTGTTGCCATTTCAGCCAGAGCTGCAGTCTTTACTCATTTTCCTCCAATCAGGGACACCATGTGACTCTCTGCATGAGAGGGCACACACAGCCTCTTCCCTCCTCCCCCATCCAGCCAGCCAGTCAGTCCATCCAGCCAACATACGCTAGCAATCAGGAGAAGTCAAAGGAGTAAGAAAGAGGGAGCGAGTGGAAGGAAAGATGGAGGTGGACGCACACTGCAGAGGACAAGGTGGGCCGTGCTGGAAAGGTCTGGGGGGCCGGGGGTGGATGGAGGAGGGTCCTAGAAGGTCAACCAAGAGTCAGATTGACGAAACATCTGCAGCAACGTGGACTTGACTGTACAATCACACCATTCACTGGAGTTATTCCGACACTCGCCTCTGTTTATATCACCCACATGTTGGGGCACATGCTGCGTGTGCATACACACACACACACACACACACACACACACACACACACACACACACACACACACACACACACACACACACAAACCCCTCTGAGCCCACACAAGAAGGGGGAGGATCCTTCTGTGTCGAACACCGCTCAGGAATGTAAACAAGAGGAGGAACAAGAACGACTCAAGACGGGTTTTATCATTTTGTATGCATTGTTCCTTGTCATATTCTTCTCTTCTCCAATAGTGCCCAGTAAAAGCCGTTATGTCTATTAATTTTTTCCACATTTTGCCACAAACGTCAGCGGATTTTATTGGGATTTTATGGTGTAATAGACCTACACAACATAGAGTACAATTGTTAGAGATGCATGATTTGACCCCGTTTTCCAAATAAAGATCTGAAAAGTGGGGTGCACTTTTGTATCTGGACCACCTTATTCTGACACCACTACATGGTTTCCAGGGTAACTAGTACACTGCACAGTGTCAAATGATCCAAACCCTTTAAAGAATCCGTTCACACCCTCACCTGTGGTGGCTCTGCACCATCAACGACTGAAACAACACGAAAACCTCTGAAGAGGACATGAGTGCAACATCTTCCTTCAGAAAATGTGAACAAAAATAGTCACATCAGAATTTAGGCCTTGTAGCATTTCTCTTTTGTTGTTGGTTAAAAGACCACGAGACATTCTTCCTGCTAGCGCTGGGCTAGCACATTTGTTTTGGTTCTACTGACCCAGAATGCCTTACGCCGTGATTCGCTTCCGGTTTTTGGAAAGTCTTCAGACTCACTTATGCATTCAAACTGCGCCAGAGTTCACTGTTCTCATTCGCATCAGAATCAGACTGTGCATTTGTTTAACGCTGACTAAACAGGGTGTGAACGAACCCTTAAACTATGTGTTCTGTGAAGGCCTCGGAGGTTTGTTAATGAACAAACATCACCACAAAGACCAAGAAACACAGCAGACAGGTCATGGAGAAAGTTGCGGACAAGTTTAAAGTTGGGTTGGTTTACAACTGCAGACCTACCAGGACGAGGCCGTCCACCTCATCTGACAGACCAGGCAGTGGCCAGGGATCCACAACTCAGGTGGAAGAATTTCTTGACAAAAATAAACCAATTTTTATTTTTATTTTTTGGTGTATTGTCCAAAAAAAATTGCTTTTATAGAAGAAGAAAGACATAATTGAACAAAGTTCTGTTTGTAGTTTGTCGTGATGTGGGTAACGCACTGTAGCCAGACGAGACCATAACTGAACTCTTTGGCCGACGAACAAGACACATAATGGGGAGCAGAAAAGTAATGGCTCTCCCATATGAGAGCTGATTTCTGAAGCATCAAAATCGACTCTCATAGACGGAGACACGTGATGAAAATTGTGTCATTTTGTTTGCAGGGAAGCATCCTCCATCTCGACAACAGGTCCGGGTCAAACTATTTTGCAAAAAACTCTTTGTGAAGTGTTGTGTGATTGGTCAGAAGTTTGCGGACGTGATTTATGCAGAAATGCACTCGGACAGAAATTAATATTTTTCACTTCAACTAGTCTGTTTCCAATTTCTCCCCTATCTGATTCTGCAGGAGACACAAATAGTTCTTAGCCAACGCAATGGGGCATTACGAACATTCGTGCAATTCTTCACAAAAAGCCTACAAAGATTGTCAAGTGTCTAAAAATTCCTTAATGGATATTGCCAAGTCATTGTCCCTGGAAGAGGCTGTTTGCAGGAAGGTGTGGCGCTCTGTCCTTGACCGTTTCCCTACATGCTTTAGGGGCGTGACGTATACTGAAGCAGGAGGGGTGTCACCCAGCTGACCTGCGCCGTTTATGGAAGGTGTGTGAATACGAACATCGACTGCTCGGCTTTGCATGAAGTTTGGGAGAGCCTCAACGCTGCACACACAAAACATGGTGGTGGCAGTACTGTGGGGATGCTTTTCTTCAGGTGGAATAGTTGATGGATGAAGCTAATTTGAGTGCGATCCAGGAAGATCGCACTCACTCGAAGTCGAGACTGATGTAAAAGTTCAACTTCCAGCAGGATAACGACCCTAAGCTTACAGTCAGAGTCGTAATGGGACGGTTTAGATCGAAACATATTCATGCGTTGAAGTCAAAGAAAGTCCAAGAAAAATGGGCAAAAGCTTCAGTCTCTACATGTGCAAAGCAGGTAGAGACAAACCACAAAACACTTCAAGCTGGAAACTCAACAAGAAGTGGTCCTACAAAGTGCTGAATCAAACGCATGGCACCCCTTTTAGAGTTTCATGTTACATGTGCATTTTCTTTCCCATACCAAATCTGAAGTGTGCTGCTCTACCACATCAGTCCCTATAAAATACTTTGAAGTTTGCAGTTGTAGAGTGACTGAATGTAGAAGCAGCTCCATAAGTTCTTTGATTCATTTTCGGTGTTATAAAAGCAGAGAGGGAGCACTGACGTGGCTGTAAATGTGCAAATTAAACCAGCGCCTCCGTTGGGTCAAGCCGGGGGTTCATCTGGAGTTGACATGAATGAATGGAGATGATTGTTCCGTATATGGAGGTCGTGTTTACATTGGTTTTCAGTTACCTCGGTGTGTGTGAGTGAGTGCAGGTGAGGTTTTCTTTTTTTATAAATCCAAACACCTTGTTTCCCAGCATGTCACTCCTGAAATGAAAACCCTACTTTTGTCTTCCAAATTAAAGTTCTTGTATTTGTGAGTTAAAAAAAAACAACTCCTTTTCTTTCTGAAATTAAACCACAAACCTGGTGAAAAAGCAAAAGGAGAGAAGCTGAAGCAACAAAACAAAGAGGGAACACCAGACCGAACAATCGGAGTGCGAGAAATAGTGCAGTCATACGTCGTTTTTTGGAAATTTCCATGACCATGTTGATTAAGTATGCAATCCGACCGCAAGATAGCCGAGGAGGCTCGGTTCTAAACAAACGCTCCTGCCTCTGCTGCGCAGGCTCGTTTAACGGCTGAGGTGGCAGCGTTTGCCTTCGTAGCACGGGGTGCTGCACACAGATTGGAAACACACGTCTGCACGAAGGCTGCTGTGTGCATGCAGCTTACTCTGATGCAAGGTATACGTTCCCCCCCTCCATGCAGCTGTGTGTGTGTGTGTGTGTGTGTGTATCTCTGAAGAACGCATCCTTGTCTGATTTGATCGCAGCGTCGACAGCCTTTAACATCAGTCTCCCAGAAGAGAAATCTGGCACTGCTTCTCAGCTTTGCTCCCTCTTAACTTTCCATTTTGAAATAATCCGCCAGCTAAAGAGTTTCCAGAACCTCAAGAACATGGAACCGGTTTAGGGTTACGTCTTTTTTAAAGTCGGGAAACGTGATCCCAGATGAGCGGTCGGGTAAATTCCCTCATCCACAAGCCCGGCTGTTTGAGGTTTGACCGCTGCGGCTGCTGTGGTCCTGCATGGAGGGGGGAAAGAGACGAGGCCACCTCCACACAACTTCCACCGTGCTTTACTTTCTCCCCTCCCGCTGCTAAATATTACACCGTACTGCAGAAATGAAGGCACATCTGTCATGATTATGAATAGATTTTCAGTGTCAGGATTATATTTCAACATCCTCCACCTCCTATCAGGGGTGCTACATAAATCGCTGTAACACTTAATAATAGACTGCCTCCGGCCCAGCAGCGGTGGGGTTTATTTCTAGACCTCAATTCTTCTTGTTTCTGTTCTCCTCAGACTGATTAAAGTTAATGCAATGAGAAGGATCATCTGTTTGCTGTCACCCAAACACAACTTTTGCTCCTCGGAAGTCATTCCTCTATCAGTTTGGTGAGATGTGATGGATAGGTTCCTCTCAGCTCCCTGTGGCAGCACTGGCTGGACTACAGATTAATACTCTTGTAATTTGGGAACATAGAAGAACCAACGAATGGTTCACAAGAAGGCAGAGAACCCAGGCAGCAAGTACCGATAGGAGTAACTGTAACATGTATAATACTTTGTGCTTTAAGAAATTTAAAGTGGACGGTAAACGGTAGCTGCATTTCCATAACAAATGTGCACAAAACTTTTTTTTGATATCTTGCTGACGTTGAGGAAACACAATTTTGCAATTGTGGTGTTTCCGTTTAAAAAGAAATGCAATCAAAATCACATGCGAATGACTTAAAGCATTTAAAAACACACAGCGCCGTCATCCTCCTACCACTTCCTGTCGTCTTCTTCGTCTTTTCCGGCAGTAGTAACATCTGGCTGTTCGTCACATGACTCGTGTGAAGTGAAAAAATGTTTCCATTGCAGTTTTGCAAAATACACAAATTTCCATATTCAAAAGCTATCAAAAAAACGTTTTTTTTTTTCTAAATTGACCCGTTTCCATTAAGATAATTTATTTTCTTAATTCCAATTTGCGCAATTATACGGTCCGTGGAAATGCAGCAAGAATTACACTGTATTCATACAAATGTAACTTTTAAACGTCTTTTTATAGCACAAACACAAACTGAATGGTGTTTTATTGGGAGTTTCTGTGACAAAGGAGTGCATAGTTGTGAATTTGCTCTGGTTTCCCTAAATAAAATCCAGTATAAATATCAGCCTTTGTAAATCAGGGAGAAAGTTGTGGAGAGGTTTGAAGCAGGGTTAGGCTCTAAATCAATACCCCAAACTTTAAACATCTCTTAGAGCTCAGGAGAAGAAAGTGACACAATGGCCAACCAACCAAAAAGTGGATGCCCACCTAAAGTGACTGGCTGGGCAAGGAGTGAATTAATCAAAGAGAGGCCTGCTGCAACTCTGGGGGAGCTGCAAAGAGCCACAGTTCAGGTAGTGAAATCTGGTGACAGAGAAACCTTTAGATGCGCATTCCACAAATCTGGACTTTATGGAAAGTGTCAAGAAGAACAGCATAGTAGAAAAAATACCCCGTCCTGTTTAAAGTTTGCCACAAGTTCTGGTCAGATAAAACCAAAACCGAACTTCCTGACACACATGCAAAACTTTATGAATGACAGAAAACTAAAATATCGGTAAAATATTAAATATTATTGTAGCATAATCATGCTGTGGGACAGGGAAGATGATTTAATTGGATGAGAAAATGGGCAGAGCTAAAACAAAGACAGTCAAAGAAAGAAATAAAAGTAACAGTCTTTAGACTGAGGTGGATGTTCAACTTCCAGCAGGAAGAAGCAGCGCTGCAGACACGTGGGTTTTGGATCAGAGTCCAAAATTAAATCCAATTTAAAATTTGTGGGACAGTTGGAAAATGTATATTCTTTGATGCTCCTCTGATACTGACCAATTATGCAAAACTAAATAAGTAAAAACCAGCAAATGAAGTTTCATTTACAGTCTGAAACTCCATTTTCAGACTGCAAGCAAAGTTAAACGTGGTTCTGAAAATAACTGACCTCGAGGTTTTTATTGGTAAAACATCATTTTCCTTTCACTTTTCAGTTATGCTGTACTTTCTGCCGGTCTGTCACATGAAGTACCAGTGAAAAGCATTGAAGCGTTTGGCTGTAAAAGGACAAAATGTGGGAAACCAAAGTTGTGTCAACGCATTTTAAAGTCACAGTAAATCCATCATCGTTACAGATGCTAAAGCTGGTAACGATGACGGACAAACAAATGCATCAGAGCTTCTCATGTCAGACACTTTCTCCAATCCGATCTGCTTTTCCGATCTCTAACTGCTCATCAGCCTCTTTCTGGATCCTAAATGACAAACTCCCATGTGAGTCGTGAGACATCAAACATTCATTAATAGCTCCTCAGTGGTGGTGGCGGTGGGGCGGGAAAGGTGCAACAATCAATCATGCACGCCTCTGATCCGTGCCACTGAGCTTTGCCCTGCAAATGTCACAGTCTGATCTTTCTCCTCTGCCACAAACCGGAGGAGGAGTGCCAACTTTTTACCTGCCAAAGCAACGCAAACAAGTGGAGGAAGAAGTTGCATTTGTGGCTCCATAGCAACAGCAGCAACTTCACGCTCAGATGTGGGCAGGCCAACAAAGATCTCCATCTCCTTTCATTTTCACACTCTGAAACTAGACAACATGTTGCACCTCCATCGATTCTACTTTTTAAGAGAGGTCAACCTCCCATGAGTCTTTGCAAGCAGGACATCAGGGCCCCCCGAAGGGGCACCCTTTTTCCTCATTTTTTGTTCTTTTTTTTTTTTTTTTTTTTTTCTTCCCAGCTGCACTCGCTGACCAAAACCACAACAACAACAACCAAGCGGTTAAAGTCAGCAGCGGTGTACTCACCGGGACACGCGCAGCCGCCCACGGACATCTTCTCACATGTCTGGTGTGAATCCGATCAGAATGATGGCGGTGGCTTCTGTTATCCCTTTCCTCTCCTTCCCTCTCTCTCGCCAGCCAGCCAGCCACTGAGGCTGCTCACATAAGCGTCTGTTATCCCCACGTTTCACACACACAAACACACACCGATACACCAACAGGGAGCACGGAGAGAGGAGGGGACGTGGAGAGAAAGAGAGAGAGAGAGATAGGGCTAGAGAGAGAGAGAGAGCGAAAAGAGGGGGAAGACGAGGTTAGGAAAGAGCAAACAGACACTCGCACAAAAGGATCAGATTCTCCCACAGTTTGTAGCTGTAAACGGCGCAGCTGCACAGCCGCCTGTCTGTGAGAGAGAGAGAGAGAGAGTGTGTGTGTGTGTGTGTTAGTGTGTCTGGCGAATTTTGCTCCTGCCTCTGCTCTGCCCTCACCCTCATCAGCCCTGCAAATTACAGCTCAGGTGGGAGGAGAGAGAGAGAGAGAGAGAGAGAGAGAGAGAGAGAGAGAGAGAGAGAGAGAACTGTCAAAGTGACCCAAGGCTGATTTCAGAGAACAACCTTTTTTTCTTTTACCTTTAAAATATGTAGAGAATGTTATTCAACACACATAGAGGTGCATGCATGACATAATCTTCAGGAAATCTGTCTTTTATGCGCGTGTGTGTGTGTGTGTGAGAGAGAGAGAGAGAGAGAGAGAGAGAGAGAGAGAGAGAGAGAGAGAGAGAGAGAGAGAGAGAGAGAGAGAGAGAGAGAATGTATGTATGTGTGTCCTGCAGCCGTCCGAGTGACTTGTTACCATCCAGCAAAGGTCTGCTACCCAGCGGGGGAGGCAGGGGGAGAAAATAGAGCGAGGGAGGGGGTGAGGTGGGGTCTGACGTGCCTCCTCTTCCTCACCCCTCCTCACCCCTCCGCTCCTCTCGCTCCGTTAGTCTTCCCGTCTGCAGTGTGTCACACAGTGTTGCGCTCTGACTTCACTCATCTCACCGTCTCCTCAACCATTTATCTCCGCTCCCACCTTCTCCTCCCCCTCTCCCTCCCTCGCTTATTACACTTTCTTCCGCTCCACCTTTCCCTCCTACCGTCTCCATCTCCCGTCTAATTTTTCCTCCATCACCGTCTCATTTGTCCCTCCCTGGTTAAATGCTGGATGTGAAAAAGAGAGAGAGAGTTGGTGAGATTAAAGGATGCGAGGCCTTTTTATTGTTTAAAATATGTCAAAAATGTTTCAACTATCTTTTTTTTTTTTTTTTTTTTGACAGAGATGTGCACAGACAGACACTAGGTGGTGCTAGAGCACCTGCACGTTTTTCAGGTGCTAGAGCACCGTTTTTCAGGTGAAAAACGCCCTTTTCAGGAGAAAAGGGCGTTTTCTGGTGCCCTTTTTTCACCAGAAAAAAGGTGCCCTTTTGAATTTTTATTTACATTGTATTGTGTGTGGCCCAGGGTGGCTGGAAGCCCTGATGTTTCTAGATCGTCATGACAACCGTTCAGCTTAAAGGAGGTTGTAAAGTCCATATTTTACCTTTTCATCAATCTGTAATAATTGTGTTCTTTTATTAATCACAAGACTTTTATAATAATATGCACCTAAAATGAATCTTTGTTTTGAGTTGATTGTTTTTTCATGGTGGTCAAGTCCCTGCACCCCACTGGACAGGTTGCTTCATGTGTCCACTGACGGCACATATAGGTAGGTATGTGTCGGTATTTTTGTTTCAAATTCACCAAATTTGATTTTTTTTTTTTAAATAAGAATTGAACAGATCTCTGTGTGATTTTCCCAGATTGAGATGTTGTTTTATAGCTTAACGATTTCATCTTTGTACATTTATGTTCTCTAACAAACCTCAGAGGTCAACAAAGACCAGCTGCATTCATACTGGATTAAACTACACACAAGTGGACTCTGATGGGTGCAATGGATTTTATTTAGTGGTTTCATAGCAAAGGGGTTGGAAATACAAAATGTGGAGTCCAATTTTAATTTGTAAAAAGTCCTTAATTTTCACTCAACTTCACAATTACAAACTACTTTATGTTTGTCTACCACTTAAGCTCTTAAAAAATACATAACATTTTGTGGCTTTGACATAAAAAGCCGCGAAAAAAAGTTAGCGTGTCAACATTTGTGACCGATTCAGGACCTTCGAATGGTCTGAGCTAAAAACCCTGAGAGTGTTGATGAATAAATATCTGACATTCTGAAAGACTTTTAGAGGAAGTAAAGAAAAACTTACTTCACTCTTCCCACTCAGACGTTCAGAATCAAAAGTCCTGCAATAAGACAGAAAAAGGCTAAATATCAAAATGCAAAAATACACAAGAACAAGGTGTGCATCCATGTTCTCTTTTTACACCAAACAAGAAACACAAATTTGCATTAATCTCCTCCTCCAGAAATTTTCCCTTCCCTCTTTTTTTATATGAAAAAAGAAAAACACTTGCTCTTTGTCACCCCCCTCCTCTTCTTCCTCACCCTCTGTCTCATTAAGCACTATCTCATTTTGAGGAGGAGAGTGTTAAGCCAATCACAGAGAGGAAGAAAGAGCCGAGGAAGGAAGAAAGGAGGGAGATGGAAAGACGGTGAGGCTGCAGGAGGAAGAGGGCAAAGGAAGATGGAGAGAGGTGGCAGAAAATGAAGAGAGGTAGAGAAAGAGAGAGAGAGAGAGAGAGAGAGAGAGGGCCATGGGTGGATGGAAAGAACGATGGAAGGAAAGAGGGAGAACGAGAGAATAAATAGCTCTGGCGCACTCGTCCCCATTACCCCGGGAGGGCACTGTCACCATGGCAATGTGGCAGAAAAAGGATAGCACAAGCATGATGAGCTTCAACTCACACTCACATTTTTTTTTAATACATGAAAGCTGTGGTTCACACATACATGTGCCTACATTAGCAGTTTCATAGAAACAACTTCATACTTTCAGATTAATGTGTGCATACACTGCAAGCTGTCTAACACCTTACCATAATTATTGATTTACAAGCAGACACGCATAGACACACATCTGAGCAGTCAGTTAGCAGGAAATCAGAGCCTGTAAACACAGACAAAATGACTGATTCAAAGAGGAAGCTTTCCGTTCACAAGCTAGCCTTAGCTACGTAGCACTACCAGCTGCTACAGAAAGTTTGCAGTATATAAATTTTAGACTCACATTAAATATGATTTTCATTTTAAGTCATGGGCATGTTTATGCTTTGCGTATTGATTCTTGCCATGTGGCGACCATTAAGGCGAATAATAAATGACTGTAGTCAGCAGTTTTCTGTCTTAGAGCTGCGGTGGATGTTGCTTTAGTCAATATGAAGTAGATCTTCTGGCCTTGGATATGTGGTCCTTGATTGGTAGAAAAAACTTGAGAGAGCTATTTTAACATTTTCCTCCCCCGTCCCTACTTGTTACTTGTACCTGTCTGATAACGTGAAGCATCTTGAAAAGCCCCAACCAAGAGAAATGTACTGTCAGATTGACATCTGTCAGTCTATCAGGGTTCGTGACCCCAGCGAACCACACCGAGATGCTTAATCCATAAACGGAGAAAACATGGGACAGTGTTGAACTTTCCTAATGGTGACAGTCCTGCCAAAATTACCTCAACAACTCTTACAGGAGGTCACACAATAATGCATCAGTTTCATCTATGCACTTGGAGAGTCAAGTCTTTCGGTGACGTATTCAGTGGACTTATGAGATAAAGTTGAAATTTTGTACGTGTTTTTTTTTGTTGTTGTTTTTTTTTTGTGGGGTCTTGTAGAAACTAACTGAACATTTTATAAAATGAACTTCACAGTGTGTGGCTGCTACGCTTCTTCCAAGTACAAGACAACTTGTTAGCAGGAAATCAAAGCCTGTTCATGATCAAAAGAAACATGAACTTCCAGCTTCTACTTGAAAACATACAGCAGCAAAGTGATCCAAGAAGACCTCCGAGTGTTTGTTGTCTGCCAAACACAGCGCCTTGTCTGATGGTCAAAAAGACTTTCCTTCTCTACCAACGCCGCCTCCCAGATGCCTTTTGGCAAACTCTAGTGCAGCATTGATGAGTTTTCTTCAACAGTGTTTTTCTCATTGCCTTTGACAGATGAAGAGCCTGGGCAGCAGTTGTTGTAGACAGTCTCTAAACAGGTGTGAATATTTATGCAATTACCTGTATTATGTAAATTATTTTTATTTGTCAGTTTTAGAAAACAGTTTTCAATTTGGCACTAAATTTTTATTTTATTTTTTTTCTAGCAAGTTTTTTAGCCCAAGTGTTTCTGTTTGGCTAATTAGCTTAAGAAATGCTCAGGCGTGCATCCGGCCTGAGGGCAGAACCCAGACTGACGGGCTCTTCACGGCTGGTCTGTTAACTCCTGTGTTCAGGCTGAATCTGCATCCTGTTTCTCTCAGCTACATTATTGATGTCGGTTTCTGTTACCACACTGAGTGGCTCAGCGCGTGTGTGCAGGAGCGTCTGCACACCTGTAAGTCACTGCCTCCTACCATTTCAGCTCTCTCGGCTCTGGTCTCGACTGATTTTCTCTCTGCTCTGCATCCCCTGGCGACCCCTGACCCCGGAGTTTACAGAAAAGAGATGGTGACCAGAGCTCAGGACATCTAAACACATGGAGGGTTAGTGGTCCTGCACCACCAGCTCCCACTGGAGAGCGGGAATTCTCTGGTTTAGACTTCCTTCGTTAGTTGTTTTTGTTTGTTAACAAACTTAACGGTACCGTTCTGTTTTCTTTTAGTTAGTGATTGTTGCATTTATTTACTCTGTCAGTTGGTGTGTTAAGTTCATGACTTGTTGGGTTTCTTTTTTAAATTTTGTTTCTTTGACTTCTTTCGTGAGTTCAGCATATTTGTTTTTGTATAACTTTCGAGTTTAATACTACCAATAATAAAAATTTCCTATGATCTGTCACATATTCATGTGCTAACATGGCCCAGTCAAAGTACAGATCTATAGACCCCTTTATTAAATTAGAATGTTATTGAAAATTTAATTTATTTGGGTAACTCCATCACCAAGTGAAACACATTATTTACTAATTAGACCAAGTCTGATGTTTTAATACCTTTATTTCTCTCAATCGTGATGATTTTCTGCTGACAGCTGATGAAAATGTGGCATTTAAAATTTGAAAATTACAACAGGCCAATAAAAAAAAAAACCCAGAGTAAATAAATCAATCAAAACATATTTATGCTACACTTTTCAGATTTTTGTGCACAAAAATGCTCCAAATGTTTTAAAACTATGATTCATTTTCCTTCCCCTTCTCTGTTACATATCAAGTTGACGCATCCCATTAAATCAAGACGATGTTTGTGGTTGTAACATGACAAAACGTCCCTCTTGTTCGCTCTCAGGCTGTCACTTCTCGCTAACAGGTGTCCTCTCAGCCTTCTGGGAGGATATTCCTCCTCTTTGCCACGGAAGAAGCAGACAGGCCACTTGAAGTAAAGAAAAATCAAACATCCACTAAGGCAGCTCACTTAGCTGACTTGAAGTAGTATAAGCCCCACGAGTTGTGGGTTTATTTCCCCTGGTGTGGAGTTAAAGATCAGAGTGCTTTTGCCTTTTTTTTTTTTTTTTTTTTTTTTTTATTAAACACCTGGCTCCCACAATATTAGAAAGGTCACATAAGTGCACGCACAAAACATTGCATGACTGAGCAGCCAAGATGACTAGAAGGCACGGAGAAAAGGAAAAAAAAAAACTCACAAATGCAGCCAAGTGTGAGTGAGACTGGGAGATGAAAACATAAACCTCACCCCTCGGAGCTCAAGGGTTCTTAAAAAATTCAGACGTGCCAAAAGAGCGCCGTAGGAGTCCTTCCACGGGTCAAGAGGGAGAAAAAGGGATGAGCCACACAGGAGAAAGGAGAGGAATGATTTAGCTTTGTTTTAAGCTTCCTCCTCCTCCTCCTCCCTCACCACAGACCAAGATGGCACTCTGCTTTCTGGAGCCTAATGGCACTGAGTGGGTGAATTTTTACATTTCCTGTGGAAAAAAAAAAAACACAGTGGAAAAATGGGACAGTGACTGCAGAGTCAGTTAAATGCATTTTGTGCATGCAGGGGGCCATGTACTGACATGGTGGTTGAGTGCTGGATGCTGCAGTAAGGTAACCTACTTACACTGATCCCCCCCCCCACACACACACACACACACACACATACACGTATACACACCACCCCCAGGTTTATGTACACACTCAGATGCTCACTCCTGAACACACCACAGCACCTCACCCGCTGGAGGATGTTTTGGCCCCGTTTCAGACAGTAATGTGCGCCAAAAGGCAGGAGGTGGTTTGTGGGATGAAGACTGATGTGGGAAGAAAACTCACACAGACTAACGTATCATGGAGTGGGAATGCTCGAAACACCTCAAAACGCAGCGGCTCAAAATAAAAAGGCACCTTTTGACCTCTTGAAATATGAGCCTGTGGCTCATATTTTCTTCCCTGCTAGTCTAATGCAGCCATTGACCCCACCATGGCTCTTAGCAAAAAAGGTCAGCTCTTCAGAGTATGCTCAAGAAGACAACAGGTTGGACACAATCACAGCTCCCAGCTGAGGCAGGAAAAAAAAAATCACCAGCTGACACAAACGGTGTGAACATGCGTTTGATTTAAAAACTGACCTTCATCAGGTGGAGCTGTGTAGCGTCAGGAGAGACGTATCAATCACGGTTTCGTGATATAAAGTTATTTACAACTTGTGTGGTCAACGGAAAACATGCAACATTGTTGTGCAATGCCGCCATCTAGTGGTCAAAGTGTGCAACAAGCGGTTTCACAAGTTTGGTGCGATTTTCTATTCAATTCACTTCAATTCCCATTCAACTAAGCAGCTGAGCTGTACCACCGATTCAGAAGAAATGTTCTTTCGAAAACAAACTAATCCTGTTAATATGAAAAGAAACCTAAAGCAGAACCTGAGCAACTCGTCAGAATCTGTTTTGGTCAGATTTGAGCTCACAAACAAGGAATTTGACTTTGCTATCAATGTGTAAACACTTAAAACATAACATAGGGGAAATAAAAAATAATAATAATAAAAAGCTTTCTAGAATACATAGTATTTTTACAAAAGACATGTCCGAATTAGGTTTATAAACATTTTTGATTATCGCAGGTGGTTAATCCTGAAAAATAAAGACCCGTCATTTAACCGTGTAGACATTGTATGTACATGATAGTTGACATATACAGGGTCAGTATCTAAGCTTTCCCTCCAGATAAACTTTGGAACTAAATTATCTTTGATTTTCATTTACATTTTTCTTGCAAAGATTTCTGAAAGGGTTGTAATATTTTATATGTATGAAGTGTAACTGGTAATGTTCTTTGTCCCTTTTTGTGTGAGCTGTATACTTGGCATGTTTCATTGTATTATTCCTTCAATTAATCCATTTATCCATTGAACAGGATGGTGGAGCTCATTGTCTTTACTCTAAGTGTGTAAATTCTTGTGTACTTGAAATACTTGCCCTTTTGTAGACAATAAATAATGAACATTTGAATAAGGCCCCGTTTAAAACACAAGAAAAAAAATGCTAAAACAGGGCAAAAAATATAAATAATGCGTCATGTATTAAGATAAAATTAAAATTGAATTATCAAATGTAGTGTTAAAAGAATTGTCTTGACGATTTTGACACCAGAGGTCGCAATTTGTATCAAAAAACAGGCAAAACAATGCTATCATGTCTTTCTTGTATTTCTTTCTTTCTTTTTTTTTTTTTTATAAAACTCTTAAATACATTCGCCCCTGACTATGATGAGTTTTGGTTGTTTTTAATGACCTCTTTAATGATCAGATGTTCGGTCTTTCGTCTTGTGGGGGGGGATTGTGTTTCAACTTTAACAGATAAAACCGAAGCAGTGCGGAAGAAGCCGAACAGCTGACCCAGAGTCAGACTCCGACACGCCGCCTCGCTCTTCACAATGAACGCGGTGGTTACAACCTGATCTGAGATCAGCTCTGGCTGCTCGCTTCCCGCCAGTGGGGACCTCGTGTCTCTCCGTCCGGCCTGCCAGCGGACCATGTGGCGGAGCAACATGGCGGCGCGGAAGAGGGGCGAAGAGAGCGATTTAACTACCGGCAACAGCGAATTTCCGTCCCGCAACA
This sequence comes from Poecilia mexicana, assembly GCF_051168715.1. NCBI lineage: Eukaryota > Metazoa > Chordata > Actinopteri > Cyprinodontiformes > Poeciliidae > Poecilia > Poecilia mexicana. The sequence continues at coordinate 3,728,757 of NW_028263370.1, read as the reverse complement.
CCCTTAATGAGGTACCTGTTCCCCCGCCGAACATAACCCGGCATCAAATTAGTGGCACAAGGGCGTTTTTTGTAGCTGTCGTGAGGCGGTTTCCGCCGGTCCGCGAGGCCACATGCGCGCATAGCGACACGTGGCTGTAGTACTACTGAGGTAGAGCTCAGGAAGATGGCCAAAGTGGATCAGGTAACCTGGCTTTAACACCCAAATAGTAGTTTATTTAACTCTGCCGACATTTATTTGGCCCCATGGCACCTTTGTGTTTTTGACTGAGTGCGTATTAAAAGTGGGAGACACGTTTGAACGTCAGGAGGACAGGATGTTCCTGAGGAAAGGCTGAACTCTTCTCTGGAGCAGTCGGTGTGGTTTTAAATGTCTTTCCGGTTGATAGTCGTACTGACGGTTCACAAACGCCACAAAAAGAATGTGCAGATTTTTCTACTACAAAGGGAAATAAACTCTTCCTATGTTTATTTACAAATTTAAACAGTGTCCAGAAATGCCTATTATCTTGTATTTATGTAATTGCAGTACTACTGAGCTCCTTCATTTACAGCTGACTCCTCCTCCTCTGCTTCATTAGGGGGTCCTCTCTACTATTATGAATGTATTTCTTAGAAAATAGTCTATTGAACAGAAGCTTTCAGTAATTAACTGTTTACTGCAACACAAATTTCTGACTACAGGTGAAAAACGCCCTGAAAATGTAGCCACATCAGGAAGTTTTGTCTTAAAACTTCCTGAGAAGAGGCAGTTTTTACTGTTAGGGCTTCCCTCAACACCTGAAGGAAAGGAGTGTGTTGTCTGCTGGCTGTGTAATTGTGGAGCCCTTCTTCCCTTCCTGTGCCTCCAGCTGGTCCTGAGCAGAAGTCAAGATGTGGACCACTCCATTTTGGCCATCTTTGAAGACTCAGCTGCTTCACCAGAAGTCAGTGTTGAAGCTTGTTGATGAAAGTATTTGACCCACTGCTAATTTTGTGAATTTTCAGTAAAATTCTTTTTTTTTTGCAGTTTTAATTTCTTCTTTTCATCTTTATTTATTAATTTTGACCTACAGTTTGACATATGGTTCAACAGATACAAATGGTATAAAAACATAAATAAATATGCAAGTCAGTCCAATTCAAGCAATCCATTTGAAACAGCTTATAACTAATCCCTACCCAAATAAGGATGGGACAAAACAAACAAAAAGAAATGACAATACTTATGTAGTCTGATGTAATTGTCCTCAAGAAATTAAAGTAATTCATAAAAGTTTGCCATGTCTGAAGAGATCCATGTCAATAATGTAACCCAGAATGTCTTTCCTTCATGACTTATTTTTATGGATCTTTTTAATGATGGACAGCAGGCAATCAGCAAAACAAGTAATGTGTTATTATCTTATAGTAATATTACAATTGGCTCAGATGTTTCTGCCATTTTTCATGAGGTGAAACTTTACGTCGGCATGCAGAATCTGCACTCACGATCCTTGACGTTTATTCTACCAAGTAGTTCTCCCCATCACACCAACATGACTAGACGGGTAAATGTTTTTTTTCTTTCAGAGTCATAACAGTGCAGAGGAAGCAAATGAGAGCCTGCTGTGCGCCCTGACTGAGATGCTGGACCGAGTGGGGCAGGACGATGACGACAATGGGATCTTCTCACCCTTTGACGTCCTGCCAAACACTGAGCTGCTGCACCGAGCGGAGCAGCGCACAGACGAGCCGCGCCTTCAGGTGGGGAGAAGCTGAATGACAGCTGGAGTAACCATGGGCATCGATGTCATATTCAGTTTGGGCTTTTAATAACTAATATCAACATTTCTTTATCTGAGGTGAAACATTGACACAACAAACTGCTTCAATGAATTATTGAAGTGTGTTAAATTATAAGTTTCTTCTCAAAGTTATTTTTAGCAACCCATTTAAAGTAAATTGTTTCTCAACGTAATCGTCCCGAGGCAACAAAAAAAAAAAAAAAACAGTCATAAGTGCTCTGGAAATTTTAACAGACTTTGAAGTGATTATAGTTCAGTTTCACAAGGTTGCTGCTGTGAAATCACACATTTCTTGCTGTGGAACACGAGATTTCAATCCGGACCGGAGCAGAGTGCAGAGACTTTAAAGTTTTTACACTGGCATCTTCCCGTGGACTTTGTAATGACTTTATGTAGGTGATAAAGGGTTACTGCTGTGACGGCATGATGAAGTTTATGTCACAAATCAGCCGAACAAGACTGAAGTCGACATTCCTGCAGCAGGAGGAAGCAGATGCTTATCGTCTGTAGATGTAACATGCAGAAACATCAATGTTCCACTGTGGAAATTCACTCAGGAAAGGGCTGATGTAAAATAGGAAGTTGAGAGGAAAATATCAAAACACCCTCTCAGCTGAAAAGCTAAATCTGTCCCTGGAAACCCGCCATTTTTAGACAAGCAATTCTGTTTCTAAGGACGTGTTTCATATCTGATTGTCTGGTAGACTCTGATTGGGGACCAAGGTTGCAATAATTGTCACATTTTCAGCTGGTCCGGTTGACTTTCACACTGCATTGTGTCAAATTATCCAAACTATTTGAAAAACTTGTTCACGCCCTCGCCTGTGGTGGCGCTGCACTAAGAATCACTGAAGGAAAAGACACTAAAACTTCCAAAGAAGACATAAGTCCAACCTCCTTCTTCACAGAATGTAAACAAAAAGGAGTGCTGTCAGATTTTACCAGTTGTATGATTTCTGTTTTGTCTTTGGTAAAAGGCCACCATCCGTTCCTCTCTCTAGTGCTGGACACGCTCGTTTCCTTTCTTTGCCCGTTTAGCACATTTCAGCACCAAGGCAGTTCAAAGTGCTTTACATCATAAAAATGTTTTTTTTTTTATTAATATTTACCCAGAATGCCATGCACCGTAGTTCACTTCCTGCTTTTGGAGCAGTCTCGGGTTAGCTGGACTTTTAAAATGCACCAGAGTTCACTTCAAACAAACCAATACCTAGGTTTTGAGGCGGACCATAGCTCCCTTATTTGGTCTGCATCAGAGTTTGATTGCGCGTTCTTACCTCCCCAAACGAACCGGACTTTCTAGGCAAATGGATCAGACTTTGATGAAAGCAGACTAAAAAAGCTGGCATAAATGCACATTTCTTTGACATTCTGCTGTTGATGGGGTGTTGTTTCTCTATAATCTTTTTTTTTTCTTGTCCGAGAAACTATTTCTGACCCTCAACCTCTGTCTTCCTGCTCTTCAGGAACCCTCGCCTTCTTTCAGACTTCGACCGAGACCCAAGCCACCAAACGAAACCTCGAGAACCCGTTCAGACGGAGAGCAGAAAGTAGAGAGGACCGGTCGCTCCCAGATGTTAAAGAAACAAAACCAGAGGCTGTTCTCTTCCAAAAACAGGAGGGCGAAGGCGGAAGTGGAGGTTTTTACCTCAACGTCCCTCGTCAGTTTGGTGAAACTCATGCACCCCTATTGCTTGAAGCTGCATGTGGAGAAGGAGGACGATCCGAGGAAAAACAAGTCCCTGTTCTCTCAGGAAGAGGTGTTGCGGTACGAACGGCCCTCCGAAGACAGCGACGAAGAGATAAACGTCGTGTCTGAAGATGAGGCACCTTCAAAACAGACAGAGGAGGAGGAAGAGGGTGGAAATAGAGGGGAATGCCCACTCCTGAAGAGTGTACTGCTAAATGGAAAGACCTCCAGAGAAAAGAAGAGTGTGAGCTTTGGTCCCGTTCACGTGGCATCGTTTGATGAATCGGAGGAGGAAGAAATTGAGGAGAAAAGCAGGGAAACGCTCGAAGAGCCATCGGGTTCAGCACTTCAACCTTCGGACCAGCCCCCAGAAGGAAACAACGGAGAACAAGAGAAGAAGAAAGGCGAGACAAGAACCAAACCACTGAGCCTGCAAGAGTACAGGCAGCTCCGGCTGAATAGACGACCCCCGGTGGAGGAACATAGGAACTACAACACCGGGTGGCCTTCTGTGTCTGAGCTGCCCAAAGAGCTGCCCCCCATCCTGCCCCTGCGTAGACCAAACACAGCAGCTGAGTTCAGCACTTTCACCCAACATGTTAAGTTAAAGGAGGCTAAACTTCACAACCATCTACATCACAAGAGGCTAAAGAGCTCAAAACCTGAACCCAGAACCTCCTCTGCCAACCCACAGTCTGACCACTCAGCCACACCCAGCGGCAGAAAACCAAACAACAGGAGAAGTCCAGCGAAGAAGCCAAAGCTCGTCAGTAGCGACCCTCCAAACCCAGTCCTCGTTAGATTGCACAGCAACAAGCATCCACAGCAGATCCAGAATGAATCCCCAGCACTTTATGAGAGATCTTCACAACCAAAGCTCAGTACCAAGCTGACCGAGATGCCGCCACGTGTTGACCCTGAATCTCCCCAGGATCTGGGCCGAGCAGAGCGGCCGTCGAGTCCAGACGTTGGGTTTACTGCCATCGCACCACGCCTCCATCGGCCTCCCACAGAGGGTCACATGATGCCACAGGAGGAGTTTACAGACACTACGGAACCAGAACCGCCTCAGAACGACTGCAGAGAGAACAGTGCTGCTGATCAATCAGGTAAAGCCTCTTGAGGACGGGTCGCTTCATCTGAGACAGAGAAAACAAGAGTAGGTCGAGTTTCTGGATTGATTTAATTTAAACAAAAGATTTTATTTTATAGACTTCTCACAAGGGAACAGTTTGCCTCACTGACAGCTTCTCTGAAGCTAATCAAGGGAAATTTCATCTTAAACTAAATGTAATGATGTTTTCAAGAACAGGACAAAATAAATCCTTTCGTCTCGGTTTGTTCTTCCAGGTATTGAAGCTGCTGACTTGACCAGCCTGCTGGAGCAGTTTGAGGAAACACAAGGTGGGCTGAGAATGTAGTTACAGTGTTACGGCTTTAAAATGTCTTCAATTTATTTACAAATGGAAGTTGTCCTTAAATATGTTAATCACGGATCTTAAATTTTGTTGTGGCAGGACTATTTAATCTTGTATATTGTATGTAGTTTTTTTTCTTGAGACTTTTCTGTTTGAGTAGTGGGCAGACGTCTCCATTGTGTCCTGAGACTTCAGGCAGGCTACCGCTAACTAGCTGCTAATATACCCCTGCTTGCTAGCTAGCTAGTTTTTTTTCCCCGCTTATCATAGGTTAGTGAAAAATAATCGCCAGTAGGCTGGAGGACATTCATTTTAGTTGGCTGGATGTCGTTCGTTTTTTCCATTGGCTGACTTCTGTTGCCAGAAATGTGACAGTTTTGATCTCCTGTGTGGCGAAGTCCCAGAGTACTGAAATACTTACTGGTTTAAAAGGTAACAAGCTTCTGCTTTTCCTTAAGATTTTAACTCTTATGTCAAATGTAAACGTGACTTCTATGGCCTTTTCCTGTAAGAGAGTCACTGGGCGTTTTTCTGCCAGGAGACTCTTCCACCTGAGCTGTTGATCTCTGTTGCTCCCCCAGAGTTACCATTTGGACTCATGGCTGCTTCTCACAGAGCTACTGACATTGTTTTTATAACTCAATCCTGCTATAAATCCTTACCAGTTAGATGCTCAAACCAATTAGATTAATTGTACAGCATTATAACTCTCTATTTAGTGTTTATAGTGTTTTCCATTAAATGTTGTCTTGTGTTTTATGTTAAAATGCAATAAAAAAAATACTTTATTGATCCCAAAGGGAAATGTTGTGGTAACTCAAATTCTTCAAGATTCTTCAAGAATTTGAGTATTTCTGTTTGCTTTGTTAGTGTTAAACCATCTTCTCATTTTTTCATTTTTCTTTTTTTTGTTTTTTTCCTTTCAGCTATAGACGACGGCATTTGTAGCAACGGGCCCAAACCAGTTCCTGCTGCTTCGTCCTCGTCCATCGAAACGAAGTGTCAGGTGGGCCTGGACAGACCTGAGCCTGCAGGACCAGAGCTGACCTCTGCTTCACCACTGAAGCCCCCTGTGGGGCCGCTGGGACCACCGAGCCCTGAAGACGGTCTGAAAGACGTCCGGTTGTTGGACGTCCCTGAGGCTCTGCACACCGAGGTCGTCCTGAGCACCCAGAGGAACCCGCCCACTAGATGCAGAAGTCTGTCTCTGAAGCTCGTTCAGATCATCGAACCGCGCCCGCTTCCGACCAGGAAGGTTCGGCCGAGCCAATCAGAGCCGCCTGCGGCTCACAGTTCGGCTCAGATCTACGCGTACTTGTGCTGCGATCATGATTACTGCGGTTCTGCTGAGCGTTGTCCTCCACAAGCCCAGCAGCCGGCTGAAGCCGCCACAGAACCGGAGCGGACGGCGGATCACGTTTCAGGGAACCCTCGATCGGCTCAAACCAGGACGGGTTCGGAGACGGACACGAGTACAGACGAGGCTCTGCGGTTTTCACCCAGAAAGGCTGCAGACAGGGGCGGCCAAGACGACAGCAGGGCGGCGCTGTGCGGCCTCCCTACGCCTCCACCCACTCCTCCTGGGAGAGGACGGAGCAGGAGGAGGTACCGGGTAAGATCTCCTCGCTCGGACTCCGGCTCCACCTCCTCGTCCTGCTCCTGCTCGCCAAAACGACCCAGGTGCTCCTCGTCTCTCGTCGTCCTCAGGTGTAAGCACTGCCACCTTCTCTGACCTCACGTTGTTGCTCCTCACAGGATCCGGCGCCGGTGTTCAGAGAGCAGCTCCTGCTCGTCTTCCCCTTCCTCCTGCGCCACGCCTCCTCAGCGTCACTGCGCGGCCCGATCAAGGTCAAAATCCAGGTCCTGGTCTCGGTCCAGATCCCGATCGTCTTCTCCTCAAATATACCACAGGCGCTGGAGGGATGTGTCTGCGTGAGTTACTTTTTTTGATGAGTCCTCGTCACACAGTAATGTGTAAAAGTCTTGGGTCGTCCTCAGTGCAGGCAGACTTGATGTAAAAAATTCTCCAAGTTTTATTTTAGTGATCTCCAAGGTTACTCCTATTTTAATAGGTTAAGGAAGCATGGCTGCTTTGAAGTGAGGTGTTAAACAGTGTGTGGTTGAAAACCTTTACGTCGTTCTAAATGTATGTTAACAATCACAGTGGGCTTCATGTTTGAAGTTTTGTTTTGTTCTCCTTTTGCTGCAGCAGCAGGGAGTCCAGGCGGCGCAGCAGAGAGCGGGAGATGAGGATTCAGAAACTCAAAGCCATAGTGGGTACATTTTCTTCCATATCATACCGTTATGTTTTTGTGCAGCGGGCTGAAAGTATGTTAACTTGTGTGACCCAGGACGAGCGCAGGGTGGTGTACGTCGGCCGGATCCGCAGAACGATGACTCATGACGAGCTGAGGGAGCGCTTCTCTCAGTTCGGAGAGGTCGAGTGCGTGTCGCTTCACTTCAGAGACGGCAGGTCGGTTCTCAGAGTCACTCTGCCTCGTTTCTTTCACCCGTTGAACCACATTAATGTGAAACCGTTGTTGGTCCCCACAGCGACCACTACGGCTTCGTGACGTTCTACAACACAGAGGACGCGTTCGCAGCCATCGATAACGGCGGGAAGCTGAGACAACCCAATGAGCTGCCCTTTGACCTCTGCTTCGGTGGTCGGAGGCAGTTTTGTAATTCTGTCTACGCTGATCTGGGTGAGAAATGTTTCCTCCTAGAAAAAAACCCTCACTGTCATTTCTTTTAGCTTAATTCCCAGCATTAAAGCTGGGATATGTAATTTTAAAAAAATATATATATTTTTTTACATTTTCGTTAAAATGTTATGTTGTGACAGTGTAGTATGAGACAGATAATCTGAAGAAATCGAGCTCCTCCACCTGAGCTGCTATTACCGTCTGAAGAAATGCTCCACTCAGAACCAATCGGAGCCAGGGGGAGGGTCTTAGTGCTGTCGATCAACCTCATGTACACTCTACTCAATGTGTTAAAGGAGGGACAACTTAGCATTACAGGAAAACTGTTTATCCACTGTTATCAGTGGCTGTAGCAGAGAAAATAGGGGATCGGTGAGCAGCACATGATTGACATCTCCAAGACCCTCTGCCTCGTTCTGACTGCTTCACAACATGCTGACAATTTCAACAAATATGTGAAAATACATATACACTTTTTTAAGTTACATACTGCAGCTTAAAAGGCAAAACAAACATCTTTTGTACATTTGGGATCAAATGGTAATTTTAAATGAATTTAACCTGAATTGACCTTGTTGTTCAGACGCTAACAGAGAGGCAGAGCCGCCGCCCCCCAGGAGTCGGTTTGAAGATTTGGACTTTGACTCGCTGCTGAAACAGGCCCAGAGAGGACTGAAGAGGTAGCAGAGCCGAGTGCAGCACCAGGACGAAGATCATCCAGAGACTTTCTGGAGCCCAGAGCATCAATCTCACAATAATGTAGCAAAGTCTTTTTTTGTTTGTTTTATTACTTTTATTTTGGGTGTTTTCAGGTTTGAATGAATAAGCTGAACACGTTTGCATTTATTGATTTGTACGTGACAGTACAGCACTGATTGTACAGTTTTTCAGGTGGAATGTTGAACAGCATCATTATGTAGCGCTCTGACAGTGAATATGTTTTATTGCATGTTTGTCACATTCCAACACACAAAGTTACATGTTCAAAGTTTTCTATATCAAAATAAAGATGCTTTATTGTTTCTATTGTAGGTTTTTATTTAAAGTTTTTTTTATTTAATCCTCTTCATGCTGTCTTTTGTTTGCACATCATTAATGCAACAAGAAATTTACTGGTTAGGATATAGCGCAACTTTGTGGTGACTGAACAAAGTAAGAACTGCAATTTCACTTCCAGTTTAGTCTTTACAAACGGAATAATTTATATATTGAACATGAACATTAATTTTTAGATTTTACATGAGAAAAAATACAAGATGTGAAACAAAAGGTGTTAGTTTTCCATATTGCAGTTTTCAATATAATTACAACCTTTTATGTTTTATTTCCAGAACCACTGCTCTAATTTGGATGGTTAGGAAAAATGACCATCCAAATGTCGTTTAATACAAAAATCATTTATTGTTTAACAATCTCAAAATGACAGAATATAACAGTAAATGGACTCACACAAAATAACATGAAATATAACAAAGAAACGTCATCCAACACTGGAGAAACTATTGGGAAACTTCTGTGCAGCAGTAGATGAATTACAGCAAATTCCCATAAACATAAATATATAAAAATAGAATTAAATAGACTTTACACTGTTGACAAAAAATGTACTCCAGGCCAGAGAAATAATAATGTGTAAGAGAGCTTAACATTGTTTTCAATGTGCATGTCTGAGCATTTAAAGACTATGTATTCATTTATTGACATTCAAAACTAAACCATAATTCTGTGCAGATAACTGCATGGATATATTCTGTATTATATCCAAATACAGTTAGTATTTGGCTGACAAACCCTGTTAGTCAGCCACCAATTAAAATCATGTGTGCTGAATTAGTGGGATACATAAAACTTGTGGGGAAAACTTTCAGCACTGGAGGACCAGTGCTGAAAAACACTGGATTAGATGTTGGCATTTCTTAGATTTCAACAACAAAACAAAATTGGTTCAATGACATATTTTCATCATTAGTTAATGGGCTAGAATTGGATGGTTTATCCACCATCTGTCACCAACCTTAACCATAAATTCAACCTTTGTGATCATAATTCAACATTGAATTAACATCTTTTGCAAACAAGCCAACAGCAAGTGGCTGTGAGGTTGGGACATCCCACTCATGCAAGTACTTATTTTAAAATGTGATTACCCCCCCATTCAATAATAAAATGCTCTCACCCAGAGCTCAGAAGAGGAGGAGAAGATTAAAATGGGTGTGACAAAACAGCATACACTGATTCAACATTGATCAGATGTTGATCAGACATAGGCGTTTTATTCAGTAGATTTCAACCACAAAACAACATTGATTCAATGACATCTCTTCAACATTGGTTAATTGGCTGGAATTGGATGATTGTTTGATGGTTGATCCACCGTCAGTTGTCAACCTCAACCAAAAATCAACCATTCTGACTATAATTCAACATTGAATTACCATTGCATGCTATCTGGAAAAGTGTCACATTTGATGACGTCCAGGAGGTGCAGAGATACCTGGCTGCTGGAAGGCAATACTGACAGATTCCAGGATCCTCTGGAACAACCAAATGACCATCTATCAAAACTCTTCCACCTTTCCTTACAATTTCTTTGCACTCCAGCATCATCTGTACCATGTGACCGGCTGTTTTCTACAGCTGGAGAAGTTGTACCAACAAATACAAATAAATGTTGGAAAAACATAGTCTTTTAAAATAAAAATTTGTAAAACAAAACAAAAAAAAAATTCCCAGTCTTCTTTTATCCTCATTCATCAACATGTTATATTTGACTGTATCTAAAAATATCAAAGATATTTTAAATTTAAATGAAGATATGAAATAATACATTATAAAATACAATTACTTAAATTATACTATCGTACTAAGTCATGAAATCAATGACAGGTGACATCTGTGGGGATATCTGTGTGCAGAAATGTGTTTTTGGCCACATTTTGAAGAATCAGAAATGGATGATGGAAATGGCAAAATAACTTTCTCTATTTCAGAAGAAAAAATTCACACTCACTTGAGGCGGTTTTTGGCTTTCCTGAAAAAGTTAATGCTCTGAAGGGGAAATAAAAAATGAAAATAAAACAATGAGATTGGAAGTTAAATGGAAAAATACACAATAGTGGTAATGTTTAATCATTGGTGTTGGACATGATTAAAAATGTATAAACGTTTTTCACACTGTAAAATAAAATAAGGTGAGAAACTTCTTAATCTTTTGGATGCAATATTTGGGACATTAATTACTTTATCAATCTGTTATGTTTTCTATAGTTATATCCAATTTTGGCTTGATGAGTCCTCCATATATTTGAAATATATTGGAGAGTTAAAAGTGGCTATTAACAAAACAAATCATCACACTGGACTCTGTTAATGTCTGCTTTATTTGGGCCAGAGTTGGGGGTTTTTGGGTTCTCCTGCATTACACAAATCATATTCTCAACATTCTCACAGAAACCCCCAACTCTCTCTGAGAGCAGGGTGTATTTCTACTAAAATGTGTCCATGTATGTGTATGTGGGATTCTCAACCAGTCCAGTTCCTTCTTTGGTTGACACAGATCTCTTGGCTCGTCTTTGGCTGAAATTCTATCAGTCTCCTGATAGATTCTATCCGGAAACTATCAGAGTTTCCTGGAATCGTCCACAGCTGGGACATTTCAACATCTGGATGTATGGGTGTTTACAGCAGTTTAATAATTGTTGTTGACATCTCTCCAAATCTGAATTCCTTTCTGACTTCTAGGACAGAATGATCCAGTCTATTTGCCACAGTAAGACTGTTACAGCTTCAGTCGTTCCCTTCAGACATATAATACGCTCCTTCACACTGCAGCCCAAGGGTGTCCAAACTGAAGGCAAGTATTTTTGGGTCATAAAAATTGTATTTCTTTTGTCATGAAAAAATGCAAAAGCAATTCCTATTGTAATAGCAAACTAAATCCTAATTAAATATATAGCCTGATTTCTAAGCAGAAAGTATCTGTAAATCATTTTCAATATATTCTAGGCAACAGGAACATTATGAGTACCTGTTTTTTGTTGTTTCTGTTTTTAAAAATTCTCATATTTAGCCATATATTAATAATGGGGTGCAGATTATGTGGAGTAAAGTTACTCAATGTAGTGCTATGTACTATCAATAAAAATTAAAGCAAAACATTTAGCTTTTGAAAGCTGTTTTTAAGTGCGTCGGAAATGAATAAACAGAAAATTCTTTGCAGATATCAGAAGGAGTCTTATAGTTTATTAAGTTTTACTATGTCCGCATTTCCAACATTGTCGAGCTCTTTCTAATTTGTGGCATTTACTGACAATTTTGTGCAGAAAACGTAAAATTCTGCAGGCAACTGGACACCACAAAGGGGCTTCCACGTCATTCTTAATTCAGATATCTAAAATTGTAATTTTGACTAGTCATAATTGTGTTGAAGATATCTTAAATCGTAATTACGGATATGTCTCCCGTCAAATGACAGATCCAGTGACGTCATTTGAGATATCTTGAAAGGAATTTTGACTAGTCAAAATGTAATTGAAGATATCTTGAATTATTATTCTTACTAGTCAGAATGTAACTACAGATATCTTAAATTATCATTCCGGATAGTCAAAATGTAGTTTTGTCTAGTCAAAATGCATTTTTAGACGAAACCGAATGTATGTTAAAACGGCTTGCCATAAAGGAAGAGCAGAGGAGAGTTTATCGTTCAGACCGGATGTTGACGGGGTTAGACTTTAGAGTGTGAAGTTGCACAGCAACCGTACAGCTGGGTGAAGCAGGTCTGTTAATTCATGCTGCGATAAGACGGTGTCATAAATCAGTGTATAAAAGCAAAGGTTAGGGAGCAGAGCTATGCCATTTCCGTCTTCAGCTTCATTTGAACAAGAGGCGAGACGGCTGTGTGTTACACCGAGGACATGTCCACACCTGGCAGGGATGAGAGACCCTTCATCAGTGGGGTGGTGGAAGGTGAGATAATTGATCAAGCCTGGTATTTATTAGACTCCTCTCGTAGATTTATCGGACTAATAAGTCAACACAGATTTACCTCCTGCTCACCTGATCCTGGTGAATTAAAGCTTAGATTTGCTGTATGCAGGGTTTTATGGGCGGCCATGGACTATGGAGCAGAGAACAGAGCTCTTTAAAAGGTGAGTGTACTAAAACAGCACTGCTGGGGGAGGGAGAGTTTTCATCCTGAGGGTCAGGGCCGGATTTACAAGGATGTGGGCCCTGGGCTGGAGCTGTTTGGTCCCCGATTCACTAAGGAAAACTTCTTTTCCAGATTAAATTACAGTACATTAAGAGCTAGTACTGTACAAGTCCAGCCAATAACTTTATGTTGTTTCCAAAGAAATTGACTGTACTTTTATGATTTTCAAATTAAATTAAAAAAGTCATCTTTGTTGTCTCCTTGGATATTGTGGCCCTGGGCTATTGCCCCTATAAGCCCTTTTCTAATGTCTGACCCAGCTGAGGGATAATGATGCATTGTTCTATCATATAATTAAATTTAAAACTGCATTTAATGCAAGATGTAATGATTTTGTGTCACTGAGTCAGCCATGCATACCTCATCATATCTGCAGAGCAATCTGTAATTTAATCATGTTTGTCTTCCAAAGGGAGCACCAGTGGGGTCTGAACACCTACCTGTACGCTCCCAAGGACGACTACAAACACCGGATGTACTGGAGAGAACTATACTCTCCTGAGGAGGCAGGTCAGTCTCATGCATTCATCCACTGTCTGTACCCACTTACCATTGAGGTCTGGTGGTGTGCACCCTGGACTGGTCACCAGTATGACACAGATACACGCCCTCATAACTAAGGGCAATTTAGAGAAACTGGTAAAAGTGTGTGAAAACCCCTAAACAAAGCTGCTATTGCAGTAGAATAACTGACGATTCTGAAAAATCCCATCTTGACACATTTTTTGTTTTTCTATAAATTTCTCAATTTCTCAAATCGCGGGCTTTTATATCAAGAAACTCTAAATTATAAATCCACATCTTTCTCTTACGGAAGATGCATAATTTCTCTTCAAAATGGGAAAGGCAAGACAAGAAAAAAGTTTATTAGTGTGTTGGTCTTTACAAGAAAGGAAAAGTGTACAAGAAAATGGCTGCTTGCTAAACTTTTATTTTATTTAAAGTTTTAAATCTTTACACCAAGAGGATCAGATTAAACTTTCTCACAATGAATACTTCAGGTGGGCTGCAGCTGCCTGAAAGCTCAGCTTTGATCTTCAAGAATGAGGTTGTGAAAAACACCTCATGCCCAGTGTAATGTACAACGGAGGACCTGTGATGCTGCGGGCCTATTTCTCTTTTACTGATAGTTAGCTGTAAATGGAGCACCAACTTGATCTTTCAGCAGGATAGTGACCCTAAATGTATGGCCACATCAACACAAAAATTATTTACCAGACATAGAAAGCAGCCATCTTCAAGGGTCAGCTGCAGGCCTGATTCAAAGTCCCTTTATCTCTGTGGAGACGATGTTTAAACGCTAAACTTGGTGCATCGCTGCTTGTTATCAGGGATGTTTCAGACTAAAGTTTGATGTTTAACCCTCTGAATCTATCGTCTAATCTCAGGATAATCCTTCAGGTTTTTACTGCCTCGTTATTCTTACAAAAACGCCTCTTGTCGCCTTTGGACATTATCAGGAAGTGTGTTAAAGTCAATCTGTGTTGGAAACTGTCGAGACAAATCAGCGACCCCGCCTCCACCTTTTCCCTTTCTCCTAGAGCAACTGGTGGCCCTGATTTCAGCAGCCGAAAAGAATCGGGTTGAGTTCATCTACGCCATCTCTCCGGGTCTGGACATCACCTTCTCCAACCCCAGGGAGGTGGCAGCTCTGAAGAGGAAGCTGGACCAGGTAGGACTTTGACAGCCGAGGTGCAGCATGGCGGAGCAGGCTAGATGAAACTGCTGACTGTATCGAGCTTTATGGTTCCCGGAGGATTTACTTTACGAGTGGGTGTAAAAACCTTCAGCCGTTATGCCTTTTGAGTCGCAGTGCCTAAACGTCCTTCCAGCTCAAAGTTGTTGTTTTTTTTTTTCTCATATTGAAACCACAAACATGGAGGACGGAGCTGAAAACATGTCGGCAACGGAAGAAAACCCAGTTAGAGTTTTTAGCTTCGCCTCCAGCAGGTCGACAACCCTGAAGGCAGAGAACTGAGCTGGTTCAGATCGAAGCATATTTGTGTTAAAATGTCCCAATATCTCAAGGTGTAACGCTTGAGAAAAAAACAACAAAAAAAACAATGGTTGCAGGCAGTCTGCACAGCTCAAGGTATTTGTAATGAAAAGCAAGCAAAAACCTCAATCCCTAGATGTGCAAAGCTTCCAAAGACAAACCTTAAAAATACACTGGAGCTGAGGCCAAAGGCAGACCTACAAAATATTGACGGTGGAATAGAAAATTTGACAATGAAGGGGTGTGAATACTTTTAAAAGGTGCTGTGGTGGATTTACAATGAATAATCATTTTGTAGGGAAACAAAACTACTTTTATTCCTTGATTTCAGTTTGTGGTTTTTATTTATTTATGTTTTTTTCTTATCGGCCCACAGCTACTTTTGACTCTACAGTTTTGGCCCATGTGACAAAAAAAATTTGGACACCCCTGATCTGCTTGGTTGAAGTTGCTTAGTTTTACAAATTTTCAGACTATAAATAGTTAATCATGTTCACAATCCTCTGGCTGTATGCAGATCAACAACATATTTCTGCTACCGTCTGCTTAAAAGCAAAAAACGAGTTTTTATTTAATCAGACTGTAAACAAGTGCAGTCGGTAAATTCACAGTGCAGCAGCTCCTGTTTTTGTGATTGGCAACAATTCGTTCAGATTTGGTGAGGTCATCCTGCTGGTCGTGTTTAAACCATCATGTTGCGTTCCAGGTGAAGGCGTTCGGCTGCAGGTCCTTCTCTTTGCTCTTTGACGACATCGAGACCGAGATGTGTCCCGCGGACAAGCAGGCCTTCAGCTCCTTCGCCCACGCCCAGGTGGCCGTCACCAACGAGGTGTACCAGCACTTGAGAGACGCCAAGACCTTCCTCTTCTGCCCAACAGGTCAGGTTGCTCTGAAGCAGCAAGCGAGGCTTAAATGTGATATTTTTATCCCCTGCTCCTGACTCGCTGTGGCTCTCCAGACTACTGCGCTGCTTTCTGCAACCCCAACGTGCCTCAGTCCTCATATCTGCAGACCGTGGGGGAAAAACTCCTGCCGGGGATCGACATACTGTGGACTGGTGAGGCTCTAGTCAGTTTGCTTCCGTGTTTTCAGAGATCAGGTCCATCTATTCAGTTTTTGTTTTGTTGCCGTTTCTCAGGTCCGAAAGTGGTGTCCAACAAGATCTCAGTTGAATCCATAGAGGAGGTGACAGCGGTCCTGAAGAGGCCACCGGTCATCTGGGACAACATTCACGCCAATGACTATGATCCTCAGCGGCTCTTCCTGGGACCGTATAAGGTGTTCATCAGCAGAATCAGCTCTGCTGTAAATGTATGAGCTCGCTAACGATGGGCTTTACTCCGTCTTCATGAAGGATCGACCCACTGAGCTGATTCCTAAACTGAGAGGCGTGCTCACAAACCCCAACTGTGAGTTTTACCTAAACTTCGTGGCCATCCACACTTTGGCAACATGGTGCAGATCTTCAGCTACCGGAGGAGGAAGTGATGTGGAGATGGGTGAGTTCTGCTGTTTGTCTCGTATTTGGGTGAGACGCAGGGGTATGGGGGTTGCATCTAAAGGTAAAACTGGATACTCCTGGTTTACGGTGTCGAAAGGAGGGGGATGTTTCTGGTTACCCTTAAAAATAATCAGCTTTTTCTTCATTAAAACCACTAAGGAGTAGAAAAATTATAGGGAAAAAACTTAACATTTTGCACTATTCGTTGTAGTGTCCAAATACTAAACTAGAGACGAGTGTTGAGGTTTGACTGAACCACCTTTCTTTTAAGGAAGATTGAATACTGAGGTATTCATAAAATGTGTTTTTTGTTTTTTTGGTTTTTTTTTTGGGAGAAGGAAGCTTCAGGCTTTCATTAGATTCTCCTGCAGCCCAATAAGAGTACAGAAACGGAGAGAGTCTTGCTGTCTGGGCTAAATATCTAACTTAAAAACTGCTCTTTTTTTAAAAAAATAAACATTTATTTAACCAGATAAAAGCCAATTGAGCTCCAAACCTCTTTTGCAAGAATGATCTGGCCAACAAATGTTATGGTGGACAAGACAAGTAGTCAAACATAGACATTAAAAATACATAAAAGTGAACAATTTCACAATAAAGCGCAGTAGTTGTGACAACAATAATTTAAAAGTAGAGGCAATTCAAGATTTGAAACACACCGGTCACTGCTGTTGGTGTTTTAAAATTTCATGGAAAGCGTTCAGTGAAACGCGTTTTGACATTTTTAGTTCAGCTCTCAGGGCGTTCCAAGCAGAGCAGCTAAGCGCTTCCCCCTCTCCCCCTTTTTCTGTTCGCACACAAAAAACATAGAGATACAAACTGTCCTTGGAGAACAGGCAGCAGTTATGGTTTATGCTTTATTAAAACATGGTAGTGGTACTATGGTCCTGTGGGGCTTCTTTAGTACATGCAATGTCTGCAGAAGAAGAGGAAGTAGAGTGACACTTTTAAGATCCATAACTTTTTAAGAAAGTTATAAATGTGGGAAAAAAACCCCCACAAAAGTCTGGATTGGTCTCTAATCTAATCATCTGAATGAGCTTCATCTGTGCGTCAGTTAAATAACGGAGCGTGGTTTGACCCTGAGAGCGACCTTGTCTGTTTCTGCCTCCAGGCTACAGCCCTCAGGGAGCCCTGACTCTGGCCCTCTCAGACTGGCTGCAGGAGTTGATGAGCGCCGATCAGCCGGGAGGTAGAGCACAGCCGGAGTTGACCTCCGTTAACTCAAAGTTGAGAAAAACCAACGAGACGGGAATCCGATCGACTCATGCCTGCAGGTGCTTGTCGGTCGGCTCGCCTCAGGAAAGCGCCTCAGCCGGACGAGGAGCCCATGCAGACGGACGCGGCCGAGAGCCTCTACGTTCCCGGGCCGGGAGAGAACCCGCTGTACACGGCCGAGCCGCTGACTCTGGACGACCTGAACCTGCTGTCGGACCTCTTCTACCTGCCGTACGAGCACGGGGCCACGGCCAGGACCATGCTGGAGGAGCTGGACTGGCTCAGGACCCACCGCGAGGCTGCCGCAGCGCAGACGGAAGAGGTAGGGTAGGGGTTTTTTTTTTTTTTTTTTTTTTTTTTTTTTTAACACTTCCTGGATCATCCTAGTTCTCTTCATGAAATCACTGCTTTTTGATTTCAGTGGCGCGGCCGAGCAGGAAAGTTCGACAGCATGTGCGACGCGGTGGTGCAGATGTTCAACCGTCTGTCCAACGCCCCGAACCGCAGCGTTTTGTACGACCTCTACAACTACATCTGCGACATCAAGAGCGGCGTCGGACTGGCTCGAGCCTACGTCAAGACTCTCGGTGGAAAAACTTTTATCTGTTCGAGGATGCATAATGAGAATGATCAAAATTTATAAAAGTTTCACGTCATTAGAAGTTTATTTTACTGTTTTTATTTTTAAAAACCTCACTCGTGTATTTCATATATTTTTTTTATTACATTATTATAATTCAAGTTTTTATTTGTGTTGATTAAAATGTTTATATTTATATTGCTTAAATTGGGCTGGGCATTTATCGTATCGTTTATCATTTATTGTGATAAATCACGATGAGAATTTAGATTTATCCAATTATGCTTAAAACCGCCCAAAACTGGATTGTTAGCTTCACTATTTGATCCTCTGTTTGTTCAATAAGAGTGTCAGTAAATTTTAAAATATGATTAAATGCAGGTACTGGGTGTTTGTTACCAAATGTTTTCCTTTCACTTAACTTTATTTCATTACTTTGCTTGGACACCAAACTGTGAAATGGCAGCCTGTTTTAGCAACGGCTGTTTATGGCTCACTCTGCAAGTTCCCCCATGATAATTATAGGCTATAGCATAAAACCTGTTTTAAGGAAGCTGTTTTATTTTCAATAACTGTGAGTCACTGTTATCAAAATTAACCAAAATTATAAAAAATAAATAAATAAAAATAACGTACGTTAGCTGGCGAGTTGCTGTTTGTTAAAGAGAAGCGTGTTGTTCATATTGTGTGTTTATTTCCACAGGAGGTCAGGATCAGCCCTCCGCTCAGACGCTGACCGACGATCCGGAGCCGTGGGGCTTCAGAGGAGGCCTCTCTGGAGAGTTCCAGGTAACCAAACCGGGGTAGCGACTTCTTCCAGAATAATATTTGGTAATGACTCAACACCTGCAGGAAATGAGGGAGAAAGTCGAAGTAAAAATGTTCGAGTTTGAATTTGCAGAGGATGCTCCCAGGGCATGGAAACAGGGATCTGTTTAAACGGCCTCCCATGACCGCAGTCTACTGCGTGCGTCCTTACTGCAGCGGCGACAAGGTGAGGTCCGTCACTGAGGCACCGATTGGGTTTTGTTTAAAATGTGACCCAACATGGAAACTGTTCTGTGTTAGGCTGAGGTGCAGAAGATCTTTAAGGAGTTGCAGAGAAGAGAGGAACAAAGCCCTAAACTCATCAGTGACAGGTAAGAAAAAGACCAAAAACAAATAAAAATATGTGTTGTTTTTGTTTCCTCTGTTGGAAACTTCCTGTGGGTAAAAAGGTTGGTAAGATCAATGAGAAGGGTTTGGGGGAAATAGGACTAAATATTCTCAAACTAGATATAAAATATAGTTCAGTTTAAGATTTGATCATTTTAAAAAAAACTAGGAAAAAAAAATAGCCAACCCAGATATTTTTGTTTTTATTGGAGTTTTATATTTTGTTTTCCTAAATCTGTACCAACTTTACTTTGAAAGACATGAATTTGGGACAAAATCATTTCTCTTCCTTTTATGAATTAGTACTCATGTTTGGGAAGATAATAGATGAATTAATAACACTCCTTTTCTTTGTACTTCTCTGTATAAGGATACTTCCATTCTTCATTTTACCCAGTTTTATTGTTTTTTTGTTTTTTTTCTTTGTTAGCTTTTCATTTCAGGCTGATATTTTGATAGTCATTCATCCCCAGGTCTGAAATCATAAAATATCCACAAACAAACCAGAACAAAGCAGCGGGGAGTTGCCAGCTAGCCATCAGTGATGAGTGTGCTGTAGATGTCTCTTGTCCTGCAACCTGTGTCTTAATGTGCTCTGCTGGCCGTCCACAGCCTGTCCTCGGGGGACGTCGCCCCCTCTCCGCAGTGCGCTCTTGTTGTGGAGGACGACATCGGGGTCTGTGGATATGCGCTGGCACTCACCGATGCCAAACAAGCTGCAGCCACAGAGCAGGTGGTCAAAACTTAAGATCCCAGTTTTAGTTTCAGTTGTTTGGAAATAAACAAAGTGTGACTTGACCGACTGTTGCCTTGTGGTTCCAGAGGCCAGGAAGCGACACCTTGTTAAAGGATTACCCCTCCCTGGTTGTGGTCCAAGTGCTGCCTCGGGTCACTGATCCATCCCCGGCCAGGCGTATGGTCACTCAGCTGCTGTCCTCCATCAGGAGCAGCGGTAAGTGGCCCCGAGTCAAAGCTCTGATCAGTAAGACTCAAACAAAAGGTTTACCCCAGGGTGGAACTGCCCAGCTCCGTTCCTGCAGCTTTACTTTACATCAGTCATGATCAGAGTTGGGTAGTAACTAGTTGCGTTCGCTGGAGTAACTTTCTGGAAAAAAATGTACTTGTCGGAGTATTATTACGCTGTACTTTTTACTTGAGTAATTTCAGTATGAAGAATCGCTTCTCCTTCCTGTCTCACTGCGGGTAACTTCGCTGAATGGAGAATTGGCTTGTTTTAACTTTAAAAGTCAGCAGACATACACCTGCAGTTTTTTGTTAAACTTTTATATTGAATTAGATCGTTTTGGGAAAAAAAATTTATTTTGTTTTTTTGTACATTTGCTTTAGATTTTCATTTTGGTCCTTTAAAACACTAGAATTTCAACATACCATTATATTTTGGTTCATTTTAGGTCATTTTTTGATATTAAATGATTGATGTTTTGATCAGTTACACAGTACTTGAATAGTCTTTTTTTTTTTTTACCAAATACTGTTTTACTCTTACTTGAGTAATTTCTTGGATGGCTGCTTTTTACTTTTACTTCAGTAAAAGCATGTTGTCGTTCTGCTACTGCCTCTGATCCTGATCGTCTTCACCTTAATTGGAACGTCTACTCTTGAATTTAAAGTATTTTTTAATTTACCCCCGGTGTATTTGATCAAAGATTGTTCTGTTTGACCTTCAGGCTCCAGAGGAGTTTTCTGCGAGCTGAGGCAGAGCGACCGGCGGATGGTCGACTTTTACTCTAAACTCGGCTCCTTCGAACACGTTCCCGTGGACGGGAGTCTGGCTCAGGATGCCGTCGTCATGGCAACAAAGTTCCAGTAACGCCAAAGCATTTAGGATGTCGGTAAACGACGCTCATCGGTTTGAATCAAGTCTTTGGCCTTGTCTTTTAACATTTTGTCAATGTTATCTCTGTGAGGATATTTTTTCAATAAATTGGAAACATCCACAGTGAATCATTAGCGTTTCTAAGTTTAGAGGGAAATTAATCAAGGTGACACATTGAGACACACACACACCAAGACAATTAAACAAAGAATGCATTTTATTTGTCATTTAGACAATACAATTACTCTTAATGTATTAAGAATTAATCTTTGATTAAATAGCTTTATTATTATTTGTTCTCTCGCTTTAGAAGCATAAAAATTTTTTTTTAACTTTGGACAAGAAAATAAAGATGAACAAAGATCAGCAGCGACGAACGTCCTGCCTCAAAGTAACCGTGCTTCATGGAGCCAAAAACGTCTGCTCTACACATGATGAAGCTCAGCGTTTCTCAGCAGTAAAACACAAACGGGACTGGATTTAAGGTTAAGGACACTTTTCTTCTTTGGTTGAACCCTGAGTGACCAGCTGAGAGACGCCGCACAGAGACGTGCGTCTACTGCGTCTGAACATGAAAACCCCGTTTAAAAAAAAAAAAAGAAGCTACACTGCTGTAGATATTTTGAGTGAAACAAGTGTAATATGCTCATAATGTGTGATTTAAAGGCAAATTTATACATATCAAACACTGAAAATGGAATGTAAAAAAATAAAATTCCTGTCAAAAGCTTGTATAGTCGTTCTAAGTAGGAATGCCGCACCAACAAATTATTCAGTTGAGCTGTTTGTTCAGTGTGGAGCGATTATACAAACATATTTGATTTTTTTTTTTTTTTAAATGGGTGTGAACGTCTGAAATGACACTGGATTACCTTTAATCCACACAGGATGGTCATACAGGCTCAAACAGGTTCTGGACGAGGCTTTGTGCAAACCAAAGAACACCATAGCAACCGTCAAGTATGGTGGTGGTGGCAGCAGCATGCTGTGTGGCCATTTTGTTGCACTGCACACAATAACAGAAGACTGCTACCTAATTATTTATCTTGACCTCAAATCTACAACGGTTGAAACTTGGACACATTTGGGTTCCAACAGGAGATGAATCCACGCACACATCAGAACAGTACTTAGAGCGAAAGGAGACGAACTTCTGGAACGGTTCTGACCTCGACCCAATCAAGTCTACAATCAGTGCAAATAAATCAAACAATTTGAATGAACTAAAGTTCACATCCAGTATAAAATGCCCCCATTTTATGACATTTCTGCTCAAGATAAGTGTATGTAAACTTCTGATAAGAACTACATGTGGCCATAAAAAGTAATGAAAAGATACATTTGCGAAATGACTGACAGTGGAATGATACGACTAAGCCTTACTTTGTGTGGGGAGTGTCACGACTCTGGTGAATATCAAACCTTTCGAAAGAACAAATCTCCGCTCATGGGGTTCAATTTTTTTTATCTAGTGTATTTAAGTTAAATATTTAAACTTGAAAACCCTACATGAGATCAAAAACATTTCCTGAAGCCTTCTCGGTATAAATCCAGTTCGATGATGAAAGCCAAAGATGTTATAAAACAAGCAAAAATAAAGAAACGCCGACAGCCGTCTCTTTAAATGTGCACGGATATGAAGCAGAAACGCCTGTTAGAGATTTATGTAGGTTCAGAAAAATACCTATCACCTGTGGTAATAAGTTAGATTTTCTTTTTTAAAACATTAAATCGTCCACGGTGAAGAGGACCGTTGTGCTTGTCATGATCAGTAATGAAGAATGCCACCATCAGAAAATATTTAGCACCTGATAAAAAGGGAAAGACACATTTTGCCTTACAGGCCGACCATTTCCCGTGGTTTAAATAATACTAGAAAATTGCCCATGTCACCAACTGCAACCTGTTTATATATAAATATATATACACATCTCCAAAAACCAATTTAATATTTTTGCTTTAATGTTTGGTCTAAGTCCTAATTACTGCTTTAAAAGCATTTTACTTTCTTCCTTTTTATTATAGATTCAACTCCAATCGGGTCTCTTCTCAAAATTAAATAAAGAAAAAACAAAGACAAAACGTCTAGCAGCACTGATGTGATGTAGGTTTGACTCTATAGTGTTTGCTGACGGGAGACAGCAGCAGATGTACGTTTTTCACAGTTGTCCTGTTGACCTTTCACCTGTGCTTTCAGAAAAAAGTTTTACCCTTGTTATCCCGATGGCCTCTAGCATAATGCGATATGAAACTTTCACCCCGCCACGTTTCAAATGAACTCCAGCCCTTCGTACTTCACATCTCCCATCTTGGTCTCGGGCATCAGCAGCCGCCCGTCCAGTGTGAAAGCAATGATGTATGTGGCGATCCTGCCTGCGTCCTCCTCCGACTTCAGAGCCAGGACGACCTGGTCGTCGGTGTCGGGAACGAATTTGAACGAGGAGAAGCCGTGGGTGGGGTTAAAAGGTCCGACGCGCTGCGTGGTCACGTGTCTGAAGTCCGCGGGGCAGGACAGGAGGAGGTTGGTGGCTCGACGCTCGTCGGCCGCCTCCTCGTAGTGCTCGTGGCTGGCACGGCGAGGTAGGAAGAACCACCGCTGGAGGCGCTCGCTCCAAGCTGCCGATTCATGGATGAGGTAACCTGCGAAGAGCAAGAGGATTTCATTTACACTTCACCCCACTGCAGGTGCTGACCGAACTTTGCCGCCTGTCCACGTTATATGTTGAGCGGGACGATCGTTTCCAGTCACAAAACTGAATTACCGTATCTTTCGGACTATAAGCCGATACTCTTTGCCCCACGCTTTGAACCATGCGGCCCCATACTCCGGTGGGGCTTTTCTGTGGATTTTTGTTCAACCACCAGGGGGGGCTCTTTAGCAGGAAATGAATCATTGGAAAGAAAGTGCTAATTTTCATTTAGAACAAACACATGCTAGTAGCAGGCACGACAGAGAAATCACTTCAAACTCATATGATGCAGCTTTTAAGTTGAAGGTTATCGATCTGGCAGTACAGGAGGGAAATAGAGCCGCTGCACGTAAACTCGGCGTGAACGAAACCACGGTTCGGCGTTGGAGACGGAGGGCTGAGTCCTTAATAAATCCAGCAGATTTATTGGAAAACCGAGAGCGGCGGAGATACCAGCGGCTTACAGCCCGGTTTCCAAGCTTTTTTAAAATTTTTTTTATTGTAGGTGCTGCTTATAGTGAGGTGGGCTCTATAGTCCGGAAAATACGGTAACTTGATTCAGATCCTTAAGACAGCAACATTTCAGTCATTATGTTGACTTATTGAATACATGTTTTCATTTTGTGTCAGATAAAGTCAATGAAAGCATCCAAAAAAAAAAAAACTTTATACTTTCTGTTTCCTACAATGAACATTTTTAATAAAATGTTTAATTTACACATAAACTGGCTTGTGGTCTAGCAGCTTTGATCAGAAAGTTGTTCCTAATGTTTTACAGCTTTGATCCTGGTGACCCCCTGCCCAGCATGCTTCAAATGTTTTCCTGCTGCGGCACACCTAAATCCAATGAATGGACCATTGTTAAGCTTCTACCAAGCTCGACGAGGAGGAACTGACCTATTTATATCAAAATGCCGTATTAAAGTAGTAAAACATAAAACACATGACTTAAGGAGAAAAACATGAATTCCAACAAGAACTTCTGTTTGTAAATGTAGGTAATACTTCATCAAAGCGATATGATTTAAACTGGTGCTCCACAAAGCTCAGGGTTAGTCTTTGCACGCAACCATCGGATGGTATCGACGGCAGACGTGCACCTGGTGGTTTGATCCCTGCAGCTCTCCGCAGGGCGGCGTAGTAAGGCACCCAGTTTTCATGCTCCACGCCGCCCTTGTAGTCGATCACTTTCACCCACTCGGGGTTGTTGTTGACGAATTCCCCGGATGTCGTCGTCCACTCTTTCCCCAGACCTCCGACGTACAGGTGCTCATCCTTCACTGCCAGCCACTCCGCCTTGAATCCTGGTCATAAAACGAAAGCATTAACTACAATCACAAACAATTCCTCGGGAAAGTACTCCTCGCTCTTCAACTCATCGCTTCAAGAGCAGACTTGAATATGCTGCTTTGGGGCTTTGTGTGACAGACCAACCCAAACTAGAGAGCCAAAGTCAAAAGCGAAGGAGGACAATCCTCGATTTTCAAGTTTTAAACAGACAATAATCTGTGATGTTTTGTGGATTTGTAGTCAGCTTTCTGTACTCTGGTGCCTCTAAATAAAACATCCAAATGGCTCTATGTGTACGGAAACCAATACATCACCCTGTGTGGGAGCTTGAAGCTACTGAGGTGGGCAACGGGGGGAGTTGACCCGATGCCACTGTTATGAATGAAAACTTATGAAAGTCCAATAACATCAGCGGTGTTTGTCTTGTAAGCTTAAAAATGTATTTCTCACCTCTGACTGCATTTGCTGTTCCACAGGCCGTCTTAATATTCAACATTATCAAACCTGAGTCGCAACAGCACAGCGATCACAAACAACTCTTTTGACCACCAACATCTGGCTGACCCTAATCAAATGTTTCTACCTTACATACCATCATTTACAAACAGAAAAAATAACACATGATAATGTGAGGGTACTTTTCTTTGACAGAGATCAGGCAGAGCTCAGAGTTAAAGGGAAGAAGGATGGAGCTAAATACATGACAATCCTGGAAAAAAATCTGTTAGAAGATCTAAAACAAGACTTAAGAATAGATCAGAGATTTGCCTTCCAACAGGACAACAACCCTGAAATGTGGGACTGTTTAGATTGAGGCATATTCATGTGTACAACAGTCCATAAGAAGTTCAGGAGGTATGAATACAGTTGGAAGGTATTAAAGTTCTCGACTAAACGTTCGGTTTTTGTTTTTCTTAAAAGGATTTGCCGTCAATCTTTGGGGTTCATCAGCCTTGGCACTGACCTTTAGACACGGAGCCGTCGCCATCAGGAAGTATCACCCAGGGAACGGCTCTGCTCCCCTCAATCCTGTACACCACACCTGTGCGGTCATCCACACTGTAAAGGTGACCGTTGAAGGCCACCAGCTCTGACAGCTCCATACCTGCAGGCACGGCGTTGCACCACATATTAATATGAACATGCACAACCGTATGCAGAAACAGGATTTTTAGCCACGTACCTCGTCCTTTCTCAGCCAGACTGCTCTCCAAGGTGACTGTGTCTGCATCCCACTCCACCTCCAGTCTGTCCCCACTCTCCGAAACGGTCACGTAGCCTCTTTTCATGTAGCTGAACCACGTCTGACCTTTGGAGCTTTGGGACGCCGTGTCCAGGTCGGCAATCGCTCCTATACGGTAGCGAACGCCGTGCGGCGTCCTCTCTGGTGGACTCAACGGGTATGTGTCATTGTAGGGCTTTTTCCTCTTTAGACACCAAGAGAGTCTTTGTGATCTCACATCCTCCTCTCTGCGAGTTTGAAAACTACCTCTGGTCGGTGTGTCTGTGCTCCCTACGGTCCGGTGCAGGTACAGCATGAGCACTATGGCCAGCAGGACGGTCACGATTATTGCTCTCCATCTGGGATGGAAGCGCAGGTCGGAGGCAGTGGCCTGCGTCATGGACGCCAAGGCCAGGGGGAGGCCTCGAACCGCAAAACCGAAGGAGTTCATGGAAGTGTCGGGTTCATCCCTGGAGCCAGCTGTGGGTTGGAGATGAAAACTTCCACCGCCTGGAGAAGAAGAACAAGGAGGAACATCAGCAGGGTTGCACAAAATGTAAAACCTAGTTGAAAAGTTTGAGGGTTTTGAAGTATGTGTCTACTTTCCAAGCAGCTGGAGAAGAATAGGCACTGGTAGGAGGGCAAGCTGCTAAAACGGGCTCTTGTTCCTATTGTTCCTTATTCACAACGGGGCTTTGTTGGGCTGAGCAGACCGTATACCGAATAGGAACAGAGCTCCACGAACGTACCGAACCATCAGGAAGAGAACCAGCACACCCTCACCCTGCTGTCTGCCGTAATTTCTCAACATGTTGAACTGCTGTCAAGATTATACCCATGTTTTTATCCATTTTATATTTTTTCACACTGATCTGTTGTACAGAATTCCATCTCCTTGACTCTCTGATTTAACTTTATTGTTTCTCCTGTGAAGTACTTTAAGACAACTTACAAAGTTTAGCAGACTTTTATTTTCAACAGACTGTTTCACCTCCGTCAGAAATTTAGATAAATAGATAAAGAGACGTGGTACCTGCTGAAATAAGAGATCTGTTATTGTTCTGGGCCAAGGTGACCCTTCACGTTACTCCAAACAGCGACAAATGGAGCAAATCTTTACCCAGCCATTTTGAATCTTTTAAACAAGATTTGACTATTTAAATATCTGCACTCTAAGCAGAATATTAATCTTAAAGCAATTTTATACTTATATTTATTTACTGACTAAATTCTACAAGATTAAAAAAAAAAAAAGGGTTCACATGAATATTTGCCAAGAAGTCATCTGGGTGGAACAGATAATCTTACATCACATAATTCCCCCGGTGCATCCGCTGCTTCTCTCTGAACGTGTTCACGCTTGTCGACTCTTTAAACTGAACACGCAAGGCTTGACAGAACAAAAAATAAATAAATAAATAAAAAAAGAGCTTTTTGTAGTTGCTGAATACATAACCGATATTTTCCACCTCCCTGCACCACAGACCAACACACGACATTGTTGTATGGCGTATAAAGAATTAAACTATTCACCCTTCCTCCTTCTCCTCTCCCCTGAACAGGCTGCTACTATCACGTCGTTCTGCTCCGCACACATCCCTCAGAGAAACTCGCTCGTTCAGCCCTCGTACTCGCATGAATAATTGATTTCAGCAGGTCTCTTCCTTTACCCTCTTGTAGACCATCTCAAGTTTCACAGCCAAAACTAACTTGGATTTCTAGTGATGAATTGTGAACTGTATTTGTAGTGTTAATAAGAGAAATCTGCCAAAAAATAAGAGAAAGTCTACAGCATACAGCTTAAAGACGAATTTGATGCAAAAGTTAAAAAAAAAAATTGATGTGAAATTAATTTTTCTCACAAAATGCAGTAAAAGTTGCACTTTAAATCCTCTCAAATTTATTTTTTAGGGACATGAAAAATAAAAGCAGACTCTTTCTCAGGAAGTAAATACAACATGGCAAACCCCAACAACACCACAGAAAGGAAAGTGATTGAAATAGCAGTATTTCAAGACAACAAAACTGCAAAATCTTGCATTTTCTGTAAACTGCTTTTCCGTTTGATGTTTATATTTCCTTGTTGTTTCTATTTCTTTATATTGGACGCATTTGCTTTCCAATATTTATGTACTATAAACAAAGAATAATAATGTATATTTTATTCTTTGTTTGGTTTTATCATTGCATTTTAAACGGTAAAAGTTCTGTGAAAGACTGAAGATGATACAAATAAAAAAATGCATTTTTTTAAAAGAAGAGATAGTCACACACTTAAATAGTGTTAAATAGTGTATGCCTATTTTAAGTGTGTATGACACTTAAATATTCTATTGAATATTTTGTTAACTACTTACATACAGGTATGTAAGTAAATATCGTTCATATTCAAGTGTGGCGTAAGTAGTGTCAACTGCCGTTTTTACTCCTTTACGCAGTGGGACGTTACGTTACGTAACGCAGCAGAAAATCACATCTAAGCGTTCACAGCAGTTAATGTCGCAAATCAGCTGTGCTGCGAACTATGTTAGACTATTTCAACTGTCAATCGTTTTTTTTTTCTTTTCTTCATTATTTCCCTTGTTTGCCGTGTGTAAATGATGAGAGAATTAATTGGAACAATTCCACTTTAAGCTATTGTTTGAGGTTACAAGAGCCGGTTAAAGGTTCATAAACTTTGGCAGTACAGGCTGAATTAGCCGGTTTAAATGAATACAGATAAACTCCTAAAACCGTAAGCCGAAATGTCCGAACATGTCCAAGTGTTTCACACGGACGGAAAGTTATGTCATACAGCGGACATCACCTCCAGACGTTTTATTAGCCGCACGGCTAACATCAGCTAGCAACAGTACATTGTAAACGTTTACATTTCGCCCCGTCTCACGAAGGACGCCGCTCGTCAACTTACAGAGTTTACCCGACCCATGTCCCCATTTTTGCCCCAGCAGCTCACCTGATGTGGAGGCTTCTCACGACGCCCTGTTGGCCGGTGACAGTCTCCTCCTACACGGAACTGCTGGGACTCCCTACAGTAAGAGTAAGGGCACCTCACGGCTCTTTAACGTCATAAACAAAACATGGTGTCCACGGGGTTTTGACGCAGCCACATCGATAAATTATATACAAAAACAGCTAACAGACATTTAAAAGTCATTCTTGTCAAAATATAAATAAAAAAATAAAAATGTAATTGTTTATTTTAGTATTTAAAGTACAAACTAAATCAAGAAATTCACAAAATCTCAATTGAGACCACTTTTTTTTTTATTAATGTACAGACGAATTTTTAACTTGATACAGTAGATTATTGAGGAAAGCATCAACGTTGTTAAAGATGTTAGAAGGTGTGTATTTTAATGGTGGTTAGCATCACAACGATTGCTGCTATGTTTTGTTTGTACTCAAGATAGTTATTTATATTCCCAGTCAGAATTAACAAAGTCCACTGAAGTAGGAATGCCAGCTTGTAAAGTCAGAGGTCAGAAAAGCCCTGATTTCTATATCAAATATTCTCTATGCACATATAAAACAACGTAAACATTGCTGTTATAAAGCATTTATCACATTTTACAGTGGCACACATACTGTACAATTTTCATTTGTAAAGATGGTTTTGTAATGTTTGCATAACCATAAAAGAGAAATACATTGTTTTAAATTAATTGTTAGCCTAACTGCCAAGTTCCGCTTAAATATGGCTTCCATGCATATAAAACATCTAAAAAGTTGAAGGAATACAGTATGTATTTTTCTACTTCTGATGTTTTCCTCTACAACACAAAATGCGACTATGTCCCATCCATAGTTATAGGGTTATAGAATAGAGTTATCAACAGATTGTAAACAGCACAGTAACAAATCCCATTGGATTTGGAACTATCACCTACAATGACCTCATTTTGTCCAACATTGTTCTTAGACAAATCAAACACAATAATATTTAAAGTAGTTTGGTAAATTACTGTTTCATTATATTTGTTTTAAGAAGTCTGAAATTAACAATTATATCAAAAAAAAAACTGATGGAATGACCACTGAACTCAAACACTGAAAAGTCTCTCAAAAAAAGTACAGACGGCATCCACAATGCTGATCCTTAGTCAGCCAATAACAAACCAACTACTTTTTGGGTCTCCTGGATTAAAAGGTAATGAGCACTCTGAAATTATTATGAAATGATGAGTCATTCAATTCACAAACAGAAACAACTGACCACATGTTCTCTTAAATATAAATATTTATTATATTCTTCAGTAATGACAAGCAGAACATGGTGTAAATATTGTTAAACAATGTGCGATGCTACAATGTGCAGTGCAAATCAAAGTGCCACTGTTGCAGATTCATTTTAATCTCAGTTTCAAAACCTCATGATTAGAAATCAAAATTCTGCAATGATATATCAGGATCAGGAACAGCTGCAGACCATCATCATCATCATCATCATGTGTTGCGTCAGGATTCCCCCCGGGTCAGATCTCAGTGGAGAGCCGTAGGGTCAGGGAAAACGCTACCTTCATGTTAAATGATACACGTTTACTCTTTACTGAAGATTGTCAAAAACAAAAAAACCCAGCAATAATCAGTCAGAAATAAGTCAAAAGTAACAGTCAACTCAAAAATATTTAATGTGCAGCGGTATTATGCTTCATCACAACAACAACGTTCACAGTAGTCCAGCAAATCTGTTTGCAACTGAGCCTGAGAAGTGAATTCTGCCATGACACAGTGCAGTGAAGCGACGGTGTTCCAAACATCCAAAGCTTAGTTAGGACTTCTTGAACATTTGTAAATAATGTAAACTAAACCATCAGAAAAACTGATGTCACCTGGATTGATCTCAAAATGACAAAAAAAAAATATTTACCACAGTGAAACCCTGAAGAAATACTTATTTTCTCATTGTGGGTGAACTGGGACTGATCAGAGGTTTGTTGAACACTTCAGCTCTTCCCCATCATCTTCAGGAGGAGCTGCAGAGAAAGGAAAGCGTTAAAGAGTTACAACTCTGACGTTTCAAAGTTACAAGCTAGGAAGCTAACATGTTCAGATTTCTCAACAGGTTGAACCACAGATGATGAAAGTAGTTTGTCATGAAAGATATTTGCATTTTCTTTCATGACATTGCATAACATAATTTCAATACCATCTCTGGTCTTTTCTTTCTGACAAAATATAATAACTTGCAAGAGTTTAAGATTTTCACATCTCGTCAGGTTACCTACAGATTGTATTTTATTGAGCTTTTATATTATTAGTTCAAAGTCGTTTTGATGATGATTAAAAAAAAATAGGGCAATCCTGAAAAAAATTTTTTAGTGGCAACAAAAGACTGGCATGAAAGTTCACTTAACATTCAGTCAAAGCATGAGATCAAAAGATAATCATGTGCTGGAAAGGCCTAGTCAAAGCCCAGTCGTGAATAAAATTGAGATCTGCGTCACTGTTACTTTATTAACACTGGTCTCAAAGGATCAGGATGAATTTTTTCCCCCCCAGTTCTGTGATGCAACTGTATATAAAGCTAGCTGGCTTTTTTCACAACAGGAGAGGGCAGAGAAATAAAGTCTACTCATGTTCAGATCCAGCTGATGAATCCACCATATTGACAAAATCCAACGTAACAGGATGCGAGGATGTGAGGGTACCTTGGTCAGGTGATAGTCTCCATCCACCAGTTGCTCAATGATACTAAAATGGTCTGTGTTCGCCACATCCTCCATGGTCACCGTCAGTCCTGCTGCTTCCAGAGTCTTAAAGACACACAAAAGAGAAGTTGGTGACAAGAGCAGTTATGTCTGGTGTAATTTCAGAGAGGCAGCTTGAATCCGAACAACAGAGAAAATGCCCCAACTGATGAGCCGCCTCTGCGCCGTTTACAGCAGTATTTATTCTCGGCTGTGGCCACTAACTTTGTAGTATTCCTCCGACTGCTTGCGAAACTCCGGCGAGTCATTTTGGGCGATGGCCACAACGATCCGACAGCCTGACGAGGATCGTTTGAGATGAGGGACCAGCTGGCTGGGGCTGTTTCTCACCGCCACCTCCCTGCAGACACAAAGGAATGAGGCTCCGACTGGCACCACCACTTACACAGACGACAACAATGACATTTACCACCACAGCTTCCGGCACGACGCTCTCCACGACCCGGTCAATACCATTTAAAGGAGGATCAGGACATAAAAACCACAGCAGGAGTTCAAAACGTATAAAATCAGATCTGCAGGGGTTTGTTTTTGTAAGTCTTAAACTAACCCTTTCAGCATCTTCAGTAAAGTCATTGGTAAACTGGGATTAATCACTTTCGTTTCTTGTTTTTTTTTTTTTTTTTTTGTTTAGTTTAATCTCCCTCTGTTGATTCAGAACTGCAGAATCAAGGAATCGGTTAAGCAGAACCAGTCAGTCGACGGAAAATCTCAAAAAGCAACCAATCAAGCCCGAATCTAAGCTTGTGATTGCATTTTTTTTATTATCCCAATTAAGCGGCCTTATGCACTTTATTTAGCTAATTCAACAACCTGAAACTCTTATTTCTTACAATTATAAACTCTATATTCGCTCAGAATGCATTGACTCAATCTGAAATCCATAGATTAAAACTGTGTGGACTATACAAAGAGGTGAAAGTGATCAATAATTACCCATCTGTTTTAAAGGGCCATTGGTTTATGATTCCCCTAGCTGGTAAAGTTCCATTTTAAGCGTTTGAACTATTTTTCTGACTGTACCAGAAATTATTGCGGTAAACTTTAATATTGTTTTTAATGTAATATATTGATAATGGCATAACAACGGAAGTTCGCCCTCTCAAAGACTAACAAACTTTAATTTTATACAGAACCATCCGCTGTGGAACCGGAAGACATTTCAAATATCCAAAATGAAAAAACAACCCAAAACAAAGTAAAACGACATGCAACTGAAACCGTAAATAAAGTGGATTATGAAGTCGCCGTAAATAAAATTGTCCTTCAAAAAATATTGATGGTAACAAAGAAACAATCAAGCTCATTTTAATCAATAGAACAATTAGCTGATTATTGTGACAGGCTTACCAATAAAAAAAAAGGTTTTTTGATAAATAAAATGTAGATTTTTTTTTTTAGGAATAAATGTTTCTTCTTAACAGACTGAAAGTTTTTTCTAGAAGATAAATTAAAATATATTTAAATTATCAGCCTTCTTATCTACAAAAATCAATCTCTGTCAGCAGTTTCAAAGTTAACAATGTGCAACAAGGGTTCTGTGTTTGTAGAATAGTTTCTTTTTTCCCCCCAATGTGTGATTACTCCAGGAAATCAGAACCTACTCTGTCATCTTCAGAGGCTCGTTGATGTACGTGGGCAGGATGGGCAGCAGGTCGTATATGCCGCTCACAAGGAAAGCGCCTTGGAGGAAAATCAGAGCGACGGTGAACAAATAAAACCACCCGGATATTTCTGAGCCTCTGAGCCTGAAGGCACCAGTGAGCCCAGCCTGATCCTCCGTAACTCACCTTTGATGTTTGGTGTGGCGCCGTACTGGGACCAGTCGGTGGAGAGCACCATAGCGGCCAGGTGAGCCCCTGCAGAGTGGCCACACAGGTACAGACCACTGAGTGAGGAACCACAGAGAGCTTATTTAGCACACTGGAGCTGATTCTAGTGAAAATAACGTCCTACGAACTCTACTATTAATACATCTTTTTTTTTTTTTTTTTTTTTTACCTGATATGAGAGTACTGCTGAACGACAGAAACAACGCTCCTGCGAACCTGGGACACCATGAGGTCCATGTTACCTTAAAGGGAAGTGCAGCACACAGCTGACATTTCCAGCTTATCTCCTCAGATTATCTTTTTATCTACAGATCAGAAATGATCTCTACCTTTGGGGGCAATGTCGTAGCCAACGGCAACCACAACAACGTCCTTATCAACGAGTGGGACAGCCATGAATCCAGACTCCTCTTTGCTGCAAAGATGTATTTTTTTTTTTTACCCGATATCTTAATTTACATGAGAAAATAAAGCATTGAATAAGAAGCAGTACCTGAGAAACTGCCAGTAGCCTCCGTGGATGTAAATAACAAGGTTGATGTCTGAGAGAGGAAACATGCAGCCGGTTATTATTAGTTATCCGGGAGTAGATTCAGGACATCTGAAGCGTAGCTCCATACCCAAAGAGGCGGTCTTGGGGATGTACACGTCCAGTTTCTCTCCATCTCCCTCTCCGTATGGAACGTTGATTAAAGTTTCAGTCAGACTGCGGGCTCGCTCTGTACCTGAGGAGAAAACGCGATTCAAAAATTGAAAATAAAAAGAAAAGGATGGGAAATCCATCTTTAAATTAATAGGGAAATATGTAAAACATAAATCACTTTAAATGGTTTGTATTTATTAGATTTTTAACAAACGACAAATGATCACATTTGGTGAACATGTTGTTGCTACAGTATTTGGCTGCACTTGTAACAGAGAAGTACCTTGTCATTAGCCTGCACTGCTAACAGTAGTTATCCTGGTCATTGAACACATCATTTGACCTATTCCACCAGGTTTTAAACTTCAGACTGGTTACGCTGGGGACGAAGTCACTCCTTCAGAGGGAGCACCATAAATGGCATCATTTTGCTTTCATTTGTCCAGCAAATGTGTCCTGAATACCTCTAAAGTCAACCCAAGCGCTATAGTTGATCACCATGGCACTAAAGAGTCAATCCATCATGGACTGAGAAGAACTTGTAAGGAAACTGGAAAGAGAGAGGTGTGGGTTTTCCCCCTAAACCTGTCAACTTGATTTAGGCTTCAAGAAAACTACCATGGAGTGTAGCATCTCATTGTAAATGAATGTACCAATCAATAGAGCTGTGCTTTTCTCACTGCGACAGGTTGGGAAGAAAATCCGTGCAATGACATTTTACAATTTTCTGGACAAGTCTTTTCCTCATAGTCTGTCCTGAGAATCTTACTACGTCAAATCTTCAATAAAAACATATTTTTAATCTCTACAAATAAAACAAAAGATAACAGTCGTATTTTAATGGTGCGTCTCTTAGTAATATATGAAACAGCATGTATGTAGCATATGTTTGTGGTAAACCTTTAAACCCAACTGTGGACACACAATTTACTGTTAATTCCAAACTATGTGATTTATGAACAATAAACATGCATGTTTTAGCTTAATAGCGTGTTTTAAGCTAATAAAATCACATTCCTTGCCTAAAAACCCCACGACACACATAGCTTCAAACTTCCAAACTCATTCATAATTATCCGACGGGGGTTTCAGATTTACGGATACAAAACATTGAGCACAACACCGGTGCTCCGACCGATAGCTCCGTCGATCTGCCAGATTAAAAAACAAAGTTACCGTGTCGCCGGTACACAAACAAACCTTCCTTCAGAGCCTTGACGTGGGCCTTAATCACGTCGTCTGCCGCCATCCTGTGGGACCACCTGCTGGGTGAGTACTGCTTCTCTAGCTCCTGTTGACAGAAAGACACTGCTGTGAGCCGCTCCGCCGCCATGCGAGCTGGCACGCAACCAGGCACGGAGGAATATAGTGAACAAGCAGCGCCCTCTGCCGACAACACGGCCGAACTGCATGTACCGATTTTATGAGATGGTTATTAATAATAATAATAATAATAATAATAATAATAATAATAATAATAATAATAATAATAATATTCAAAAACAGAGATAAAAATGTTGCTGTATTTGTTTATCCTTTGTTCTTTCTTTTTGTTTGCTGGGTGGAATGGGTCTATATTGTTAAAATGCTCCATCTGATAAAGTTTATAAATTATAAGCAAAGTTAATTCATATTTTCTCTAATCACAGAAACCTCATTTACAGGTTCCTTTTGTTCTGCTTCTAAATGAGCTACAATTATTTCTATAATCCTATCATTGAAGAGAGATAATTCAGTTGTTTTGTCTCTGTCTTACTCACTGAATTAGAAGAGCAGAATGATTGAATCTAAAGGGAGTGGTGCGTAAAGAAAAATATTTTCTTTGTGATAGCAGTTACCTCATTTCTCCTCACCAAAAAAGTTTCACAGGAAAGACTATTGCTGCAACTAAAACTGCACCCACATCAACCACTTATAAGATCATCACAAACTTCAACAGGAAGCTTCGGCGCACCTCAGAAAGTCCAACAACTGGACTAAGGAGAAGTTATTTTCTTTAATGAAGCCCCTCTTCAGACTGTTTGGGACATTTTGAAAATATGTCCCACAATCTAGGTGCAGTTTGTTGATTAATAAAGTTTTTTTAAGTTTGATGGAGCTCCATGTCACAAAGCAACAGTGAAAACTAAGTGACTAAGGGTTCAAATACTGAACTTTTGGTTTCTTGGCCAAATACTTTTTTTTATTACCCAACATACCATAGAAACTTCTGACTTAAAGATATAGCACTGCAGTATAGTTTGTCAGAAACACAATTCCTGTTAAAGTTAAAACTTCTCACCCTGACTTTTGTTGGAATATTTCAAAATGTTTACTTAAACTTTTCTTTTTCACCCCCCTCGAGGGTCCCTGGAAGATTTTGTGTCCACTTTAGCTGCATGTCCCTCATCATCATTGAAGATTACCTCAGTACAGGTTATTGATTTATTTATTTTTGGTAAGCCATTTATCTTCAATCTATAAGGAGAAAAGCTGTGAAATTCAAAGGATGAATTTTGTGTTGACACATATCAGAATAACATAACATAACAAAAAGTAACATAACGTAACGTAATGTTACATAGCAGAATACTTAGCAAAGAGACAGCTGTAACTCGACATTAGACATGCTTGACTAGCTATCTGTCACATTTTCTTCATTTTTTTCTATTTTATTTAGAAAAAAAATGACACCAGTAAAATATGGCATGGATCAATTTTTTTGTTTTGCCCCAACAAGGTGATTCTCAACCAACTAAAATAATCCATTCTCATTTATTTGAAATATTTTATTTATTTATTTTCCTGTAGAAATGTATTCATTTATTTATGTTCCTCTTTAAAAAAAATTCTTGCTTTTTTGGGATAAAAGTGGTTCCATCTGTTTACTGTTCTTTACTTTACAAAGCATATACTTTGAACTCTGCAGAGTCACATGGCTGTCTAATCTGAATACTTTGCACAACCAATAAAAACACTGAGCAAAGTCACCGGTCTGATCACTGGGAATCACTGGGAATGATTAGACCGGTGATCTGATCTAATCTGGTCTAATCTGAATGATCAGATTAGACCGGATCTGAATGATCAAATCGAAGCTGATTTCGACGGAAATCGAAGCAATCATAAAACTTTCCCTTTGTTTTGTATATCAAATGAGATCAAAAACCTTATTTGTTTCTAATAACTCTAAACAGTCAAATCACACATAGTGATCTGAACTCCTCCAGCTTCACATTATCTTCTTTCTCCTGTCAGCAACCAAAGCACAGAACAGATAAAGTGAAAACTCTTACGTCTTTCTTCATTTCCATCCAGTGCATCGTTTACGTCGTCAGAATACCTCAGATTGCTGCGAAGGAATAAATCTGACCACCATCTGCTGAAGGTCTGAACTTTAGACTGCAGAGTCTCACTGTGTAAACACATTGTTCACGGCTGAATCAGCTGCACAATGCCTTTTGCTTAATGCTTTATCAGGCTGGAGTTTGGACAACAGGGGAACAGAAAACTAAAGAGGAACAGATGATTGTGACAGTTTCTGTTCTCATCTCAACTTGCAGCTGCATTTCAGGAACTGAGAATGTAACGTAATCCAATATCCAACCTAAGGACAATTTAGAGAGACCAACTAACCTAACAGTATTGTTGCATGCACAGGGAGAACATCCCAAATCCATTCAGAAAGACCCCGGGCTGCAATTTGAACCCATGACCTTCTTGCTACAAGGCAACTGCAAACCTTTGTAAATTATATGTTGACTATATAGAATTTCTAAAAAGCCTTTAAATTATGAGAACAGATATATCACTCTCTATTGTATTATTTGTGTGCTATTTTAGCTGCTATACGTGTTTAAGATATTTCTGTTATAGACACTAAGTGTCTCGTTTAAGTGATTTTTCTTTGTAAGGATCACTGGGAGTTGCTGTAAAGGGATTAGATTAACACACTAAAATCCATTCATCTATATGAGTCTAGCACTGTCATAAAAGTTCGTTCGGAAAAGATCAAGTTGTTTCGAGTGAAGTGGGCCAAGTGAATAGGATCTTGGAAAGGATTTACAATTCCCATCACGAAAAACGTCACACTATACTGGGGGAAAAAAGCAGAGGGAGTTAAACGCTCTGTAATTTGATTGGTCAGTAGTGGCGGGAGTCCGCCCCAGCTGCAGCTGTCAGCTGAAGCCGATTGGTCCGTAGTGGCACGTGACAATAAGACTATTGGTGGAGATGTAGTATAAAATTGTTGTCATTAGCGCGCTGCATTCAAAATTGTTCTGTAGATCTTTTGTTAGCAACAAGGAATATAACATATTTTTATTTTAACTTATATTTATTGTAATATATTATTAAGTGTGTATTTAAATCAAAATGGACTTCCTCGATTCGCCAGTTTGTCCAATCAGGCTACAAAACTCACCGAAGAAATCCAGTGGACAGATTCAGGTTCGTATCAGCTGGAGAAAACCTAAAATGTATCAAAAAATTGAGTAAAATTCTGCTGTAGACGTAAAAGGTAAACTAAGCCTCTTCCTCAGTTTAACAGTTGCACAATTTTTCTTGTTTGTAGATTATATTTGGGCCGATGTTTTCAGGCAAAAGGTGAGTTAATCTTTTATAACTTTTACCACAAACTTTGTGACTTTTATTGCTTTAATTGATGTACTTGTTCAGTTTTACCCATCCGCTGTGTTCAAAATGATTATGAAACATGATATTTGCTTTGATTTCCGCTTAAACATCACCATCCCGCCAATTCTGCTTTGTTTACTCCCATTCATTCATATCCTTCTTGTGCAAAGCACACAATTGTTAAGCTATAAGTTTTCAAGCTTTTACATTCAAATTGGCAAGTTTTTTGAGACTTAAAAAATCTATATTTCGTTTTTGTTTTTTTTTAAACTGCACCACAGATGTAATCTCCAGACACTTCAGCCCAAATTCAGTACATTTTAAACTAGTACAATCACATAATCACATTCATATCCTGTTACTCACAGCACAGTTGTATTGTTATTATTATACAGTTAAATCAAAGATAATCTAATAAACATTTGTGCTGCACAATTATGTAAATATGTTTTTGTTGACCAGTGTCTTGGTCACAGTATTAATTATTCGCTTTAATTAATACTTTTGCAGCACCGAACTGATGAGAAGAGTGCGCCGTTTCCAGGTGGCCCAGTACAAATGTTTGGTCATCAAATATGCCAAAGACATCCGGTATTCAGACTCGGGTATGGCCACACATGACAAGTAAGCTTCCGTTTTTATTTTTTATTTTATAAATATGTTTTATCTATGAGTGTAAAACTTGATGCGATGAAGAATATTAGATTTATTCTGTTCACAGCTAAAGGGTGGGGGGAGATCCAGCATGTTGGGTAACTTCAGTAACATACAATAATGCATGTATTTTTATTATGATCATCATGAAAAATGATAGCTTTATGCATACAGCTTAAAGTTCAGAAATCGGTGGCTGCTGATGAAAATAGTTTGGCAGGAATGACTGAGCCTGAGCTGACCCCTGCTGGTGATGTTCTGCAATCACAGCAGCTTTTCCTGTCCTACGACACTGACCAGTGACCACTAGATTAAACTGAATATGCTTAATAGCGAATATTAAATTTGACAGTTATTAATACTCCATTATCCCCGAACCGCTTGTCAAATAAAAAGTGGAGAGAAACTGACCCGGCTTTTCCTGGTTTTCTTTGAGGTCTGACCTCAGTGATCCAGTCGTAACTACAACCACCGTCTCCCCTAAGATGTAGTAGTTTTTCATTAAAATGAAAATGTTCTATTATACACAAGCATGTATGTTCATGACCTTCAATTGATTTCAATCCCTGGTGCATTTTTAGTAAGAGATGACAAAATAAACAGAATAAACTGCATCAACTCATCCTTGTGTGGTATGAACTTCACTATGAAGCTTTTAAAAAACAATATTTTTTATTAAGATAAAACCACACACCTTCATATTTTTTCCATATATACTGTTTGACCATATGTTAATTTTCTTTTGTAAGTTTCATTCGTTTTAATAATTTTTTTTTTTTTTTGCCATGTCATAGCTGTAGTTACTGAAATGCATTTAAAAATCAAACACCACTGCTTTGTTTCAAAACGTTAAAGGCAGAAAATCCTCGAGTTTCCATCGTATGATAAAACCTTTTTTGTTGAATCTTGCTGTTGTTTCAGAAACACCATGGAGGCCGTGCCTGCCACCTGCCTGGAAGACGTTCGCTCCGCCGCGCTGAAGGCCTGCGTCATCGGGATCGACGAAGGACAGTTTGTAAGTTTGTTTGCAAATGACCTCCTTCAACCTTCAATCGCCTTAACAAAAATCAACACCTTTGGGGAAGAAAGACGTCTTAGTGTTTTGACAGACGACACAAAAGTGTAGCTCTTTTTCGAAACTAATCTACGTAAAACTGAAAAGGCATTTCAGACAAAGAACAGCACGCTAACAGTCGAACACAGCGATGGTAGCGTGATGATCTGTGGCTCCGTTGCTGCTTCGGGAACTTGGCAACATTTTTATTTATTTATTTTTTAATCTCCATTCATCAGCAACCTTAATCTCTCCAATGGCACTTGGGTAACTCCACCACTGAATTACGTGAAAACAAACAAAGGGTTAGGACTGGCCTAGTTAAAGTACACCTCCAGATCCAACTGAGGTGCCGTGGCACGTCTTCAGACGGTTCAAAACCCTCCAATGTTGCTGAAATAAACAAACTGTGCAAACCAGAGAGTGCCAGTTCTCCTGCAGAAAGTTGTGAAATCAACTATCG
Organism: Poecilia mexicana; assembly: GCF_051168715.1. Classification (NCBI taxonomy): domain Eukaryota; kingdom Metazoa; phylum Chordata; class Actinopteri; order Cyprinodontiformes; family Poeciliidae; genus Poecilia; species Poecilia mexicana. The sequence goes on along the minus strand of NW_028263370.1, from coordinate 3,687,507 downwards.
AGAAGCGAGTTGGTCATCGTCTGGTGAATTGCGACATAAAGCCACAAGGTGGAGATGAGCAAACAGACAAGAGGAGAACTCGAAGACAAAATGACGGAGAACATGTTGAAAGTGTTAAAGGTGGTACACTGTAAAGGTATCCAAATCATGTTGCATCAACTTTGTCTTTAGTTGCTTTGAAACTGAAATCAAATCGTAACTTTTATCTACCCTGCCTCTTTCCTGGATTTGGTCAGATATTTGTAATGTAGGTTAGTTTGTTTTTATTTATAATACACCAAGTGAGAGCAAATATAATCTCAAGACAAACGGGTGAAATCCGTCCCCTGGAATGATCAACCATCCGCCGCTTCCATCTTCATCCAGAAAAGAAAACATGGCAGATTTAAAAAGCGCCGATCCAAACGGTCAAACTGGCTGGTTTTGCTGCGTTGCCGTCTTAACGGCGACATTTGTCACGCAGTTTTAAAAAAATGTTGAGATTCCACGTGAGTGAGACAAACGTATCTTAATCTGCTCCGTTTCCTGGCCGTAGTTTCCAGACACGGTGGAGTTTTGTGAGGAGATGGCCAATCTGGGGAAGACGGTCATCGTGGCTGCGTTGGATGGGACCTTCCAGAGGAAGGTGGGTGCTGTCGCATGCTGGGCAGATGTCACAAAACGTCCCACACAATGAACTTTTTTTTTTTTTTTTAAGGGAGAATCCAAACAATCGACTGCAACAGCAGATAAACGAGTGTGCTCATTACTTTGCACACAATAGTGCCTTTCTTGTGATTTTAATGCGGTTAAGTCGGCATTCTTTTAGCGCTAGGTAATGTTTCTGTGCTGTGTTTTACAGTTTGTTTCTTCCTGCCTTGTTAACAAAATGGCAATTATACGTAAAAAAAAAACAAAACTTGGATATATTGCCCCAGATGTTTTTGGTCATTTCCTGTTCTTCCAGAGGTGGCATGTTGACCACATTTTTATTTCTTTGAAAAATGCTACTAAGATGCCATCGCATTATATCCCAAAAACGGTTCAAAGTTTTAATAAATAGCTACAGACATCAGTATCTCTTATCTGAGGCTCAGTCCAGGAAAAGGACACAGTTGAACACAGAACCACAGAGTGATGATTCGTTCTGCTTAGTGAGAAAGCTGGCTTGGACCATTTCTTTCTTAAATTTCGGATGATGCTACTTATGGACCCGTTAGATGCTCTGCGTCTTTTTTCTCTCTCAAACTGAACTTTTGTTTTTGTCCAGCCTTTTGGGAACATCCTGAACCTGGTTCCTCTGGCAGAAAGTGTGGTGAAGCTCCACGCCGTCTGCATGCAGTGTTACAAAGAAGCCGCCTACACCAAGAGGCTCGGAGCAGAGAAGGAGGTGAGGAGAGCAGACAAACGGACCGGATCCTTCCAATGAGCTTTGGTCTAAAAATGAAGCGCATTGTATCGCATTTCATCATCAAACCCAGCTGGATTTACTCCTCCTCTGCAGGTGGAAGTGATCGGCGGTGCTGACAAGTACCAGGCGGTGTGCAGAAAGTGCTACGGTGGTCTGGTGGTGGACAAAGAGAACAGCTCCTCTATCAGGAACGAGACGCCGCTTCACGTCCCGCTGGGAAAACTCGCCGACCCCAACGTTCCCCGGAAGCTGTTCTCCCCTCTGCACCTCTGAGCAGGACACATAAGACTTGATGCATCAACTTTGAACAATCTGCTGTGTGTGAAAAGTGTGTACATTTTTTTTTTCTTCTTTTGAGTTCTTTTGTTTTTGTGATGAATTAAAGTAGCGACTAAATATTCTAAATGTTTGTCTTGTGTGACGTTTTGAATACTTGAAGGAGATTAAGCACTTGATATCTCTGCATGATTTGCTTACTGTTTGGTAAACACGAGGTAACATCTGTACCTTTTTGCTTAATTCTGATATTTTTACTGTAGTATTGCCTCGTCAGATATAAAGTCTTAAATTATCTTTAAGCAAAATGTACATTTTGCACTCAAATCCAGAATACATCTGTTTTATTCTGTTTAAAGTCAGAAATTGTATAATAAACTCAGAACTGACACTTTTATTGCTTTATGTCTGAGCATTTTTAACAGTAGCTGTAGGAAACTCAGATGTTTTACTTTCATTTGACCTTTCACCCCAAGATGTGTAATCTAAAACTCCCCACCACAGCAAAGTGAGGATAAAAATAACTGGTTTAAATCTTAGCGACCCACCACGCTGCAGTGAGCCGCTGGTTTGCAGTGAGCAGGGTCGAAAATTTAATGTCTGTGAAATGGAAACAGATTTTGACTTCCTCCTCTAATTACTCTTAAGTTGCTTTCATCCTCCTTTACAGGATTTGGTTTTCATCGGTTCTGCATTTAAAGTCTGGCCACTGTGGAAGTACATTACACAAAATTGGACATTTTGAACTTTATCTTAAAAATAATAAAATGGAGAATTTCAAAATGTAATAAGCTGGTACTTGATGGTTAGCTTGTGTAGCTAGCCTGCAGCTAGCTGAGTAAAGTAGTGATATGTGGCTCGACTTCAGTCTCCACACTAACGTAGTTTGAGTTTTTCCAATCAGACATTGAGATGAACCATAGTGACATTCTTTCAGTCAGCAGCAGTGCTTGGCAACATGTGAAATCTGCTCCACACAACTGGAGAAAACTGTTACTTCCTTCGACATCCTGACCACTGCCTTCCTACGCAGTTCTGCTCTATTTTAAAGTACATTATTTCATCTCTCTCGAGTGCTCTGTCTGGGTTTTCTCTCATTGAAGTGGATTTCTCCGTAGAATTTCTATCAGGCTAATAAGTCGCGAGCGATGATGTTGCGTTTCTACGCTGTTTTATAATTGTCTGCCTGTAGTTTTAGCAATGGCAGCGGAAGAAGTGAACGAATCCATAAGTCTGTGTTTTTCACTCTTCCAAATATTGAATTAGCATCAGCACAGCCATCTTGTTTACTTCGACACTTCTCTGAAGGATGGTTGTTTACAGCGCACGCAATTTCCGGTTAGCGTCGAACTGGCGTATGTCACGGACATACGCCAACGTTAGCAAGTGAGGTTAGCAACCTCATCAACACTGTCCACGTCTCCAGGAAGCAATTATTTCTCAGTATCTGAGATCCCAGATCTTTTGCACGAAGCAAACATTAGGACAAGGAGCTGATTATTACCAGGCTAGCATTGAATACACAACCAGAGGAAACTAAAACATGCTATGTCGATGTTTTCCCCCCATTCATTAACCACTTGTTTATTATTTTAAAGCAAGAATCAAACAAGGTGCACATTATTTACACATATTTCAGAGCTCATTTGCTACAGTTATTCAGTAAATCGCAAATCCGTGGCCACATCACTTTTAGGCCCACATCATTTGCGGCACTTTTGGGGGGAAAAAAACAAAACAAAAACAAGCCGTTTAAAGTGAGAAATTAAAAGAAGCTGCTTCAGATGTCACAGTTCAACTTTATGCACAGATCCAAGAACTAGATTTTCAGCATTTGACACAGATGTTACAACTCAAAAATATTACCACAAGATTTAATCACATTTTAAACTCTTCGGTTCCCAAACCAGGTTAGTTGCGATCCTCCCAACATGTTACAACCACAAACTCCAGAGCATCTTGGCAAGATTTAATGGGACGTATGAAAACCTCTGCAGGGTGCTGTAAGCGGTTCTTAAAGGAGAGCAACTCTCCTGGATCTGTTGTCTTTGACCACCAGAATGATGTCGCAAGGCAGTTCTCAGTGCAAGCGAAGTCTTCTCTTCCTTCTTCTCTGAACCATATATGCACATTTTGCATGAAAAACGACAGACGTCACTACACCGTTTTCACAGATGACTCAAGAAAAACAATCTATTCACAGGTCTAAATTTAGCTTACACGACGGACCAAAACTGCTCTCTGATCTGCGCCAGAAAGAACCGACGGAGCAAATTAACTGCAAGCTCAGAGAGCAGTTTTTAGTGATCTGCAGATGTACCTTTGAAGCCTGTTAACTAAAGAAACCCATCATATCTCAGAAAACTAAAAATGTCAGTGTTCAACCAATGTAGGGTGCTTTTGCTCTGTTTTTGGGTGGTTGGAGGAAGAAATGCTGCACGAGAGAGAAGAAGAAAACATCCAGTGGACAGACTCGTTCAATAGGTGCTGCGTTATCTCCAAGCTCCTCCCTCTCCATCAGAAAGTTAGCTGCGAGTTCAAAGGTCAGTTCAACACATGTAAACCTTTTCAAACCAGCACACGTCTGTCACAGTTAGTACAGTCAGTCTGGTGGAAATGCTCAATCACTATGGCTTTAATGAGTTTAAGCAGCAAAGGAAAGGAAAACCTTTTCTGATTACTTATCACAGGATTTGTGTTACTTTTACAGAATCCATGATTATAAAATATAACTTAAATTAGTTTTTTTTTTTTTTTTTTCTTCCTCCACGAACCTTGTAACCCATTTGGTAAATTATATCACTACAGCTTTTTTAGCCATTTAAAGAAACAGAAAAAAAAAAAATCCTGAAAATCAAAACAACGAGGCACGTGACCGTCCCGTCTTCAGAACAAAGAGAAACACACGTTTGGCCTCCTCCACACTGATTGTTGCTCCTCTGCAGGACTGTTTTCACAGCAACGCCCCTCTCCCCTGCAGGTTCAGCTCGTCTGAGGTAAATGTTGCTTTTGCACACAGGTCAAAGGTCGCATTGCTCAAGCCTCTTTCAGTGTCTTCAGATCCGATCTCAGGCCCGTCGGCGTAAACGGCGTTCGCTCGTCGTCTCCAGCCGGCCGCCGCGAGGCTCAACGTCCTCCCCGGACTCTTTGAACAGTGTGTTGACTTGAATGTAAAACCGCATCGATACGATAGAGCTCTGCCGCTCAGCAGCGCCGCGTCGTCCGTCAAGGCCCCCCTCCCCCACGCCCCCCCTCCACTGCGTCAGTATTTGGGCGGCAGGTAGCTGGTGTCGCTCTGCGGCGGGAGGTTTGAGGTGAAGGGGGGCTGCTTCTGGGACTCGGGCACGTTGCTGGGGTAGGTGTAGGTGGTGGGGGTGTAGGTGGTGGGAGCGTAGGTGGGGGGGTACGGGGTGTGGATTTCCGGGGCCGGCTCCGTGTAGGTGGGAATGCTGACGTCGTCCACGCCCCGACGGAAACGGCCCAGGGCGAAGTAGGTCAGGATTCCCTGCAGGAGGAGAGGATGATTAGCAAGCCATCTACTTATTTTCCAGCAGGAAATCAACGGCGGTTAAAGATGTAACCGTTCAGGATTTAACGCAGATGAAAGATGCTTTTAAGAGCCAAAAACTTTAGCCCGTTGAGCTAAATGTGACTCTACAAGCGCTTGTGACAGCTATGGTGTGATATCTGACACAACTTATCTGTAAAATCCTGTGAAAGCTGATATATTCACAGCTTCCTGTTCGTCTGGAGGAAACCAGCAGGTCACGTTTCAAATGATGGGCAATGAGTTAGCAGTAAAATATTGTCTCAGTCAAAATTAGGGGACACCAATAAACGTAGAGTTTGGATCACAGCAGCTAGCCACCGGGGAACACCCAGCTGAAGGTCATGGCTCCTTTTTGGTTACACAACTGTACCACAACCTGTACACTTTATTTTAACTGGGTTTGAACCTGTGTTTTCCATTACAACCCATGTTTTTTTCCATTATCTACAATGACGCGACTGTTTTGGCTGCTGCAGATTCTCATCTCATCTGTGTTATGCAATAACCTGCTACCGATTTGCTTTTCCTGCTCAGCGAAGAGCCGTCGTTTCCTTTTATAAAGCTTAGCATGATGCTCGTAAAGCAGGAGAAAAGAACCTTTTCTGTAAACCTTACTCTGCACAAAATTAATTTGACCAGCAATGAAATTAGCAAGAAAACAGTCAAAACAAATAGTAAGCAAGCTAGCATTAGATTAGCAAGGAAACAGTCAAAAACAGTCAAAACAAATAGTAAGCAAGCTAGCGTTAGATTAGCAGTTCAGCAAACTGCTCTGCATTAAACCTTAATCAGCAGGAATGTGTGCCTGATAACAGAAACATTTATGGATGTAAATACAAACAAAACGATAATTCTTTTTCCCCAATTAATAATTAGACTATTAGCAATCACTCTGAAAGGGCTGGAAATGAAATCTTGTGTTTTGTGTCTCAGACTCAGCAGCACACGGAAGTCAGACAATGCTGACTTTGAACGCGGTTGAGGCCAAAGAGACGTCTTGTTCTTTCAAACCTGTCTACTTAGAGGGAAAGTTTTGTCTTATTTAACTGGAGACTTGCTACAGGCAGTGAGATTTTCTCCAAAAGGACAAAAAGGCCACAGCAGATAAATCATCATTGAACTTATGGCATTAAATAAGCAACAATTTCACATGCGTTTGTTTTTACCAGCTGGTTTAAAGAGGTTTAAATATTTCGCTTTTCTTTACAAGGTAGGACGTTTTCAAGACCTGAGAAAAGTTGAGCCATTATTGCTCAACAGGTTAGCTAAGTAAAAAAGCTTCCAAAAATATTCAGAGGCAGCCTGGACTCCAACATACCTTGGATGTTTTTCTTTTTTTACAAACAGAGGAAGTTCAACACCATTGTTAGCCTCCACAGGAGCGACCGATGAGGTCATGAAGAGGCAACAGCAGAGCAGCTAAACCTCACAACACGACTCGTTTACCAGGAGAGAAGTGGAACAAGGATGTGGAAAGGGAGAGAAAACTGCTAACCGCTAACACAAACGTTACGGCTAACATAGGGTTTAATCACACAGAAGAGATTCGTTTGGAAAGAGCTTTGATGGAAATGACCAAAACTTGAGCTTTTTCTGAGTAAAGTTGAGAAAGAACCTCTTTCAAATCCAATTTTTTTTGCAGTCAGCGAACACAGCATCTCAAAGCGCTATCAGGTGACCAAACAGCAGCAGCTTTCAATAATGAAGCTGTTACTGTGCGATTATAAGTATTAATATATAGTCAAACTAACCACAACTAACAAGACTTGTAATAAGAAGCCCAGGAATGGTACAGCAGTTTTCACTTTATCGTTATTTCCGAGTTTTCAACCTCTGTTTGTTGCAGAAAATGCTGGATTTGGAAATGTAACCCTATTTTGGAAACCTCTCTTTGGGAGACACACGGAAGCTACTGATGCTAACCTTGCTAACCACTAATAAAGGATGTAAGAGATGTTTTAAAATGCCAACTAATCAGTTTGTCAAACTGGTTAGATTAAAACGAATAAATCAGTCATGGCTAGAAATATACTTTAAATAACATTTTATATGTTTTATGGTCTAGGTCTTAAAGGACTAAATGGCTACACAATTTGGAGTGCTGGGTGCGTCTCTATTGAGAACAAAAGGTCTCAGCAGTTACTAAACAATGTATAATTATAAATTCATGTACATATAATTATCTGGTCAGAATTTTTCATCAGCTTTCTAATGAGGTTAGTTGGTAGCCGTGAATGAAAATGATTCGGAGACGTTTTCTTGCTCATAAACAGCCTCCGTCAACCATTCCACTCAGAGAGTAAAATGTCTTTTGCAAACCAACGCTGAGAGCCTGAGAAAACGTCAAGGAAGCAAACACAGCGGCCTTTGTGCTCACCCATGTGGCGATGGAGAAGAACGAGAAGGCAATGGTGGCGCGCGCAGCGTCCTCGGGGATCGCAATGACATCAAGAGTGCGAGACCACTGGCTGGTCAAAACGCAGAAACACACGAACCACAGGAAGGTCCACGCCCCTGGAAAACACGGAGAGAGCGTTGTAAAAACACTCACTTGCTTTTTAAAGTGAAAACTGTGAAATAAAGAGCAGGCAAGCTTGACATTTGCTTGTAAAACAACAGCTAAAAGTGGATCCATCTGCTCAGCTGAGCACAAGCTGTTGTTTCTTCTCAAACCAACACTTCTTTGTTTGCTTGAAGAATGGCCGATTGTTAATGTGTTGTGTGCAGCCGATAAGCGTGCATTTCATCAGAATCTGCCGGGTCATCCTCCCGCCGCTCCACCCTGCTTCGCAGTAAGTACAGAGTTAAGCACAGAAAAATTCACCATTATATCCAGGAGATGACGATGACGATGCCCGGAGATTGAGCTTGCAAGTTAATTAATAGAGTTATATATTCAAATTTCCTAGCAAAAGACTAAAGGCAGATTATAAAAGGACCCTTAAATCATCTGTTGACAAAGCCAATGCAAAATATCTCCCAAAGTGGGTAAAACAAAATATCTCTGCAGATAGATTTCATTACTAAAAAAGTCAAGATAAGAAAAAAAGAAAAACAGCAACAAAAAACCCACAAAACTGCAAAAAGGTAAAAGTATAATTACAATATTTTGTGCATTATTGAGTGCGAATGTTCACACATGCGCTCTATATTATACAAGGACTGATTCTCATCGCCTACTTTCAGGAAGGAATAAAAACACCAATATAACAAAAATACAAATAAAGTTACAACGATGTAGATTCTCAGAGATCCATGACCTGAAAACTTTGTCCTTTTTTTTTTGCTTCAATGTGTGATTGTTTTACAGTTTCTTACTCGTTTAGCATTATGTCAGGGATTGGTTGGCCGACTCATTGATCGACACAGATATCGATGCTGTTGTTCTGATCGGTTGCCAAGCAGCAGGTCTGGTCTTTATGTGAGGGTTGACCTGATTAGAGCTGATGGCGACGAGCAGAGGGAGGAGTTTTCCCCCTTTGAAAAGGAGGGCAAAATGTTTACCAACCTCCTCTCACGGCCCACTTTCACGTGGCCACTTTATTAGGTACACATCTTCAAACGTGAAGGCAGAATCAGGAGAACGGACTGGCTTCGACTGTGGCGTGGCTCGTGGTGCGAGAATTTAATTTAACAGACTTTGACTGTTTGTTGAGTATAGAGAGAATGGTGCGAAAAGACAAATCGCCCAGTTAGCAGTAGCCGTGTTTGATAGATGTCTTGACGTCTGAGCAGTGAAAGAAATATAAAAGGCAACAATAGCTCAAACAGCCATTTGTGGCAAACGGTAAAAAGACGTGCTGCGGCATTCAGACGGTAGCGTCAGAATTAGACGTCAACAGCATGAAAGTATGGATTCATCCCGTCTTGTAGCAACTGTTCAGGCTGGGGGAGGTAGAATGGTAGGGGTGATCTTTTCTTGGGACACTTTAGACCCTTTAATACCAGGTGAGCATCATGTAACACCACTGCTGACAGGAGTATTGTACCTGATAACCTCTATCCCTGTATGACCACAGCGTACCGCTCTTCTGATGGGACAAGCGAGTTCACTGGACTCCAGTTACCAGATCTCGACCCAACAGAGCAGCTTCACCAACAACAGAGGGTCCAACCCTATTGGGTTGGACCCTCTGAGAAGAAGGCGTATCTAATAAAGTGACCACGAATTTGAAAATCCAACAAGTTCAACGGCAGCTTTCATTATTCACAGCCGAGGTGCGAACGAGTCGACCGTAAGGTTGAGGTCGCGGGAAGCGTCTCTCCCCAGACTGCTGGATCTTAAGTATGAACCAGCTGCATCGCTTTTATAAAATGTACAAACAGATCCTCTTACACCTACATGTCATCCATATAATGGAGACCAACTTACTGGATTAACAATTGTGCTAAAAACTTGAAGATGAAGAAGATGGGAACAAAAACAAAACAAAAAACACTGATTGATGCAGCCAGCAAAGTCCACCACTCACCTGAGAATCCAAGGTCCGCTATGACGATGTACTTCCTGTCCTGGGCGTTGCTCATAAAGGGAATGTAAATATCCAGCATGAGAAAGCCCACGCAGGCCAGGAAGGCTATCACCCCGATTCCCACGGCATACTGACACGCAGAGTCGCTCTGGTTGAAGATGCACTTTGCCTGGGCGCTGCTGGGAGGGTTGACGTACCCCTCCGTGGTGATGCAGGCGAACACCACCAGGGCAAACACCTTCAGACGAGAAGAGAGAGAAAAAGAGGCAGTCGTTATAAAAAATACAAAAAAAGACATTTGTTTTAGGCTTTGACACTTTAAAGCTGGCCTCTCTCCTGCTCTTTCTGACACTCCACCTTCAGCAAGTCATCACGGCGTTCCTCCATCTTGCTGCCTTCTACTAGTCTTAGCAACGTTTGATGGAGAAGTAGTTTGTATCATGAACTCAGCAAAGAAGTTCCACCAGGTGTGTGCTAATTGCTGCTGCCGCTAGTCTGGAGGAGTTTTGTGGAAATTGGAGGCGCTTTGTGAAACCAAGCGTTGCTGCACCTCTGAATGGTTGCCATGGGAGATTCAAGGATTTTTTTCAAACATGCATGAAAGAATCAAAGGATAAGATGATATAAAGCTGAAACAAAAGGTTAGTTTACACCTTATTTTAGCCTTCAGGCAGGGATCTGGTTCAGTTTATGAAAGCAGTAAAAGGAAATGTCTAAAAAAAAACTGAATTCAACTTAATTTCTATGTAAAAGAAAAATGAATTTGCTTGGCTTTCATATTAGCAACATAATTTTATGTTTTGTTGTTCGACAACGGGAGGCAGGACTATGAAAGCATCTTGTATTTGCTTTCCACAGTCAGGTAATAGAATAACAAGATTAAACTGCGTCACAACCAGCCCCGTTTCTCACTGCTGACACTTTAAATGCCCCTCCCGTCCCCCTGCTGCCCCGTGGTTGCGGTCGGCCGCTATCCGCTCTGATTACTTGCTACACCATATGACCTCATTTTGGGTGCAGCTGCTAGCCATGTGATGCCTGAGATGCCACCAGCTCCCTCCACAACACTCATAATGGGAGCGGAGGGAGGAGGAGAACGCAGCAGGAGCTGAAAAATGGAGGTTCAGGTTGAAGCTTAAGGTGTATGACAGGACAGATGGTAAATATATAATTTCCCATGAAAGAATCATGATTTCCTCTGTAAAAACATGTGTCTAAAAATCAAAACCCAGATTTATCCCCCATTTAAAGCAACCTCCAACTGATAAATTATTCAACACTGACTTTTTAAACTGGCTTTACTAAACATTAGATTTGCCTTTACAAGTACGGACTACTAAAACTGCTGAAACTTTTAAATCTTTGCTCAAAACTCATTTTTGTTCCCTGCGATTCTTTCATAGCAACAGTCTGTGTTGTATATTTGTATTTTGTTTCAGCCTTATTTTTTGCTCTCTTGTTCTTATTGTTGTTTATCGTGTTTTACTTTATTGAATTGTAACATGTTGGTAAATGTTTTTATGCCCTACAGGGTTTCCTCCAGTGTATTATAAGCCTGGCGGCCCACCAGGCTTTACTTGTGTTCCCACCAGGCTTGGCATTGTTAATTTATTTTATTTTTTTAATTCTGCTTTCTTTAAGACTTTACAGTTGGTGTTTAGGCATTAATCGTCCAGTTTTCCAATAATGCATAAATATCAAGTGATATTTCCAAATTTCCTGTCAACTTTAAACATTTTTTAACTCAAAAACATGAGTTAAAAATGGCGCCCGGGGTTAGCAAGTTTTCTGGCGGAAATCCTGCCCTATATAAGTAAATTGATGTTGGCATAGATGCTTGTCAGGAAAGTCATTTTTAACGAATGACTTTATCACTGAGCATAATCTCCGTGTTATGTTTTTAGCAGAAACATGATTGGATGAAAACAGTGATCAATATCCAATATCTACTATCAAACATGTAACACACAATCGAAGGACAAAGTCTGGGCTTATCAGTAAGTGTGTTAATATTTCATTGATCTCTGTAATTTACATCTAATCCACATGGAGAACTTCTCTAGTAAGAAGAGAAAGAAGCGATTGTCGAAAGGTTAAAAAAAGATGGCCGAAAACTCAACATCGCTGCAAACTCTTGAAAGAAAGGATGAACATATATCACTTACCCTGAAGCAGGTGAGAGAATCATTATTCTCTGAAATCATTAATAAAAATATTGACCCTGCTTGTGTCTTGTTTGCCATGGATGAGTGACTAACAAACCCTCCTGTGACTGCAATGAATTCGCTTCTTACAGAGAAAATTCTGAAAATCAGAGGCTTAATCATCATTATCAAGGCCATTACTAAAGTTATGTCTAATCAATATCAATCTGGAGACAATACTGTTCAACCAACTCAATAAAAAAAATAAACTAGAAGGAATTATAAATCATACAAGCTCCTTTTCCTGCTGTCCTGATATCATACCCACAACTTTCCTGAAGAAAGGCCAGCCTGTCATAAACTCATCCCTCTCATCAGGTGTTTTTAAAAACATCAGTTATCAAACCCTTGATTAAAAAAACAAATCAATCTGGACAAATCACTACTGCAGAATTACAGGCTGATCTCCAACCCATCACCACAATCACTGAAATACCTGCTTTAATGGTTAAACAGCTTCCTAACAATGACAAACGCTTTGACATCTCAGTCCGGTTTCCGTGGTTACCACAGCACTGGGACCGCCCTCGTCAAGGTGTGCAGTCCACATAAATGCAGACTGTGGAAGAACCACAGTGCTGGTTCTGTTGGACTTAATGGGAGACAGTGGTCGGAGTTCGACCTGTGACCTGGTGGGTCGCGGGTTCGAATCCCAGCTCCATCTTCCTCAGTTGTCGTGTCCCTGGGCAAGGCACTTCGTCGGCCTTCTGAGTCTCTGTTGCCCCGTTATTACAGCTAGAAAGTACTGATCAGACCCCAAAATGTGGATGACACAAAGACACATGAGGGCAATTACAAAGTTGGTCTTCTATCACCTGAAGAACATTTTCGAGATTTAACGTCTCAGCAAGATCTGGAGAAAGGCCTCCATGTGTTTTCTTTCTCTAGTGCTTTGTTTAGTCGAATTAGTGTCTTCACAGGTCTGATTAAAAAAAAAAAAGATCAGACAGCTGCAGCTGATCCAGATGTGAATCTTCTTACTAAAACCAGGAAACCAGAGCAAACCACCCCATTTTTAAAGTCCTTACACTGGCTCCCTGTAGCTCAGAGAAGTAATAATTGTAACTTTTAAACATCTACAAAAAGTAAACTATGCTTGCATGAACTGTACAGAACATTAGTAGTTGACCTTTGCAGGTTTTCTTCATTTCAGATCATAATGGTGACTACAATCCAGTGGCTACAATCCACAGTAAGGTGACTTCTCTTAATCCTAGATGAGCTAAAGCACATCGTGGGACCAGAAAAAAAACAAAAACCAAACAAACAAAAAAACAAGATTAAAGTTAGGTTTAAATCCCCAGATATAGACTCTGATCTGGTATGAAGGAATTGCAGATGAGTTGTACACAGCCGCAGCAGCAAGCATGCAGTGCATTTACCCAGGGAGAGCAGTAGATGACCAGGAGTAACAGGAAAGGGTCAGCAGGTGGGGGGAGGTATCACCTTACCTGCCCATTCAGAGCCCCTGTTTACCAGCAACACACTCGTCGTCTCCCTCACACACACACACACACACACACAGTGTTTCCAAAGCACATACACGACGGCGGCAGCCAAGGGCATGTTCTGTCCTCAGCCCTCATCTGACAGCCTGAACGCAGAACTTTATCTGGATCGAAATGCACATTTTGACTCCTCTGAATCTGGAGGGTTTCATTTCTCATGATTATCTGAATTAGACAAAGAGAGTCTGGACGGTTTCACTCCACCAGGAAGCGACTTCAGGACACGGGGGACGGAAACCTTCACACTCAAAGTCTGAGTCAGACCCAAGCAGGCGAAGCCGGCTGTAGTCTTAGAGGGCGCAAAATTGTGCAAATGATTATTTTAGTAACCGATTAGAAAGATTATTTTGACGATTAAACTGATACATATTCTACATTTTTGTCATTTAACTTCTTAAGTCCTTTTTTATCCAGTATTACAAATACATTAAATAAATGATTCAATTCCTTAAAGTAAGAAGAACATTTTATTGCCTAAAATGCAACAACAAAGGATTCTTTTAGTAAACTTGAGCCAGGTGAAGCTAAAACTGTAGCACTTTAGGAGTAGCACTGAGGTGTTTTTGTCCTAAATGCAAACGTATATAGTTTTAGTACAGTTCTGGCCTTAATTAATGCTCCAAAAACATGTCCCACCCACCACCCCACTTAACGATTAATCTGTTACTAAATTTGTTGACGGTTGTTTCAATAATCGATTAATCTAATTAATTGTTTCAATCCTAATCACTGGCAACAATGATGTCACAGCCCCTCCTCTAACCTAACCTTACACCCCTGGGCGCACAGACAGAGAGCTTTAACTGCATCCTCCACATCTCCTACTATGTGTTTGGTCAGTTTCAATGACTCTGTTACTCCATTTTAGGTTAACATGGTTACAGTCACATTTTCAGCAAAAAAAGAAAAGAAAGAAAAAAGAGATTATAATCTAACAACCCTGAAGATCATGCTACCAAAACTGGCTCTGGCCCTTCTGAATTAGGCCCTGCTTACAGTAAATATATTACTGTGTTTCACAAGACACAATAATGCGAATTTATATTTAATAAAATTACCTAGCAACAGGTGATCACACAAGCATATCCCTTGAGCGCGAGTTACCACAATTTCTCCTCATAAGCGCCTCAACTATAGTCGTTTTCGTCTATTGCACAACATGGAAGTAGGACAGAGTTAAGGTCAGAGAGTAACTGCAGCGTTCAGACGCTCAGTTCATCCCGGAAGTGAAAATCTTTTTTGACATTTGTCTGCCTTTTGTCTGGAGTGTTGATCTGTCACCGCGCAGGCTGCAAAAAAAAAAACCCCAAAAAAACAACCAAAACAAACAAACAAACACGGAGACGCACCATGAAGAAGCAGTTTTAACTCCCCAGTTTACTTATTTAAAACCAGAGAGCACCTGGTTACATATTAGGTTAAAATATCCACCGGCTCTGTTTGAGCCTGAGCTCCTCCAGCCTCTCACTCACCCAGCTGAGGACCCGCACGATTGTTTGCGGCTGTCGGATGAACTTGTAGAAATCGAAGCCTGCTCCCGCCAGAGCGGCTCCGTACGCACTCGCACCTCCGTTCTCCGCCATGTCTGACCCTGGGAGTGGAGCCGATCCCCCGGACAAGAGAAGAGAGCCTCAGGGCTTAGATGAACCAAAGCTAAAAAATAAAAAAGTGCTGCCACCTCCTGAGAGCGTTTCTCTGAAGTGAGAGCCGCACCAGGAGGAGGGGAGCGGCGCTGAGAGGGGCGGAGCTGCCGGGGAGCTGAACGACCGACAGTCAGTGCTACTTTTTCACAAACACATTGCTTTTTTTTTTTTTTTTTTAATCCTTGCGCCAGAATTACAGTAAAATTTGGCCAGTTTGACTTCCGCGCCCCTGTTTCTCCTGCTGCACAGCTCATCTTTGATATGTAGGTCCAAAAGAAAAATGCTTAGTTTTTCTTCAGGATTTCTTTCAAACAATCCAGTTTTTTTTTTAAACATTTAAATGATGCGAGAACATTACCGTGGATTAGAACTATTTAAAAGTTGAAATTATTGGGTACGTTTTGCTCCAACATTTACAATAAAACCTGAAAAAAATTCTGATCCACAATCACAAAAATGCCCTATTTAGATATTACCTTGAAATGTCCAACAATTGGTCTCCTATTGAAGTTTTGTCTTGTAAATGGGATAAATGTTTTAATACAGATTTTATTTAACCCAAAGGTCATGTACATTTTAATATAGTATGACGTTTTCACCATTAAAAACAGCAACAGAGAATGTCTTTGTTGAAATAAAAGAGATTCGGCTTCGGTTCTCCTCATAATTAAACAAAAACCTGATCATTTTTCCTGAAAACAAGAACTAAAGATGCTATTTTTTTTTCAATGTTGCTCACCTGCAGGTTGATGAAACATTTTTTCCTTTCTTAACCTTGACAATATTATGAACTCAAGGCTCTTGTCCCAAGCATCATCATCTGATTGTACCAAATTATTGGTACAATAATTTGTACCACTCGGCGCATAAGAAGATCTGATTTTTATTTTTGCATGATTGATCAGTTAAACAAAACTAAGTTTGCAGCTGCTTTCAGTCAAACTTTCAGAATTCAGTTTCACCTTTTTGATTAATGCAGGAAAATGATTACAGCTTTTATTTTTAGCCAATGTGAAAAAGCAAAGAGAACAAAAGAGAGTTAAACACGAGTGCATCAATTAAATAAGACCAGTTTACAAATGATAATACTATTCACAGGGTAATTGAGATGTTTTATCATTATTTTTAAAAGTGATGAATTAATGAAATGTAGTTTGTGTTGAGTCGAGTTTATTTCTGTAGCGTATTTCAACAACAGGGCAGTTCGAATACAGAAACCAGCTATGAAACTGGTTAACAGCCTTCAGATGATGAACTATGAACATGATTGAGTTTCAACATGTTTAACTTCTTGTTCTTGCTAGTTGCACAACACTGGTTGGTGGCGCACATTCAGGACACTCAGAAAGTTATGACCAAACCAAGTGCAAACTCAGCAGAAATACAAACTCTTTCGGTTCCCTCCTCTGCAGTTTAGCAATGGATAGTCAATGCTTTAGGCGCAGTCTAATTCCTGGCCATCCATTGACAGGTTTCAGGGAATTTCAACAGCAAGGCACAGTCACAAATGCTGAATATGTTGTTTTTTTATGCAAACTTGTGTAATATCCCAAGTAAGTAAGTTGATGTTATGTTGCAAAATGTAAGAAAGAGTTCAAGATATTTGACTAAAAATCACTGCTTATTTTATAAAAACACCTTTAACATCATTTTTGCTAAAACCATTACTGCAAATATCTACACTAAAATGGCACCAAGGTATAGATTATCAACTCCAAATGCATTTATTTTAAAGTTCTAGTGTTCGGTTTGAGTCTTCATCAGCCTCATTCTCCAGTGTCCGTCTTTCCTGCTCGATCTGAGGCCATTCGTCCTCAGAGGCTTCAGATTCCTGACCAGGACATGAGGAGAGTAGTTTGAATATTTATTAATAATGGCTGAATATTGAACCGAACGATGGAGTCACCTGATAAAGTTCGTCCTCTCTTGGTGCTTTCGCCACCTCAGGGTCCTCGTTGTACTCTGTCCAGTCCTACAGGAGAAGATTTATGTCAGGCATTCAGGCTGGTGGTGCCACATGGTGGAAACCTTCAGGTTTGGAGGAATGCCGACTTACCATCTCGATCGCAGATACAACAGGTCTGTCGTCCATTACAAAACTCGACCTAACAGTGAGTTTAAACACATTTAGCTTGTTCGCCTTTCAGAAACATTTTACGTAAGTTTCAGCTCCTGACTCTTAGGATCTGTGTAATCGTTTGGGAAAATACAACCAAACAAATTTACACTGTGATGAAGACGTGCAGGGTATTTATTATCGGCTGGAACTCAAGTGGGAGGTGTGGGATTGTGGTAAAATGGTTTCTCCCAGAAGAAGCAACAAAGCATACGCCATAGTGTTGCTTCGTCTTTGAACAAAGATGCAGCTGAAACCGGATATTTACATACACTGTTTTTTTTTCTTAAATCTGACGTCAAATCAGACTAACCCTTTCATGCATGAATTATGATCCTTTGTGTCAGGATTTTTTTTTCCATTTTTTATTTTCTTTTCTTAAGGCATAAAAAGGTAGGAAGAAAAATTTAGTAATTTTTTTTAGGTGATCAATTGTAATTTTCTCCAAATACAAAGTTGTTATTTAAAAAATACATCAGTAGTATTGTTATTGAGGGGTTATCTGATGTCACGATATTTTTTTTACCGTCTACAGTAGAAGGAGGGACCGGGTCAGTCGGCATGCTTGTTTGTCTATCGGCCATATTGGGTTTAACAAAAATTATTTCTTGCATTTGCAGCTGATGGCCAGTATTTTATGATGCATTAGTGTCCACTTCAGTGGTCTGTGTGCATTTATAACATAAAAATCCACAAGAAGCACAAGAAAATCGGCTTTTAGACAGCTGTCCACTGTAGTGACCACTATGCATGAAAGGGTTAAACACTTTGCTGTTTTAAGTCAAGATTGCAAAACTACGTCTGTTTGCGAAACGTCAGAAAATTTTAGATTAGTTTCTATTTCACTAGACGACAAGACATGTTTACAAAAATCAAAAGATTTATCCCCGAGTCATTTTCCAACTTTAACCTAGTTTTTTTTTTTTTTTTTTTTTTAATCCTGCTTGTGGACTAATGGCATCTTCCTCATTAAATGGCCTTTCACCCCATGTAAGTACAGGACTTTTTACAACACTGTGAAATAAGTGTTGTTACACTTGAAATAAGTGTAACAACACTTATTAGTGTTGTTACTAATAAGTAACAACACTCTTACTAGGTTCAGTCGCCTTCTTCTGATTTCATCTTTAGGTTAATAACAAAAAATATTCTGGCAATTAGTAATCTCAAATCTCCATCACTTTATTTTCATACTGAATTATGGTCAAAACTAATGAGGGAGGTTCTGAAAGAATTTTGTGGGAGCTGGATTATGAAGACGGTAAGAGACAAATCTATGGTTTATAATGTTTTAACAAAACCTCGCTTCACAAATCATGACCTATTCCTTTAAAAGCAGCTGTGACGCTAAAGAAAAACTGGAATAGAGACATTTTAATTTTCACTTTGAATCTAGGAAGTCATTCGTTATCTTTTCCTCCAAAGAAAGAAAGAAAAAAACCCATCTTAGATTACTCTGTTTTCCAATAAATAAAAAAAAAAACACTCACTCTGACTTCTGTTGAGATTGTTTCCACCCTGAAACAAGAACGGAAAAATGTTCAGCATCTCCCCTTCACAGCAAAGGAAGACGTACAAACATATGAGATCAGGCGAACTCACTGAAGATGACGCCTGACAGACAACAAAACAACACCAGGAAAATCAGGAGCGCGAAACAGCTGAAGACCACAGCCACCACTAAGGTTGGAAGGCGATTCAGCACTAGGGAGAAAAACGGGAAATCGGTCAGTGATTTGTCTCAAGGAGACGTTGTTCAAGCAGCATTCAGCGTCTACCTTCTTTGTCCACGTAAAGCGCTTTGCTGCTTATGACTGTGCTGTTGTCGAAGCTGTCCCACACTTCACAGCGGTACTTTCCGGCGCTCCGCCTCCCCACGGCCAGCAGCAGGACCGACTGCTCCGGCGGCAGATCCACCACGTAGAAGAAGCTGCCCTGCTCATGTAGAGGTGTTTGGTTGAGGTACCACTGGAAACGAGGGTGAGTTCCCTTTGCCGCCTTGCAGTAGAGCCTCAGGCCAATGACGGCATAGTTATCTCCCATGTCATATTCAGACTGGACCGTCACGGGGCCGGCGACTGACACTAGAGAAAGGTTAAGAGAGACACAAAGTCAGAGGGACTGTAAGCCGTTGGCTTTTTTTGACCTTTTGCTGCTCTGCCCACTTTTACTGTCTCAGTTCGAGTTAAACTGTGTGCAGTTCTGGTTTAACTTAAACCGAACCCCGACCCAGCAGAAATCCTTGTCTTGTTACAGTCGATGCATCTCATTGAGCTCATGAACTCTGAATAAGATGTATTTAACATTCAACGTAAAAATAAATGATAATACGAGGTGCAATAATCTCCTGTATGCTCTTCTTCTTTGACGCCTTCTGCCATTTCCAGTATCACATATAAAAACACAACAGCAACCATATATTTGATCAAATCAAACTATGTTTTTTAATCGTTTTGATCTTGCATACATCTATTTAAGTTTAAAAACACAAAAGCAATAAAACAACAAGGTTATTTTTTATTTTATTTTTCTTTTGTTTTGAAACAGAAAAACCAAAGATCGAATCGTAACGGATTGGGTTTCTTCCATTGTAGCCGAATGAAACGCTTCCCAATGAATGTAAACACAATGAAGTAACACCATAAACTCCTAATGTTGATAGCATTTGTACTGCAGCACAGCTAACTGCAGCAGGAAGTCAGCAAAGAGTTTGGGATTTTCATGATAAAGTTTTATTTTTTGGGGGGTGTAGCACTTATTTTGGTAAGTATTTACTGCAGATCTACAGAGAAAGAAAAAAACACAGCAGAGTTTTATTACCTACCGACTTCAAAAGGCAGCCATCGACTGTATTCAGTCTGGTTCCCGTTGCTGGCCCGACACTGCAGCCATCCAGAGTGCTGGTCCATGACCACTGGAAGAGTGAACGTGGCGTGTCTCTCTGTAAAGCTCTCCGTGAGCATCAGCTTCTCGCCCATGTAGAGCGAGAAGCTTATAGGAGGATCGCCTCTCTCAGCCTGGCAGGTGATGCTGGCCGAATAGGAGCCATTACCCCCCTTCACCACGGTGAATGAGATGTCAGGGGTCGACACCAGATCTGAGGAAACACAAACGAGGAGGACGTCGGTTCTGCTGGGCTGAATTGTGGCGCCTCACAAGAGTATTAAACCCCTTTAAGCTGTTCCACATTTTGTCGCGTTGCACATTTTAAAATGCATTTGATTGAAATTGTACTCGAATCAGAAATTTCTTTCACAGAACGGCTGGATTTGAGATTAGGTTACTCACTTTACTAACGACTTCTGACAGAAACAGGTTGTAAACGGAACTGTTTTAAAAAAAATCTCCCCAATAAAGCACATCAACATTTGTGGTTGCAACATGACAAAATCTGGTTTAGCTACGTTTGCAAGTCACGATGTAATCTTCCAACCTTTGACGGTGATAACGAGGTCTGAGCTGTTGGAGGTGAACCATGTCGTTTCGTTGAAGACGTTTTTAGCCTGGCACATGTAGGCGCCGCCATCTTCAGAGGACGCTCTAAAAGAGACGCAGATCATGTTGACTCTAAACAAGCAAACACTTTACTCTTACAACCGAAACAGATTATCACCAAAACAGACGACATCGTGTTTTATGTTTGCACATCGGCAGCGACTTCAGTCTCGTTTCAGCAACAGTGCAGATGTTGACATGTAAGATCTTTAAAGGGACCAGGAGGGAAAATATGGGTAATTCACAAAGAACATAAATTTTCTCTGTTTATTTTGTGCTATTTTTCATTATTCAGTCATAATTTCTTATTTACGGAGCAGATTTCACTAAATAAGCGCAGACTCGTGAAATGCAGCTAATGCAAGCAGTTCACACTTATTCTCACACCAGGCTGCAGCCACAAACACAGCAGGCGGAAAATTAACCAGAAAAACAATTGTTTCCTCACAAAGACCTCATCTCATTGCCTGATGATTTTCTTCAACAAACTTAAAGAATTACATAAAAACTGTTCTGAATTTTTACATCAATAAGTAGCATTCAGCACTGCTGCAAGTTTCAAAAGACAATTGACATGTGGAGAATTAGATGGAGGCACAAACGTGGGTTTGCCCACGTTTAGCCATTAGTTTAAAAAGCTCCAGTAATTTAACGCTCCGGTCTTAAAGGATTTCTTTAAAGCCATGCTTTGTGCCATCACTGACCTGGTGACTATTAACCGGTTGTCTCCAATCCAGCGGCGACGAGACGGAGAGACGAGGTGCCCATTGAGAAACCAGTTGTAGGAAACGTGATTTCCAGATTGAACTTTGCATTGCAGCTCCAGCTCGGTTTCCTCATAGATCTCTGTCGGACCCGTGTAAACGATCGCAGCGCCGACGACTGGCACTGCAAAACAAACGGAAAAAACAAACCACATAAACGTCACTACCACAGCTGTCAGAAAAGAGATTATGCAAAGATTTTATCTTTCGAGCTTCTGTATTTGAATTTTTTTTTAATTTGTCTTCTCTGTACTCATTTAGCAGATCATAAGATTATTTCAGTGACATTCAACCTGTTCCCCATGAAACCACGCGATACTGTAGTAGTGCAGCCCTACTTTATAAAACCTAAATAATGTGCACTTCCATAACTAATCAACAACATGCAGAGATATGATCTTAATAAGGATGTATTTAGTTTACACGACTGTGTAATTTTGATTCATTGAATGCTTGTGTTAAGATATGATTATGTATTTGTGAGGTCTCCTAAAACGCCTTCTTGAAGATAAAAAAGGTGAATTTCCCCACCGAGGAACAATAAAAGGAACTTCTACTCTATTCTGTCTTATTGAATTTGACAAAGTGTGTGTAAATAAGACTTCATGCCATTGATGAGTGAAATTAACCAGAGTTGAACTGTTGCTAAGTGTAACCTTATATTTTAAGGAAACAGTTTTCAATGCATAATTCGTCCTCCTCAACGGGACTTACCAATAACCCTTAAGAAGTGCGCTTTGCTGACAGTCTCGTTTATTTTGGTGTCGTTTTGTGCGCTGGCCACACACTCGAAGTCGCCCTCGTGCTTAGCTTTGATAACCAGGGAAAAGTTTCCCGTCTCCTCCCCGGCTAGGAGGGTGTATTCTCCAAACATTTGTTTACGGTCATCCTTCCTGAAGACAGGAATTTCAACATGTCTCCCGTTGCTCCATTTCTCCGAATGCGTTTAACTCCTACTGCAACTTGACTCTACTTACCTGTATAATGTCAGAAGAATCATTTCATTATTTTCTGAACTGGGAATTTCACACTCAAAGACAATGACGTCTCGTACCAAAGCCTGCGAGGGGCCGTGGAGTCGCGGCTGGTCCAGTTGGAACTGATCTGTTGGGGAAAAAAGAAGAAAGAAATCCCTAAGAGCCACCAGCATTCCTCGCCGGACGGCACACAAATGATCATGAAAATGTACTTACTGCTCTCTTTTGTGCAGCAGCACAACCCTGTAGGAATGGAGATGAAATGTTAAATTATTTCAAAATCCTCGACACTCGGTTGAGTTTCTGCCTGCCTGCTTACCCAGGATGGCCAAAAACACAGAAGCAAACATGCTGAAGTCGTTTTACGCAGCGGGAGGCTTTGGATGGAGTAAAATCGGAGGGAATAAGTGGCAGTTGTAACTGGGTGGATGAAGCCGTGCGTCTGATTACCTTACAGGCAGAGAAATGTGCAGGCGGCTGATAGAGCTGCAGGCCAACGCCTCCAGAGCTTCAGCGTCACTTCAGCTGGGAGAAATAAAACCGTCCTGCTGCAGTTCATTGAAACAAACTCAGACTCACCGAGGAGCAAGAAAACATTGTTTTCTTTCACTTAACTCATGAAAACACACTTTTACATCTTTAGGATTTATTTGCAAAATTACAAAGTACAGTAGAAGTTCAACTCATTGTATCACCCTTTATACAGGAATAGCCCACTCTTAGAATATTTTATAAAACATATCAGATTATTGAAAGCAGAAAGTTGGTTACTTCATAAATAAATAATAATTAGCATAAATCAGGATCTTCTTGGATGTTTTCATACTGTGATTTCAGCCGTCTGAAACAGAAACAAAGACAGAATTCGCATGTCTTTTTTTTTTGTTTGCAAGTTATATGTTTTTTATATTGCAAAGTTTATAGTCTGCATGGGAGCCAAAGTACGGCACAAGCTAAAATATCAACAAAAATAAAATAAAAATAGTCCAATCACGTTAAGTCAGGTCAAAATATATTTTGCGTGTACAGTATTTTCTTTTTCTTTTCAAGTGTTTTAGAAAATGAAAGACCTTCAGAAATGTATTTGAAAATCGTGTCCATTTGTGTCATTAAAAATTAAAAGTGTACAATACTAAAAAAAAATCTAATTTTAGAGGTGACAAGTAAAATAAAATCTAAACTAAAATTATGACAGATAAATAAATTATGTGGGTGACATGTGGCAAAATTATTCAGGTGGAACAAAAACTTTTTAAGACGTGGCAAAAAAAACAACAACAAAAAACTAAACAAAAAACTAAACTGTATAAAATTGGCAAAAAAAAGGCATTCAGAACAAAAACACAAATCCTAAAATTACAAAGGAAATATATTGACAATAATATGAATTTTTTTTATTATATGTAATTATAATAATGGATCTATTTAAACAATTTCAATTGTCAAAGTGAAAAAAAAAACATTAATAAATGTGGATTATTAAAAAAATATATAATTCAATATGAAACTCTGTTATTAGTAGTAGTTATTTTTAGAATCCATTCAAATCTAACTAAAACTATTTAAAGAATCTAACTACAATTAAAAAAAAATATGTAAAGATGAAATGGATGAAAAAAAAACTAATAAAAAGCTGACTGAATTGTTCTCGCTGCTGCTGCTGTTCCTGCTGGCGGTCGCAGCTCCAGTGACGCCAGCAGGTGACGGATCACCTCGCTTTGCCTAAACTCAGCCCACGTTGTGACGGCGAACAGATAAAACAGGCTTTACTCAGCAAATTTAGTCGGGTCTGTGGAAACCACCAAACGCTATCACCAGCTCTGCGTGTAACTCCTGCAGCTGTTGCTCTCAGAGATCATGTGTCATCACATGGCGGCTGACACACTGTGGTTGTTTTTCTGCTCTAGAAACTGAGCGACCCGCCTCCATTGATTAAACTGTGAGATATGACGAACGGACGCAGCTGAAAGCTTACACTTTTGCCAAAATCATATGTTCTAAGACGTAGGAGCATATTTTAAGCATCTAGGGGCTGAAAGACTAAAGACCAGCCTGAGTGAAGAAGCTTAAAGAGCTTCTTGTCTCACATAAATCTCAAGATGACGAGCGGTTAAAAGCTGAAACCAGCAGGTCAGAGATGGGCGACGTGTTCACTAACATCTGCTGCAGAGAGCAGTCATATTTTATGTTATGTTATGTATTTATTTATATTGTTTATGCCCATAAACAATGCTGTAGCTGTGTGTAACCTACATAACAGGGAAACATTTTTTTCCAGTGCAACACTTTATTTCTAAAATCTTTTATTTGTTATTCTTTATATAACCAGCAAGTTCTTTGTGATTATCATCTGTATTTTTATTTTTATTTTTATTTTTTGAGGGAGACCTGGCAGACAATTGAATTAACATTAAAACACATAAAAATAATAATTTTGCTTAATCAACTGTATCAATAAAGGACCTCCACTAATTTTATTAGTTAACATTTCTTTCCAGAGAGCAGCAACTGGGTCCGGACTGGAAACATCACAATAAACTTAAGTACACAGAGTAAGTGCCCCCTCTATTGATTACTTCTGTATCGTTTTATAAAAGTGCTGCCGAGCAAATATAGCTGTTAGTGCAGCTTTAAATAAAAATAAAAACATGGGGTTTTGAAGTAAAGCATTCCATTATCACGTCAGAAAAGTTGATTAACTCTGGCGTACTCCGGGTTTACCTGGTTCTGGACACGACGGGACGAAGTGTCCGTCTGAGACTCCGGCTCAGAGAGATGAAACGGTATTGTGCTGGAATCACAGGAAATATGGCATCTCATGTGTGTCGACAAGACGATTTAAATCAAAGAAACGATAAAATGGCTTTAAATTAAGTGGCAGAACTTACTTAGCTGCAGAAACATTGGCAGGAGCTGCAAATAAGACACATGCAGAGAGCAACAAATGAGTACCGCATTTCAGTGGGACAGACTGCACCCACGCTTTGCTGCACAGACCTGGGGAGTGGCCAAGCATCTTGAACAGACAGGCCGAGGCCACCGCCAGCATCAGCAGGAAGAAGCAGCAGAACACTAAGGTGATAACTTCAGTGAAAAACTCTGCAGGTCAGAAGATACAAAGAAGTTAATCTAACACATCGTGGCTTTATTAGAGTACATTACTAGTGTGGTATATTATTTTTTACTTTGTGAAGTTTCACTGCAGAATGATGCCTGAGTCATCGAGTTGAGGATTTCCTCTGGTTGACGGAAAAACAAGCAGAAAAAACATGACCAGAATTAAAATCGCTCATCGCTGCAGCTGATAGAGAACAACAAAACGATGCATGAATGTGAACCGGGGACGGGGTGGGGATGCATGGTTTTTGATTTTGTTTTTGAAGTAAAAATGTGAAAACTGTGGTGTGTATTTGTATCTGGCATCCCTGTCTCAGGTCTAAGAAAACAACATTTTGGTCCATTCCTCTCTGCGTAATATCCCACAGTCAATCAGATTGGATGGAAAAAATCTGTAACACGTCGGTTTTCAAGTGCATATTATTCCCACAAATGCTCTGGACTTTGACTAGGCCATTCTAACGCATCGATATGCTTTGATCAAAGTGTAGCTCTGGTTCTGTTTCCTTCACCACAGACTCAGAGCTTTTATTCCAGGTTATCTCCTTCTATCTCCCCATCAACTCAAACTAGATTCTCTGATAAAGAAAAGATTCCCCACACCATGACGCTGCCATGCAAGTTTGTTTAACTCATATACTTTTAATTTAAAGTACTTATAGTTAAAAGACCTTAAACCTCTTAGATTGGGATTCAGTGACTGGAACAGCTAAACAGCTGATTTCTGTTTTCACCAAGTTAAAAAAAAATAATCCAGAATTTCTCGTTTGAAACTACTGATGAAGGGTGAAATGTTTTGTTCCACCGGCAGATTATTTCACTTATAACTTTTACTATCTTAAAACGATCAGCGTTAAAAAATAAGCGACTTAAAAAAAGGCTCATATTTATTGCTCAAAACTTGCCTGTAAACTGGTTTTATTTTATTTCAAGTAAGATATTTGCACTGGAAACTAGACCAAAAATACTTGGTCTTGATAATGTTTTATAGTTTTGTAGTTTTATACTTTAATAAAGTTAAGAAATAGCATATTAACCCAAGTAGTACTTATTTTACTTCAGCTTTGAATGGAAAACCAAAGTGTATAATAATGCGGCATAAATCAGAAATGTTACACATCTATTTGTTTCCTTTGTCCCGACTGTTTAAAGTATTTGTATCCTGGACATCCGGTGCCTAAAACCGTGCAGACTATGAGGGATAAATGATGGGAAACGTGAGAGTGCATCTCCAGCTTTTCATTTATGATAAATATCTTTTCTCACCGGTGATTTGGACAAGTACAGCGGCGCTTTCGGCCCAGGGCCCCGAGTCCTCGTAGCTGTCTCTGGCCCTGCAGCGGTAATACCCAGAATCCTCTGCGCTGAGCTGAGTGAGGAAGAGGACTTGCTTTTGGCGGGACAGGACAGCCTGAGGCCGAATCTCCTCGGGCAGAAGAACGGAGTCGTTGAGGAGCCAGGAGAAGAGTGGGAACGTCCCTCTGCTGAGGCGACAGCTCAGCCTGGCAGCGGTCAGCGTGGCCTCGGCGCCGTACAGATAGTCCACTTCCACTCTCACGTCCGGCCCGACCGGGACTGGAGACGCAGGAAGAGGACAACAGGAAGGCCATGAGCTCAACGGGTATGCAGAGTAAAATAATAATAATAATAATAATAATAATAATAATAATAATAATAATAATAATAAACCCCAATATTTTTGTCTCTAAATATAACGGCCGGTCATAGAGAAAGGTTGATGAAGAGGAATTAAGAAGTGGCTCCCCCTAAACGAGGGTACCAGCACCGCAGTGAAGTTAGTTTCAAGTTGGATATTCGATATTCGAGCTCCGCGGAGTGAGCGGCGTTTACCTCAAGGTTGATCCGATTTATGAACGCTAATGTCGGCCAGCGGTTCTCCACCGCTCCCGGCCCGAGCTCCGCGGAGTAACCGACGTTTAGCTGAAAGTTGATCCGATTTCGGAACGCTACTCTCGGCCAGCGGTTCTCTATCGCTCCCGGCCGCAGCGCCCGAAGGTTCACTTAGGGACTATCAACAAATTACTGAACCTAACATTCCTGTCAAAGAAATATAATGTTTTCTTCAATAGCTTCCAGGTCATTTGACCTAATGACTCAAAATCACTTTGAAATAATTATACTAGTCTCTTTAGATGAGGCACAGACATTTGATTTCCATTTTAAATCATTTTCCATTTTTAATTAATTTTTTTTCATCAAAATTGAGGGTTTTTCTTCAATAGCTTCCAGGTCATGTGACCTAATGACTCAAAATCACTTTGAAATAATTATAATAGTCCCTATAGATGAGGCACAGACATTTGATTTCCATTTTTAGCCATTTTCCATTTTTTAGGAATTTTTTTCATCAAAATTGAGTGTTTTTATTCAATAGCTTCCAGGTCATGTGACCTAATGACTCAAAATCACTTTGAAATAATTATACTAGTCCCTTTAATTGAGGCACAGACATTTGATTTCCATTTTAAATCATTTTCCATTTTTTATGAATTTTTTTCGTCAAAATTGAGGGTTTTTCTTCAATAGCTTCCAGGTCATGTGACCTATTGACTCAAAATCACTTTGAAATAATTCTACTAGTCTCTGTAGATGAGGCACAGTCATTTGATTTCCATTTTAAATCATTTTCCATTTTTAATTAATTTTCTTCATCAAAATTGAGTGTTTTTATTCAATAGCTTCCAGGTCATGTGACCTAATGACTCAAAATCACTTTGAAATAATTATAATAGTCCCTATAGATGAGGCACAGACATTTGATTTCCATTTTAAATCATTTTCCATTTTTAGGAATTTTTTTCATCAAAATTGAGGGTTTTTCTTCAATAGCTTCCAGGTCATGTGACCTAATGACTCAAAATCACTTTGAAATAATTATAATAGTCCCTATAGATGAGGCACAGACATTTGATTTCCATTTTAAATAATTTTCCATTTTTTATGAATTTTTTTCATCAAAATTGAGGGTTTTTCTTCAATAGCTTCCAGGTCATGTGACCTAATGACTCAAAATCACTTTGAAATAATTATAATAGTCCCTATAGATGAGGCACAGTCATTTGTTTTCCATTTTAAATCATTTTCCATTTTTAATTAATTTTTTTCATCAAAATTGAGGGTTTTTCTTCAATAGCTTCCAGGTCATGTGACCTAATGACTCAAAATCACTTTGAAATAATTATAATAGTCCCTTTAATTGAGGCACAGACATTTGATTTCCATTTTAAATCATTTTCCATTTTTAATTAATTTTTTTTCATCAAAATTGAGGGTTTTTCTTCAATAGCTTCCAGGTCATGTGACCTAATGACTCAAAATCACTTTGAAATAATTATAATAGTCCCTATAGATGAGGCACAGACATTTGATTTCCATTTTTAGCCATTTTCCATTTTTTAGGAATTTTTTTCATCAAAATTGAGTGTTTTTATTCAATAGCTTCCAGGTCATGTGACCTAATGACTCAAAATCACTTTGAAATAATTATACTAGTCCCTTTAATTGAGGCACAGACATTTGATTTCCATTTTAAATCATTTTCCATTTTTTATGAATTTTTTTCGTCAAAATTGAGGGTTTTTCTTCAATAGCTTCCAGGTCATGTGACCTATTGACTCAAAATCACTTTGAAATAATTCTACTAGTCTCTGTAGATGAGGCACAGTCATTTGATTTCCATTTTAAATCATTTTCCATTTTTAATTAATTTTCTTCATCAAAATTGAGTATTTTTCTTCAATAGCTTCCAGGTCATGTGACCTATTGATTCAAAATCACTTTGAAATTGTTCTACTAGTCTGTATAGATGAGGCACAGTGATTTGTTTTCCATTTTAAATAATTTTCAATTTTTAAAGAATTTTTTTTGCCAAAATTGAGTATTTTTCTTCAATAGCTTCCAGGTCATGTGACCTATTGATTCAAAATCACTTTGAAATTGTTCTACTAGTCTGTGTAGATGAGGCACAGTGATTTGTTTTCCATTTTAAATAATTTTCAATTTTTAAAGAAAATTTTTTGCCAAAATTGAGTATTTTTCTTCAATAGCTTTCAGGTCATGTGACCTAATGACTCAAAATCACTTTGAAATAATTATAATAGTTCCTATAGATGAGGCACAGACATTTATATTCGATTTGAGTCCTTTTTATAATTTGTAGGTATTTTTATATTAGCTTCTATGTCATCAATCAGTCAATCCAATTTTATTTGTACAGCACATTTCAGCAGCAAGGCATTTCAAAGTGCTTTATATAATAAAAACATGAAAACACAGAGTCATGCAACATAGAATCAACAATCAAAACATTACATTAAGTTAAGAGCTGTCATTAAATTCGTAATTGATTACGTTTCAAATACAGCTCTAAACAGCTGGGTTTTTAGTCGAGATTTAAAGGCTCTCAGTGTTTCAGCTGTTTTACAGTTTTCTGGAAGCTTGTTCCAAATTTGTGGTGCATAGAAACTGAATGCTGCTTCTCCTCATTTGGTTCTGGTTCTGGATGCAGAGCAGAACCAGAACCAGAAGACCTGAGGGGTCTGGAAGATTGATACAACAGCAGATCTTTAATGTATTGTGGTACTAAACCTTTCAGTGATTTATAAACTAACAGCAGTATTTTTCTATTCTATTCTATGAGCTACAGGGAGTCATTGTAGGGACTTTAATACTGGTGTTATGTGATCTATGTTCCTGGTTTTAGTGAGAACCCGAGCAGGAGTTCTCACTAAACTTTCACCCAATTACTCTAAATCAGTGTGAAATTGTTTTAGTAGACTGGAGCAATGAGGTACGCTCATTTTTAATTCATTTTGACCCATTTTATTATTTTTTAGGCAATTTTATATTTAAAATATATATTTCCTATTTTCTCTTCACCTCCATAGGCTGCCACCTTATCATGATGAAAGTGTTTGAGTGTTGAAGTGACTCTAGGAGTTATGCTGTCAGGGGCTTCATACCCCTTGTAGGGTCACCCAATGCTAGAGGTGATGAACCAGACAAAGAGCAGCCCAAAGACCCTTTATAAAGAGCACAATCAATGGATACAGTGTCCCCTCACCTGGACGCAGGTCACCAGGGCTCCACCCTGGAGCCGGGCCTGGAGTTGGTGCTCCGTGGCAGCATCTGGTGCTAAAACACATGGAGTCTGGCCAGGCTCAGCCCACAGTGGATTCACCTTCCCATGGGCTCACCAACTGTGGGCCAGAAGGGCTGGGTGCAATGTGGGATGTTAGAAGGCCGAGGGAGGGGACCTTGGCCATCTGACCCTGGGTGGTAGACTTTTCATGGGCATCACCTCTCTGGTGGGAGCCTGAGCTGGTGTGTGAGGTTGAGAGGTTCTGACTAGAAATAGTCTCATCTCATCGCATGACCCGAGATGAGAGCCATGCGCTAATTAATGGAACATTAATAAACAATCTGATATGTAGTGAGATAATGTAATGTTTCAGTTGTTGGCTGTGTTTCTATGACTTTGTATTTTTGTGTTTTTATGGTGTAAAGCTCTTTGAAATGCCTTGTTGTTGAAATGTGATAAATAAAATTTTTATTAGATTTTTGGATTTGGGTGTTTTCTGTCCGAGGCCACGTTCTGCACAACCGGGGTTCTGAAGGGATCCATTTTGGTGGCCTTGGGATCACACCTCTGCTTTTGGCAGATGATGTGGCCCTACTGGCTTCATCAGGTCATGATCTACAGCTTTACTGGAGCAGGATGCAGATGAGGAGGATCAGTACCTCCAGATCCAAGGCCATGGTCATGGAAAAGGGTAGAGCGCCTTATTTGGGTCAGGGAAGATTGTCCTGACCCAAGTGGAGGCGTTTAAACATCTTAGGATCTTGTTCACTGTTGGAGTTCATTCATTTCTGTCTCTGTTCTCCACCCATGTCCATTAACCAGTTTCAGGACCCGACCAGAACCACTCATCGTAAATGACCTTGAGAAATAATGAGATTTGGTTATATATAAAAACAAACTTTAATGCTAAAAGATGATCCAGTTCCACAAGCCATACTTATCATCCAAATTGAACTTCATGCTTCATATGTTATAATCACCGTCCAGCGTTGTGCCAAGTGAGGCAAAGATTGTAGCAAGTTTAGCTTTTTATTCATCTCTGCAATGTGGACCCTCCCCAAACGGTACTCTAATCAGTTTCAGTCTGTTTACATGTTAGCAGTCACTTATAAACATGGTTATGTATGCTGCAGCGTGTTAAGAGGGTAAAAGAGATGGAGGAAAATACAGAATCCATAACATCAAGAATGAGGGCAAAATGGACAGGAGATCAATAGAAGGATTGGTGCAGTAAAGTGGTCGCTATGCCGATCTGTCGTGGTGAAGAGAGCTGGATCGAAAAGCAAAGTTCTCGATTTGCCAGTCGATCTATGTCCCTACCTTCATCTATGGCATAGGCTTAAAGGTATTGACTGAAAGAACAAAATCACAAACTAACGGCCAAAATTAGTTTTTTCCATAAGGTGTCTGGGCTCTCCCTTAGTGATAGGATGAGAAGCTCAGTCATCCAGGAGGGACTGAGAGTAGAGCTGCTGATTTTTCACTTCGAGAGGAGCCAGCTTGAGGTGGGTCAGGCATCAGATTAGGATGCTTCCTTGACACCTCCCTAGTGAGGTCTTTTGGGCACGTCCCACCAGGAGGAGGCCCCGGGGAGACCCAGGACATGCTGGAGGGACGATGTTTCTCCAGCGTGGACAAGCGTTCCAGCTCCTCCAGGGATTCCCCTGGAGGAGCTGGAACAAGTGGCTAGGGAGACGGAAGTCTGGGCCTCTGCTGACCCCGCAACCTGACTGCAGACAAGGGGAAGATGATTGATTGATTTTTCTTCAATAGCTTATGGGTCATAAGACCCATAAGTTAATTGGGTCTTATTAACTCAAAATCAATGTGAAATTATTCTACTAGACAGGATAGGTGGTGCAAACTCATTTTTATTCCATTTAGCCCTTTTTATTCCTTTTCAGTTGGTCACATGAAATTTAAGATATTAAACACCAATCATATTTTTTAATTTGTAAATTTAAATGATGTAAAAAATGGATAAAGATCTAAAATGGGGAAAAATGAGGGTGCCTCATCTCTAATGATTAGTACAACGATTTCAAAGTGGTTTTGAATCAATAGAACACATGTCTTGAAAGCTATTGCAAAAACATACTCAATTTTGACAAATGAAATTGCTAAAACATAAAAAAAAATGTTAAAATAGGAAACAAATGACTGTGCCTCATCTATACAGGATAAAAGAACAATTTCAAACTGGTTCTGGGTCAATAGGTCACAATACCTGGAAGCTATTGAATTAAAATACTAAATATTGACAAAACAAATTGCTAAAAAAATTTAAAAAAGTTAAAATGGAAAACAAATGTCTGTGCCTCATCTATAGGGACTAGTATAATTATTTCAAAGTGATTTTGAGTCAATAGGTCACATGACCTGGAAGCTATTGAAGAAAAATACTCAATTTTGGCAAAAAAAATTCTTTAAAAATTGAAAATTATTTCAAATGGAAAACAAATCACTGTGCCTCATCTATACAGACTAGTAGAACAATTTCAAAGTGATTTTGAGTCAATAGGTCACATGACCTGGAAGCTATTGAATAAAAACCCTCAATTTTGATGAAAAAAATTCCTAAAAAATGGAAAATGATTTAAAATGGAAATCAAATGTCTGTGCCTCATCTATAGGGACTATTATAATTATTTCAAAGTGATTTTGAGTCATTAGGTCACATGACCTGGAAGCTATTGAATAAAAACACTCAATTTTGATGAAGAAAATTAATTAAAAATGGAAAATGATTTAAAATGGAAATCAAATGACTGTGCCTCATCTACAGAGACTAGTAGAATTATTTCAAAGTGATTTTGAGTCAATAGGTCACATGACCTGGAAGCTATTGAAGAAAAACCCTCAATTTTGACGAAAAAAATTCATAAAAAATGGAAAATGATTTAAAATGGAAATCAAATGTCTGTGCCTCAATTAAAGGGACTAGTATAATTATTTCAAAGTGATTTTGAGTCATTAGGTCACATGACCTGGAAGCTATTGAAGAAAAACCCTCAATTTTGATGAAAAAAATTCCTAAAAAATGGAAAATGATTTAAAATGGAAATCAAATGACTGTGCCTCATCTAAAGAGACTAGTATAATTATTTCAAAGTGATTTTGAGTCATTAGGTCACATGACCTGGAAGCTATTGAAGAAAAACCCTCAATTTTGATGAAAAAAATTAATTAAAAATGGAAAATTATTTAAAATGGAAATCAAATGTCTGTGCCTCAATTAAAGGGACTAGTATAATTATTTCAAAGTGATTTTGAGTCATTAGGTCACATGACCTGGAAGCTATTGAAGAAAACATTATATTTCTTTGACAGGAATGTTAGGTTCAGTAATTTGTTGATAGTCCCTAAGTGAACCTTCGGGCGCTGCGGCCGGGAGCGATAGAGAACCGCTGGCCGAGAGTAGCGTTCCGAAATCGGATCAACCTTGAGGTAAACGCCGCTCACTCCGCGGAGCTCGAATATCGAATATCCAACTTGAAACTAACTTCACTGCGGTGGAACCAGCAGTGTGGATCACAGAACTGACCCTGAACACACGTCTCACCTACTTCCAGAGCGAGGGCCTCACTCTTCAGGTCCTGCACCTCCGTTCTCCCTCGGCACCGGGCCTCTCCCATGTTCAGTCCGAGCACGACGGGAACGTCGAACCAGGCGTCGAGGGACTCTGCAGCTGTGGCGGACCTCACCTCCCTGCCGTCCAGTAGCAGAGAAAAGCTCACAGGTGGACTTCCTCTTGAGGACCGGCAGGTTACGTTTCCATGGTAATTCTGCCCGTCTTTGAAAACAGAGATGGAAATTTCCGGTTTTGAGATCTTGACTGTGGAACAGGAGGAGAAAGAAATGGAGAGAGAGAGAGAGAGAGAGGATGTATTTTAGAAGAAACTTAAACAAACCAACAATTTCACACAACAAATCCATCCAACACCCAGGGATGAAGTTAAAAACAGAGTCAAAACCTGTCAGGTCGTGGGTTATTTTGGGGTTTGATTATTTGATTATAGTTTTGATTACTGTTCTTTGTTTGCCTCATATTCTCATTAGATCAGCCTAATTTCTGTTTTACTTTAGTCCTTTTTAGTGATTCTAGTTTAATTCTGTGTATTTATTCCTTGTGTCTAGTTTTTTTTTACAGCTCCCCTGTTAGCTCTCTCTCTCCTCTCACACCTGCAACCTGTTTCTAATCAGCCATCTGTTCCTTGTTTAGTAATCAGGCTCCCCAGTATTTTTACCACTCATTTTCAGTCATTCCTTGCTGGTTCCTCCAGTTACTTTCCCTTTACATCCTGGCAGCTTTGTGCCTAGTTCCTGTGTTTTTTGTTCTGCTCTGGCTCCCTGTGTTGTTTTTTGTAAGTTTTTGTTGTCAGTTTTCATTAAATATGAAACCAACTCTCCGCCTCGGCCATATCTGCATTTAGGTCCGACTTCACCACCACAAGGCACAACAAAACCCTTCATATGAAGAGATGCAGCATGCATGAAATATCGTTTTGTTGGCATTTACCTTTGACTGTCACCTTGACCTCTGCGCTGGTTGAATACCTGCTGATGTCTTGGACCACAGACCAAGCAATGCAGCTGTAGCTTCCCTCCTGGTCCAGAGTCACCTCCTCCATCACAAGTTTGTTCTCATAGATAACAAATCCAGCGGTCGATGAGGTCACTTCCTTCCTGTTAAGGTGCCAGGTGTACTTAAGGTCAGATCCTTGCTCGGCGTCGCAGCTCAGGACGATTCGTGACCCCTCATAGGCAACCGGCGGGGAGGGCTCAGAGGTCACTCTTGTGTTTGATGGCGGAGCTAGAAATAGATAAAGAGCATTAGACTGAGTGTGAAGCTTGGGAACCCAGACAAGTCCAATACTTACTGACTACAGTCAGTTTGATCCCGTTGCTGAATCCTGATTTTCTTTCAGCGAACGCCCTGCACCGATACGAGCCGCCTGAAGCTGCTTTGACTTTCAGGGGAAACGCTGCAGGTTGGCTCCCTTTTTGGCTGACTTCTGTGGCGAGTGGGACACGATCCTTTATCAGCCTGTAGGCGACCCGAGAGGACAAGCCGGGGGCAAAACAGCGGAAGACCGCCCTGGTGTTGAGGTAGGCTCTGTCAGGGCCGGACAGCACCGGACGGAGAGAACCTGGCTCACCTGGAGATCCAAGCCAAACTTATTGTAAAGAATGTACTAATGTGTATATGTCCTCAAAAATCTTTATGACAAACTAGTGGAAGGGTCAAGTTGAAATTGGCAGACTCACGGCAGTAAAAGAAGGACAACTGTTCTTGAAATCACATTTTCTTGGGTTAGTAATGGTTACCCCCCAAAGAAAGCATGCATTTATGATCACATTGTATCAAAATATGCAGAAAACTGCTGCTGACAATCCGAGAGAGTTGATTACAGGCGTCATGGCATTAAAGTTTTAATGTTTTAGGATTTTATCTTGAATTTGTGTATTCGACCTTTGATCTTTCATGCGTCTTGAATTTGGTTTCGTATTTTAAAGTCGGTTCTCGTCTCTCTGTGCAGGGATTGCTGTACTTTCATCAGGAAGAAACAATTTCCCTTCTTGTTTTTATTTGATCCCTTTATGGATTTAAGCTCAACTGCCACTTTATTATATGCTAGTACTGGATTGGCAACTAAACCTTAATCCTTCACAGCACAGATTAAGCACTGAAGGCATTGAATCTTCCATTATATCAAATTGTAGCAGGTGAGTTGGTTGGATTTTGTCATCCTTGCTACATACACTGTTAAACGTTGCTGCCGGTTACTTACCCTGTGTTTTCTGTCTCACACCTATAATTAGATTTTGTTTTTTGTTGATAATCAGCAAGCCAAAGTGAACTCAGAAAGTCTGTAATCCAAATTTGACTGAATATTTTCTCATAAATCCCTTTAAAACACCAGTTTCACCCATTTTTCCAGTTCACCATAGAAACATTAAAATGTGTCCTCCTGAAACTTTTTTTTTCTGCCACACCGTTTATAAAGTGCACCAAAGTGTCTGAAGAGTTTTCACTGGTTGGCAGTAAACGCTGCTGCATATCTGAACGATCACACTTACCTATCGTAACAGGCAAACTTGCAAGAGCTAAAAACAAAAAACAAAAAACCAAATCAACAACACGAGACAGGAGGAATATCAGCCCAGGAAAAAAACCATTCAGATCTTAATAACTCCCAAATTACTCACCCAGAATTGGCAGTAAACATAAAGCGAGTAGGTTCTTCATAACAAGACTATGAATGTGTCTTTGGCATGGTCCTTTCTGCATGTACGTCTCATTGCATGTGCATGTGTAAGGCATGGTGCTGGGACACATATGTTGTGTGTAGATAACGTAACAGAGGGGACGTTTTGCTATGACGGCATACAAAGAGCCTGGAAAACACGGAATTAGTGCAAAAAAGTTTAATAGACACACAAATAAAAACATTTACAGCCTCTTGAATAATATTAAATTAACATTTAGGAATACTACCAAGCTCTATTTTCCATATAGAGAGGTTAATGTGCACGTCATCAATGTTAACACTGATAAAAGGCCTTCCAGCAGTCTGCGCACTGTTAGCTTTATCACAGGCATATAAAAGGCTTACAAGAATAATCTGAAAATGTCTTTTTACAGAATTGGGTCACAAGTTTCAATAGGTCACTCTGCTCCTTTGTGAATAATTCAACATATGCCTTCTTGTTTTCCATCATTTCCAGATGAGAGTAAACTGGGAGCATCAGGGAGCGCCGTGGAGGGGCCGTTTCTGTTCCGCAGCAGCAGGACGGACTCTGTTTGGGTTCTTGGGACCTCTCAGTAAGGTGGCATGCTGCTTCACCAGGAAGCGTTTATCCGAGCTGCACTGTGGGAGGACAACAGCAAGAATACACACGTAGCATTAACACAAACAGGACAGAAGCTCATCAGGTGATGAGAGCCAAAGTAAACAAATGTTTCCTTCTTTCACAAAAATGAGCCGATTGTTCCCCACAATTACTCAGTTTTCTTTGCGTCATGCTAATCCTGACATTGAACAGGATTAAAATGGAATCCTGTGAAATGTCCCCCACTTTTTGAGACTGGATAGAAACTGAACGTTTCATAATGGGATGCTATAAGAATCATACAATTATCAGAGTTAAAAATGATTTGGAAGCTTACCATAATTAGCATGTCTTTAAGCCTTTCGATTGCCTTCCGGTTGGCGCGTCCTCGTGACACGTACGACGTCAGGATGATGCTGAGGACACAAAATGTTGCGTTTTCATTTCACATCACATCTGATCTCCAGTGGTTCCAATCAGATCAACGCAGAGTTGATGGACAGCAACCACACAACACGGATGGTAGCTTGCGAAACTATTCATACCTCTTCCAAATAGACTTCAGTGGGTTTTATTGGGATTTTATGTGACGTAGCAACACAAAGTGGATCATCGTACGTAAAGCGGAAGAAAGGGGAAGCACAGTTTTCAGGTTTTTTTTGTTGTACAAATAAAAATCTGGAAGCCGTTCTTGCTATTCAGCCATTTTGAATCAGTACTTCTGAAGTCGCTTCCACTGAAGTTTGTAACATGATAAAACATGAAGAGCGATGTTCAGGATGTTCTGGCACCACCTGTTGGCAGTAACTTGTTCTTCAAACAGGTAAAGCTGCATTCCTCTTTGTGATAAAAGATGGCGCCTAATGCAACTTACATCTCAGCCAGCAGGAGAGGCAGGGCAAAGGCTTGTGAGGACAAGTACTTGAGAACGTTCTGGACTGAGTCGGGAAGACTTTTCACGCAGGTTTCTGTCACGGTGAGCACAGTTTCATTTTTAAGCGGACCACAGGAGATCCTGAAGCAGGAAATGGAGAGAAAAATATGTATCAAAAAACGTTAACAAAAAAACACACACACACAGAATTTGAACAATTTTAGATAGAAAGCTGTTCCTGAGACATGTAGTGTCATATTGTAAATACTGAGAGAGTAATGGAACAGTGTGTACGTGTTTGTTCCCTCAGCCAGGTGGAAGTCAACGATCGGCGCGGCTGCAGCCATGACGAGGCCCAGCAGCAGCATGAAGTGGAATAAAACCGACGAGTTGGAGGCTCGGAACATCCGCTGCTCCGCCTCACAGCACCGCAGGACACCAAACTGAAGAAACGCAAGGAGATTTGAGTTTTATTCCCACTTCACCGATCAAAAAGTTGCAATCAATTACAAAAAGTACAATTTAGATTTTTTTTTATGCCAAATGTTTAGGAAAGAGCCTGTGGTAATATTTATCTCCGTTATTAGGATGAATATTTTCCTATAATTTTTCAGACTGGTATCCAAATGGAGGACATCGTCCAAGAAACAAGAACGGCAGCAGCTGCGAACACAAGGCCCCATGTCTTAGTAGATCCGAATATCATATTTATAAAACTAAAGGAGTTTATTTTGTACCAGGCACACTGTAACTTAAGCTAACAATGCTAAGCTAACTGGTTGCTAGCTTTGTAACAAACGGTATGCTTTAGGAGGCGGTGAAGGAACTAGAAACATCTTAAATTAAACATATACCTTTGCCTGCCGTCCAGTCTTCTGGTTTCATTAGTTAGATTTTTAAAAAGTTACATTAGGAAAATTAACAACACAAGTGGGATGCATTAGTCAGGCATAACATTACGACCACCTGCAGGTGAAGTGAAAAACTCTTAAGTGATTATCTACTCGTGGCAGAATCCTGCTAGTGGGTGGGATGTGTTGAGCAGCAGCAACGCCTGCGGATAAAAAAAATTGTAAAAAGGTTTGTACTGTTTATGAGATAGAAAATGCACCCGAGTTTATTGAATGCAAAGTCGCATAACCGCAAACCAATCAGGGTCCTCACCCTGGTCATAATGTTATGCCTGATCAATTTATTTGATCATGCAAATCTCTTGTTTCGGTCTGCTACCTTTTGGATGTAGAATATCACCAGCAGGCTGACTACTCCGATCATAGGCAGCAGGGGGCAGTAATACACCCCAACCCAGAACACAGTTTGGATGTAGACCAGATCCAGAACTTTGAACGGGATCAGGAACCGCTGCCTCCCGCACAGCCGGACCAGCAAGCATGTTGGGCGCTTCTCCTGCAAAAGCCTGCCAAACAGGAACACAAGCACGTTCATCAGCTTGGTTAAAAAAAAAAACAAAACAAAAAAAACATTGGGCATGCGTGGGCTTTCTGTAGAAATCATCACAATGACTATGAAAGAAACTGAGTGATCTCAAGCAAACCCACTTCCTGGGGTAGTTCACCAAAAAAGTGTTGCAGAAAGTGGTGAGGAAGTTGAAGATGCACAGTTTGTACATCTGAATGCCAATCTGGTTTTCCCTGCACATACGCTGCAAAGAAAACACACAACAAAGAAAAAAAAAAAAGTCAAAAGGAGATTTAAAAAAAAAAAAGTTCCCGTAGTTCAAGCAAAACCGAAGTCAAACTGGAGTCCGCACTCATAATCTATGCTAATAAATTCTACATCTTTAAATCATTGCCAAGTTTTAACAGAGTAACTCAGATCAGGTTGGTTTTATGAAGGTAAAATATGAACCTGCTCCTTTCACTTTCACTTACATTTTCTACTGATGTTGTTTTGAAGAGGAAAAATAAGTAGATCCCCAGGGAAGCCAGCTTCAAGAAGATACTCCTGAATAAAAAGACACGGTGAACCCTCGTGGCCACGTGTGTGTGTGTGTGTGTGTGTGTGTGTGTGTGTGTAACCTTTACAAGGCGTTTGCCTCCGTCTGCCTCTCACCTCACAAGTGTTGCATTCACTTGAACGGTTAGTGAGTAGTCCTCGAAAGATGAGATCTTGCGGAATATCTGAGGGAGAACTAGGTCCACAGAGGTGATGGTGATGGGAGAAAGATACTGAAGAATCAGCCTGAGAATCCACACTTGGTTCGACTACGAAAAACAGACAAGCCATTTTTTTCAAACAATATTTATTCATGTATTTGCTGTAGAAATGCAAAACTTCAGGATGAAATCCTTACCTCTTTAAGGGATACGTTTGTGGAGTAGTAGATGAGGGTAAAAGCTCCACCGAGCAGAAAGACAACAATCAGGTTGAGGATGAACCTCAGCAGGTAGAGGCGCAGCTTTTGTCCCAGAGTCCTTTGAGCCTTTTTCAAGTTGAACTTCCTCTCCTCCAGGAAGAGCTGCCAAACAGATTTTAAATTTTTTTTTTTTTTGCAGCACAAATGTCTAGATCAATATTTGGTGTAGGTCAACAAGATGCACAAGAGTAACTTCCTTTTATGTGATTTTTATATAGTAACAAAGATCACACCTATAAACGTCACTTTAATTTGTTTTGGAGATAAGCGGAAGAAATACTTTCCTAGTGAGGCCTGAGGTACAAAATCAGGAGATAAATAAGCTGTTTGCCTCTTGCAATGCGTGTGGTTTTTTTTTAAAGCTGCAGTAAATTTAAAAAAATATGTTTTCTACATATCATTATGCCCTGATGGTATGAAACAGATAATCTGAGTCTTCCACCTCCTCTCAGCGCTACTGCTGCTATCTCTCTGATACAACCAGTCAGAACCAGGAGGAGGGTCTTAGAGCTATCAATCATACCTGTGTATGCACCGCTCGCACCCTCTCCCCTTTCTCATCAACAGAGCTTGTTGTGGATGCTCAGGCTAGTTAGCGTGGCCACTGATGACGGTGGATAAAGTTTTTGTTTCTCCGCCATTAGCACATTAAGCAGACGATACACAAGACGCTCCTCCTGCTTCTGATTGGTTGTTCCTGACAAATGGAAATGGTAGCACTGGGAAGAGGTGGAGAAGCTACATGTTTCCATAGATCATCTGGCTCTTGTCATGCTGTCAGGACGTATGAAGAAATATTTTTTAATGAAAGTTACATATTGCAGCTTTAAGTGGTTCAAAGGTCTCCCGAGTGACGCGTTCGGTCAAGTCATATATAAAGACGACGACAACACAACAGAACAAAAATGACAATAG
Source organism: Poecilia mexicana (assembly GCF_051168715.1). Taxonomy (NCBI): domain Eukaryota; kingdom Metazoa; phylum Chordata; class Actinopteri; order Cyprinodontiformes; family Poeciliidae; genus Poecilia; species Poecilia mexicana. Next base: position 3,645,894 of record NW_028263370.1, on the reverse strand, counting down.
AAAGAAAGACAAGTCAGAGCTAATTTAACTGAGAATGAAAGAGGGATCTAAGTTTCAAAATAACAGAAAAATAAAAATATTCAGACCATACTTATTTGAAACAATCAACGGTCTAAAGTATGTTTGGACAGTTGTATATAGAGCTGTACCTTGTTTGTTTTTTTTTTTTTTGGCACTTTGACAGGCATCGTTTTGTTTTGTTTTTTCTAATACTATTAAGCTGCGTTACTAACCAGCTCCTGAATTTCTTAGTTTTCTATGTATTTTGGATCTGCGAAACATCACACGCCTCCGTAAAAAGATTCCCATCAGGAGTATTGAAATGGTTGCATTCTGGCCAGACACGTCTCAGCTTTCCAACATTCGGCTCACAGAAGAGTTTCACGCCGTTGCCGTTTCAAACGGCACCGTTTTGTTTTCTAGCATCAGGTCGACAGCTGTGAGCGTGGCCCAACAGGAAGTTGTTACCTGCAGGTGTGTCTCCTCCTTCACTCACCTTGAGGTCATTCCTGATGAAGCTCTGCTTGAGCTCTGCAGACTTTGAATGCTGGATGGTGTAGTCCCAGCCACAAAAGACCTTAAAGCTCACGTTCATGCTGGTTCGCTTCTCGAGCATCCAGGTGTGCTTGTAGCCAACGATTGTTCTGCAAGGGGAGGAAAAAGAAAAAAAAACGTGCAAACCAAGGATTAAATGTCTGAAGGTTTGTGTGAGGAAAAAGCTTTAAAATGAGTTTCTGGGGTTTCATTTTCAAAGCCTGGCATTTTAACAGGCACATTTTTGAGATCCCATGTAAACCGAAGGTGATTGATGTTTCTGCAGCATTGCTGTGGTTTACTGACCTGCGGACCACCATGATGAGACTGAGGAAGATGATGCAGAGGATCCCAGCCAGGTAAAGCAGGGGTGTGTTCAGGCAGTCGCGGTCCAGAGAGCCTCTGGTGTAGAAGCCAAAGAAAACAGGCGAACGAGCCAGAAGTCCCTGGTTTAAAAGAAGCAGAACATGTGCTCATGCGTGGCCTACAGCAGGCATCTTTTGTTTTAAGCTAAAATATGACAACGTGGCTTTTCTTCACGTCTAAGACAATCAGCATTCATGCACAGAATAATGACTCCTACCGTTCCCACGAGGAAGTCTAACACAGAGTCGTTTCCACCAAATCGCAACCATTCTGTGAAATAACCGAGATTTAACTCCACACACGTCTCAACCGCATTTCTGCTTTATACTTTATACCAGAGGTGAGTTAGATACAACCATACCTCTGCTGTTTTTGCCATAAAACCCTGTGGGCCCCAGGATGAAGCCACTGATCAGAGCGCAGTGCAGCAGGTTCAAGTAGATCAGATATCTGAGGAACACAAAGTAGGACTTCACTCCGACGCCAAACCTCCCTGAAAATCAACGGAAAAAAAAAAAAATAAACAGGATCAAAAGGTGCAAAAAAGAAACGCGGGTCTTCAAAGTTTCTGTTACCTTGAATTTTGTGGAGTGTGTGTTTCCAAGGCAACAAGCTGGCTCCCGCCTCCCTCATGTGAGCCCAGACCCTCTTCCTTTTGATGCTCTGGCTCCGCCTCCATGACTCCCAGAAACCAATGTTGCTGATCTGCATTTTCCTCCTTTCCCTAATTAACAGCAAATGTATATTTTTTTACATACTTAATATGTCACACATCCAAACATTAAAGGGCACAAAGTTAAACTTGAAATATGTGTAACATTAAACTGAATCTCACCGAGATTAAAACTTTTCAGTTTAAGTAAATTAACTCTGTCATCCTCCTGGATGACAGAACCTCTCAACTCATCCTTCAAGCTGAGCCTGGCTTTTCCAGGAAGCTCAAGCAGTTTATGTTTGTGTTAAATACGATCATAAATTTGAAGAAAGTTGAAGCGACGCTCTGAAAAAGTTAACATGATTCAGACATGGTGCTCTGACCACAGTTACGAAATCCTGCCCATCCTGAACTGTTGCCGTCTGAAATTCACTCAACAGCAGGAATACGACCAGAACTACAGCGGTCACTTCAGCTTCAAGATTCTCACCAAAGTTTGTTTAGAAAGTGGTTATCCATAGTCTGACAGCACTGACCTAAAAGCAGAAGATATATTTTTCCAAAAAAACAGTAACTTTGTTCTACTTTGAAGAAATCTGTTTTTTTTTAGCACCAACAACTAATAATATTTGAATCAAGTGCAAGCTGTGACCCCTTATTTTACGTTAGCAGTTCCACTTTTAGAAAACAGACTACAGTTTTAAATATATATGTTCATAAATGTTCCCACCTTGCGCTCCTCTTCCCCTGCATACAAATGGCCAGGCCTCGCAGTGGCTGCAGCGACAGCTTGTCTCTGGGTCCTCTTGACTGGCTCTCAGCGCTGAAGGCCTCGTCGGGTCGCGGGCCACCCGACCTGAAGGCCTCGCTGCTTTTCAGCGCATCATAGCTGTCCTGCTGGGACCGGACAGCCTGGACACTGGGCAGCAGGTCAAATATCTCTGTCTGGTAGTACTCACATGAGTCTGACGACAGGGTGGACTGGACGCTTTCGTCTGTTCGGACAGCAAAAAAGCAAATCGGCACAATGTACGTTGAATTCACGCAAAACAGAAACCCGTCTCTGCAAATGCACTAATCTGAGATAGTTTAACAACATAGAGTCCTGCCAAAGGTTGAATTAGTCTTGAACCTTTTGAAAAATCACAAGCTTCAGGGTAATTTCCTGAGATTATTTGCTTAAGTGCAAGTCTGTCTGTCCAATAATAGCTGAATCCCAGAGCAATGATCGGAGGCTCAGCAGGAAACCTACATCTGAACAACTAAAAAAGAAAGGAGTCAAAGTCCAGCACATCTCCATCATCTTCAGCCACGTTCTCATTAAAAGGAGAAAAGGTGACTTCAGGTTGTGACTTAAAAGTCTAGTTTTGAAAATAACTAAACACAGACTAACCAGCTCCTCAGAGAGCCAAGCACATAAACCTGTTTCATGAAACAGCGCAAAACACAGGCTTCCTGTGAACTTTATGCCTGCGAGCTAATAGTTCTGATCGCCTTACACACATTTGTAGAAAATACAAGCTCTCTTATCTCACTTTGTCACACACACACACACACACCGAGTTGAAAAATTGAGATGTTTATTACCTGACAACAGTCTCGTGAAGTTCACCGTTTTCTGGCCCTCCATTGTCCCTCCCAACGCACTTCCTCTTTAATTGCAAACTAAGCTGTCCGTCCTCAAAAGCAACACATACCGTCGACTTCTCTGCTCGAGCTGCAACTCAAAGTTTCAAAAAAGTGAAAAGTCACTTCCGAGTCCTGCATCAAAACGCCCCACTTCACGCCTCGCAGCAGACGCCATGCAGAAGTGTTTCTGAACAGCTGACCGGCTCTGTCTCGCGCTGCTGGGACCGCTTCCGTTTCTCAAGGTGGAGCAGGTGTAAAATTGGTCCAAACTGAGGCTGAAGTTTTGACAGATCGCAGGAAGTCACATGACAGGGCTTCCTGCCTGTCGAGAAGAAATGCACAAACACACTGGGGTGGGAGGCAAAAAGCACAGAGATATTTAGGGAAGGAATGAGGTGAAACATCTTGACTCATGACTGACTCTGATGTGTCGTTTAAATCCAACAAAAAGTTAGTAGTAATTTGTCTTAAACTGAATTTTTCAGCATAAGTTCAAGCTCCTTCTTGTCGTAGTTTCCACTTTTGCTAATTAGAAAAATAGATCACAAACCTGTTAGGCCATATAGGTCGACATCACTGCCTCCTCTCAGGGAAGCTGTTCACTGTTTACGTAGCCAGTGAGAGATGGGGGAAGAAAAGGAGGTGATGAAACACAAAGACGTTTTACACCCACTCTCAGGAGACCACAAAGACATTTGAGGTTTCCAGTCAATACATTCTTAAATGGTATCGACGTCATTTCTAAGCTGCTGTTTCCACATGATTGGTTTCCATTCTACTGAAACTGTCAAAGACACACTCTGCTTTGGCCAGAAACAAAGGGATGTTAGAGTTTGGCTTCGAGACAAAGAATGGAAACAGAGAGAGGAGAAGCTGTTGAGCTTTTGTTCAAAGTACTTGGAGAGGAAGCAGAGAGTTGGCAACCAAAGTATTTGCATATCTTTACACTTAGAAGCAAAAATAAAAGACAGGAAACCTCACATTTGTGTGTGGAAAAGATATGCTGGTCAAGTACCTTTTTGTGTGCAAAAAGCAACTTCTTCTGCAAAACACAAAAATAAATCTAGAAATTTGATCCACACTGATTAAAAGTTGTTCAAATGAATCTGCCCATCACCATTAATAACCCTAATTAATCATTAAGCCAGGTGAGCTACAATGGGAAGTTCTGACTTTGGTGGGCTGAACGCATATATTCATCCCATACTTTTCAGATTCAAATTAAAATCATTTATCAATTTTACTCACATAATTATGCTCTTCTTTCTGTTTGTTTAGACATTTTTCAAGCACAGACATCAGGTACTGATACATTAGGAGTGTCATTTGGGTCCTTTTGACCCAAATGACACCTGTTTTCATTTGAAAATGATCACTGCCTGGTTTGGAAATATCACAATTAAGGGCTCAACAACAGTAATTAGGGTGGAAAAAGTGGGTCACTTCAGCAAAAACACACTGTCTGCTATATAAGGACAGCTTTGCTGAGCCATCCTTAATGGTCTAATTTGATTTTTTTTTAAATTGATTTAAAATAAGTAACTTTTTTTTAATAATTCGTTTGATGTGGCAGGGTTCAATCTGATGCCAAAAGCATAATGTTTGAGCTCGGTGTGTTCCCAAAAACATATTAGCGTAACTATGCGTGAACTTGGCCCCTCTCCAAGATTGTTTACTGGAACCTGTTCAGGGTGGGGATGTTCTTAACAGGAAGACGGGACAAAATCCAGCTCTGTCCCATACAACTCCGCCCCGAGTCATTTCATATTATGTGAAAGACTTGTCGTTTGCAGGTCGCTGCTGTTCTTCCACGCTTGAAAAACTACTTTCAGCCTCCGTTGGTATTTGTGTGTAAGTACTCGCCGGCGAGTCTGAGTAGGACTGAACCACCCGCGCCTGCTCTGCGGGGGTCGCCTTTACATTAAGTCGATAACCTAACAAAATAGGATACAGACAAAAAAAATAACTTGAATCTCCTCGAAGTCTATATTGGATATTTAAACAAATATACTTGGTTTTAAACCAACGTCAAACCTGTATCGGTTTTGTTTTAATGTTAAAAGGCAATTCGTTAATGGTTCCTCCCCGCTGCTGGCACAATACTGCAGTTTTGACTGACAGTCCCTCTGGTGGGTCGGTTGAACTGGCTGTCAAGTTAGCTGGTGGGTAAGTTAAACACTGTCTCGGTTTAACTGTGCTTTATTTGACCACCTCTTTACTCTTTCACGTTTAAAATCCAATTATTTTGTTATTTACAACTGTGTCAGGTTACCGAAGACTCTAAAAGTAGTTGTCTCATTGTCCGCCGCTGTTCGTCAGTTAAAGTTTAGGCGAGTGGACATTTTTAACAGGCAGAACTCAGAGGAGAGTCGGTGTTAGTGAGGATGGGGGAAGACTGTCCTTTGTTGTTGCCCGGAGCTTGGAGCTGATTAGGCGGAGGAGGTTTCAGATTCACAATCTGATCGGAGAGTTTTCCTGTTTCTGTGATGGCAGGTAGCTTTGTTCTGCCCTGGGCTCAGAGTTCTTCTTCTGTCTCCGTTTACAACAGGAACTTTTTTGTTCCATTCAGTTCAATATCTCTAAAAGACTCGACGGCAAACCTATAATTTAGAATCCCCTGCTCTGAGTGAGGGCAATTATAGGCCTGGAACAGAGTTCAGTATGAAGTTAAACTGTAACTGGATTCCTGCAATGTTGGACAAACATTGTTGTTTTGGTAATTGTCAACAGATGCTCGGTTAGGGTGATCAACATCAGCGGGCTAAGATAGATAACTGTTTAACTGTTTAGAATTGGCTTTTTTTGAGCATCTGCTTTTTACTGTAATAGAATGATGATCCCATTGAGCTGTGTGTACTTGACTTCAGATGTTGCAGCATGAAAGTATGTTGAGAAAGAAGATCATTAAAATACCTTTTACCTGTGTCATATGCATGCTTGTTTTAAATCCCGACACTCTTGGGTCTTTATGTTGCTCGGCTTTCAATTTGTAACATATAAAATGTTCTGATCCAAGATCTCAAGACAACTGCTAAGTAGAGTTTTAGTCTTTAGATATTGAAGCTTTTAATAAATGGCAGTGATCAATCAATCAAAATCAATCAAATTTTATTTGTATAGCACATTTCAGCAGCAAGGCATTTCAAAGTGCTTCACATAATTAAAATAAAAGCAGCATGTGACATTGGAAAAAAAAAAAAATGCACTAACGTGCACTGACCAGGTTACTGCTGGTGATGCCGATATCCGTCTCCTCTTCTGTTAAACTGGTTCCAGTGCTAAGCTGAAGACATTAGCGTAAGCATAGCAACAGCTCTCTCTTTCTCATCTTCAGGTTGTGATATTACTTCTCCCGAAGCTTAAGTAGATTACTGCGCTGCGTAGAGAGCTGAGCTCACAGATATTTGCTGAAATTCACAAACATAATTTCCGACTCGGTTCTTTAACAGCGTCTGTCTTTTGATGCCGCCAGGGGATTTTGTGCTTTTAACTCCTGTTCTCCAGCAGAGCTGCAGATCCTTTGACTGTGATAGTGAAGCACGACAAAAGCACAACTTATTGCTAAAAATAGCACTTAAAAATAAATCTGGGGATCATAGGGATTCTGTTTGTGAAGATACTGAGATAAATAAGAATATGTGTTGTGTAATTAAACACTGATTATCCACAAAAAGTGAAAAATGAACTCTGCTTTAGCACCAGAACCACTTTGGTAGAAATGCCCCATGATGGGGCTTTGTTTGTCAAAATAATAGAAGAAGACAATATTCAACTTTTGTATCCTAAGAGCCATTTTCAATCAAAATTAATTCCTCAACTTTTAGGTAGCAACTCTACAAATATCAGTCTAGAAAAGTCGTGAATTTCTAAATTGAATTCTTGGAGTTTAGAGGCTGCACGTTAGTCTAAGTTTTGACACGTTTCGTTGTTTTATCCGCTCTTCCCTCCTTGCTTTAAATCACAGCTGAATCTGTTAGTACCTTTTCTAAGAACTGTGAGATTGCCTTAAAGCTAAAGACAGCTAGAAAGGCAATCAGCTTTAAAGCGGTCAGAGTTTACAGGACAGATGACTTCAAACTCCTTCCTTTTCTTTAGCCCCATGCTGCTGACTAAATTCCTTTTGGTTTCTGTTCTGGATAATAAACATACTTACTTATGATGCAAGGGATTGATTAATCTTTAGCCTTGGATGTCTACATTAATCCACTCAAATCGATGTTTTGTAACACGAGTTTTTCTTTTTCGTCATCTTTGTCTGAATCCAGCCTGAACTCTAGTCAGGCTGGATTAGTGGTCGACCACTCCTCTCTTTGTTTCAAGTATATTTAATTTGGCAGGACAAGAGCTCAACTTTGACTCATTGGTCATGCGCTGTGTCCCACTCCCACAGTATCCGCCTCTAACTGAAGGGTCTCAAGAGGACTGTTTATGTCTTGAGCTGCACAGAAAACGCTCGGAGTATGGCAAAAAAAAAAAAAAAAAGTGCAACATGATCCTAGAAAAGTCTGGTAATGGGGACAAAGCCTGTTTGTGAGAGAGTAACAAGGAAAATCTGTTGGCTGTAGCTTGTGTAACGGGACTATACAGGTGCTGGTCATAAAATTAGAATATTGTGATAAAGTTCATTATTTTCCATAATGTCATGATAAAAATTAAATTGTCATATATTTTAGATTCATTGCACACCAACTGAAATATTTCAGGTCTTTTATTGTTTTAATTTTGATGATTTTGGCAAACAGCTCATGAAAACCCAAAATCCCTGTCTCAAAAAATTAGAAAATTATGAAAAGGTTCTCTGAACGAGCAATAAAAATAATCATCTGAATCAACAAAGTAACTCTAAACACCTGAAAAAGATTCCTGAGGCCTTTAAAAACTCCCAACCTGGTTCATTACTCAAAACCGCAATCATGGGTCAGATTGCTGACCTGACTGCTGTCCAGAAGGCCATCACTGACATCCTCAAGCAAGAGGGTGAGAAACAGAAAGAAATTTCTGAACGAATCGGCTGTTTGCAGAGTGTTATATCAAGGCACCTTTGTGGGAAGTCAGTAGGAAGGAAAAAGTGTGGCAGAAAACGCTACACAACGAGAAGAGGTGACCGGACCCTGAGGAAGATTGTGGAGAAGGGCCGATTCCAGACCAAATTAAATTTTCATCTCCATAAAACTTTTCAGCAGATGGAAGCATGAAGTGCTTCAAAATCTCCTGATAGCTGCTGCATTGATCCTGCCTTTGATAAAACCCAGTGGACCAACACCAGCAGCTGACATGGCACCCAGACCATCACTGACTGTGGGTACTTGACACTGGACTTCTGGCATTTTGGCATTTCCTTCTCCCCAGTCTTCCTCCAGAGTCTGGCACTTTGTTTTCCGAATGACATGCAAAGTTTGCTTTCATCCGAAAAAAAGTACTTTGGACCACTGAACAACAGTGGTCCAAAGTGCTGCTTCTCTGTAGCCCAGGTCAGGCGCTTCTGCTGCTGTTTCTGGTTCAAAAGTGGCTTGACCTTTGACCTGGGGAATGTGGCACCTGTAGCCCATTTCCTGCACACGCCAGTGCACAGTGGCTCTGGATGTTTCTACTCCAGACTCAGTCCACTGCTTCCCCCAAGGTCTGGAATCGGCCCTTCTCCACAATCTTCCTCAGGGTCCGGTCACCTCTTCTCGTTGTGCAGCGTTTTCTGCCACACTTTTTCCTTCCTACTGACTTCCCACTGAGGTGCCTTGATATAACACTCTGCAAACAGCCGATTCGTTCAGAAATTTCTTTCCGTTTCTCACCCTCTTGCTTGAGGATGTCAGTGATGGCCTTCTGGACAGCAGTCAGGTCAGCAGTCTGACCCATGATTGCGGTTTTGAGTAATGAACCAGGCTGGGAGTTTTTAAAGGCCTCAGGAATCTTTTTCAGGTGTTTAGAGTTACTTTGTTGATTCAGATGATTATTTTTATTGCTCGTTCAGAGAACCTTTTCATAATATTCTAATTTTTTGAGACAGGGATTTTGGGTTTTCATGAGCTGTTTGCCAAAATCATCAAAATTAAAACAATAAAAGACCTGAAATATTTCAGTTGGTGTGCAATGAATCTAAAATATATGACAATTTAATTTTTATCATGACATTATGGAAAATAATGAACTTTATCACAATATTCTAATTTTATGACCAGCACCTGTACGTGGGAGAAAACCAAGTTTCAGAAGGACATTTTCAAACTGTTTGGTTATATTCCTGGTGGATATTCAGAGCTCCATGTGTGCTGTGTGAACTTTATTTACTGAGGACTCAACCAGCAGTACCTTCACCTTGAGAAAAGTGTCTGGGTCTTTGTCTTATCTCACTAAATTTTTCTCATGCATAGACGTAGCTGAGCGCTGTGTGCATGTTGTTTTTATGACAGGGCATGTTACCTTTTATATATAGCAACCTGTGATTGGACACTTTAAAAGGCTGTTTGCATTAGCTGTCTTAGTGTTGAGTTCAATGTACAGGTCACATCTTGACCTGAGTATTTACTCACTCTGCTTTGCAAGACTTCTCTAAATCTATGAGATTGTGAGGACGTTTGTTTGCACCCTACCCCTCGTTAAGTGACCGAAATGTTTTTTTGAATGTAGTTCTGAGCTTTGACTAGACCGTGACAGGTCAGAAATGCTGAAAGTTAAAATCTCTCTTCTTTATAGTAGATCCCACCTCCCCTCCTCCCCCGACTCCCAGATATTTTGACTGCAAACAGAATAGTATGTAGAACAGTTCATATTTTCATCCACAATGACAAAAAGTCTAGTTCCGTAATTATTCTGCTTTATGTTTTTGCTAAAAGCTGTGTACACCTGACACAACTTTTCTGGACTAGATGTTTTTATTTAGAAAATAAATTGTTTCTAAGACCGTCAGTGAATCTGGAACAGTTGCAAGATGTCCGATGAAAGGTCTTAAATTCATGTGTCTAAAATTGCACATGAAACTTCTTAAATTCATTTTAAAAAGTGAGTTGAATGCTTTAAGAGCACGTCAGTCGCATGTTTTAAGTTTTATCTTGACAGGACTATTTAATCTTGTTCATTCCATGTATATTTTTTTCTCGCAGGATTTTTCTGTCAGGCGAAATATTGAGTTCCACCCAGCCGATTGAGCCTACCGCTAATTAGCCGCTAATAGTCCTTTGCTAAGCCAGCTTTTTTTTTTTTTTTGCGTCCATTATAGATAAGTGCAAATTTCCCACCAGTTTACTGGATGAAGTTTGTACATTTCTGTGGAGATATTGGTCTTAAATCAAAAAGTATGACATATGAAGTGGTGAAATCTGCAGAGAAAACCTGCTGTGCTCTCTGTTGCTAGTTCATGTAAACAGGAAGTGGATGAGGCATTCAATGCATCAGCACAACGGAGCGTCCTGAAAGGCAGCAGATAGACCGTCTCTTCAAAAGCTCATAAATTTTAAACTCGGATTAGTCAGCTCCATTACGGATAATGCATTCAACAATAGCCAGTCTTAAGTTCTGCAGTTTACACAGATTATAATTGAACTAGTTTATTATCATAATTCACCACCAAAACTAAGCTGACACTTCCAACATGAACTCATTCACATTCATTCTTCTTTTTTGCACCTGGTTCTCTTTGTGTTTCTTTGCCCACAACTCGGTACGTTCAGTTTTGATGGTTAAGGTTCTGTTTTTATTACACTTCAGGCGAGGGGGAGACATAAATGTTTCGAGTGACATGATAATAGATTGGAGCATATCTTTCAGGCACAGATAGTGATAATCTACTAATCCCTTTTCCCCTGTTGGATTCAAAACTACTGGCTCAGTTGAGGAACATGTAGCTCATCTTGTTGTTTCATGATTAGTGCTTCTTAATTTTTACTGAAGTCAATTTATCTCGTTTCAGTTCAACATAATACTACTTAAGTTATCGAAGGAAATAAAACACATGTGTTTTATGTTAAACAGAATCATAGATCTGCAGATTTAGGGAGGAGATTTATACTCCTCTAATGTGGTTTTCACAAAATAAGGACGTGAGAAAACAAAACTCGCCGTCTTCTTTAGAAGAAAAAAAACCTTTGCAAATTCACGTGATTATGATGCACATATCTATAGTTTTTATTTTCCACCAAGGTTAGCTGTTCTCTATTTACGTGTTAATCGCTAATTGTTGACAGATTAAATCAAGTGTGGATTGGTGTTGGTATGATTGAATGGCTTTAGTTTAGTGGAGTCCGACATATTATTTTAATTAAGCTTTGATTTATTATTAGACAACCACCAAGTAGGGTACAGTAATTAGCATAACTCTGTTTTTACCTGGGATGTGTGATTGATAGGAGCGGAGCAGGGTGTAGCTGCATGCATATTTATTTATTCTGCACTTGTAACAGCCTAATGAAAATCTGCACCTGACTTTCCTTCCTACTTGTTCCTTTTCTTGAAAAAGTGGAACTAGACACGTTTTCATGCAAAGTCATTTGTCTTTCTCTGTGTATGCGTCACAGGCTTATCAAAAGGGCAGTATTATGTAATACTGCCTTTTATTTAGCTTTACATTGTGTTATACATTGTTTCCCCACATCAAAATACATAGACAACACAGAGTGTTGCCTTAATTCTTTCATGCATGTTTGAGAAATCTTTCAATCTCACACGTCGACCATTCAGCTGTGCAAAACACACCTTTGAGGCGCAGCTCCTCTGTGGAGCCGGCCTGAACTTCTTTTTGGATTTGGGCTAAATGTATACATCTAAAAATCTAGCGAAAACGGCATCCGTTAACGAATAATGTGATGGTGCATTCGAAGACTGATCAGTCTGTATGTCACACTCTATTTATAACTTAATACAGTCTCTTCTTAAAAAGAAGGTGTCATTAACCATCTCTTAAGAAGATGTCATCAACAAGTTTTTCTTCTGCCTCGGAAGAAAAACTTGTTGATGACATCTTTTTAAAAGGAACAGGAGCCACACTATTCCAAATAAAACATATTTACTTTCAAAAGTTATCGTGTGAAGTATAAGTTCCAACTTGTTAACTACTCTGAGTCGGAAAGTACCTAAACTGGAATACTCTGTCTGGTGAAAACTGGTATCAGAACACACCAACATTAGTTTAAAACGGGAAAGTTACTACCTCAATTTTTGTCTGCAACATCTTAATATACCAAGTCAGATTAGTAATAAGTAAGGTAAATGCTACAGAATCTAGATATGAACTCTGATGTTCATTTGTTTTCAAACTAAACACCAGACTCCCAAAACTCCTTTATTAAGAAGCTAGTCGACCAGCGCTAACTGCATTTTACAGCAGGTTAAGTCGTAGACTAACACGAAGCATTTGATTGTGAAATGGAAGGAAAATTACATCTTGTTTTTATTTCTACTTATTTTAGAAATACATTTGCATTAACCCCCCTTTACTCCAGTTCCCCAAAATAAAATCCAGTCCAGCATACTTACTGCCATCAACAGTCTTTATAAAGACCAAAACGTTGTTGTAACGTTGAGTGTTAGTCCTCAGTTATTTGGACCTGTTGTCTGTACAAACACTCCTCCCCCCCCCCCTCCTTCTCGAAAGCATCTTTTGATGATGGTTCTTGTAAGGAGGTTTGTATTGATCGTTAATTCACGTCTGGCCTCGGTTCTCTTGAATCTTAAATTCCTCACGAATGCGTAAGTTCACATCTGCGATGCATTTAAGCAACGGGGCATATTCTCTCTGGATGTTTGATGAAACCGTTAATGGCGCTGTAACACCTAAACAAAGCCAGATTTACAGCAGAGCGGCTTGTTCGGTCCAAACGTCCCACAAAAGAAACTCTTTCCAGTTGGCCGTCATCGTTCTCTCATAAATATTCACTTCTGTGGTGGCGACTGCCGTTCTCAGCCACACACAATAGATCTGTTATAGGTCCGGACAAAGTGACGTAGTCCGTCATGACGAGACGAAAACATGAGTCATAATCGTCATTCTTATCACAGAGGACTCCGAATATGGGCAGCAGGGACAAAAAAATAAAGATATTTACAGCTTTAAATCAATGTATACTTTTAAGTGGTTACACATTTACTTTTGTTACTTCTGTTCCACAAAGATGTGGTGACACCAAAGGTGGTTGGCGTGAAGTCAGTTTTTTCTGTTTGTGTCTTTGTGTTGGTAAAACCAGTTGAGGACGAGCCGAGACACGACCGAAGCGCCGGAGTGAAAAGAAAACTGTTGGCATTTTTTTTTTTTTACTCATGCGTACTTTAAGCACACATCCTCCTCTAACATTTTTCCTCCTCCTACAGGTTAGGAAGAACTGAACGCCATGCTCGGGGTGGAGGGCAGATCCGGTCAAGTGAGGGTGTGACCGCTCTTGAGATCGAGGGGCTGAGAGAAGAAGAATGGCTCAAAATGTAAACTTTGATCTGAGTCACCCCGCAGTGGAAGCTGGACTGGAGTAAGCCTAACCATTGTTCTTTTTTTTTTTTCTTTTTTTTTTTTTTCCCCTTTGGTTTCTCATGTTGGGTCTTGTTCATTCACGCTGCCTGCTGAGGGAGTGTGCCTCAATCAAAATGCCTGGGAGAATGAAAAGATACGAGGAAATGTAAAATTGAACTCTCTCCTAGTGATCTGTTGTCGACATCTAGTTCATTGTCCGCTCCTGGAAGAAGTGCAGTTTTCACAAAGTCATGCTTGAATGCGTTTCCTCCTTACGGTCTCTGTGTAGAGAAAAAAAAAACAATAGTCTTCAATGGAAATGGACTTGCTGTCCTTTGGGCCTTTTATTGGCAACAAATGGAACAACAGACGACCCTTTTTACAGCACATCCAGAAGGAGGACCACATAAACACTCAACACTGAAATCACTGCGTTTTCCACCCACTGGGTTTCTGATTCGTTGTATTTTATCTGCAGTATTTTTACTTCCTTCCTGTTTTCAAAGGACCCCACCATTGTGTACTGAATCAATTCAGTACACAATGTATTTTCCTTTTTTTTTTTTTTTTAATCCTTGTGTTCCTCTGGTAGAAGCCCAGCAGACGAGAACGTGGTTCATGATTCGTTCAGCCAGCTGATTGCAGAACAGAGTCAGAACGAGGGACAGTCTGATGCCATCGAGCTGCAGCATCTGCAGGGGAACCCAGACGACGAGGGCCGAGGTACTCCATTGGAGATTGTTCGTGCGAAATGAGAAGGAAATTAAAGGAAATGCAATTATCGGTTATTTTTCTACTTGCAATTACCCTGACAGACTTCTTCATTCTGACTAATACTATTTGATATATTTGCTCTTTTTAAAATCAAAAGTCTTCTTTTCTCAGCGTTGCGCAGCGATATGTTGATTGAGTGCATGGGTGTGTGTGTCCACTCTGACAGACAATGTGGCGTATTTGTCACCCTCTGAGAATCGGGGATGGAGGATAGGAAGCGATGAAGCTGCAGAAGAGGACGATGAAACGCAAACGGACTCTCTCCTCAAGGATCGCTGGTCTTCAGCCACCCTGAAGATCCTCTCCTCCATGCCGAGCCGCACTATCGGTCAGTACGGGTTGCATAAGTTTGGAGTGTTTTAGTTCCCCTGACAAACTGAGAAGAGACTGTTCTCAGTTCGTTGCTGATTTTAAATAGCTTCACTGAAGATGTGTCTCCTCAACAGCATTTAAATGTATGACCACCACGCCCACCCTCAGCATGGTGAAATCTGATAAGGATATAATGACTGTGTGTGTTTATTTTTATTGTATGTGGCTGTGGTTTGTAAGCATACATTAAGAAGTGCTTTGTGTCGCCCGGCCCAGTCAGTGATGAGAGTTTCTACTCAGGCTGCCATCGCTGGTGCCACAGGATATAGATTTAAGAAAAGAAACGGATGTGTCGCAACTGAGCAGAGTTTCACAAGGAAGCAGTTTGCCTTCCTTTCTGAGGAAGGTCAGGTGGTGCTGCGTGTTTTCAGAAATGGTTTGATAGATATGTCGGTTTGTGTCCAAAACCAACAAGATGATCTCTTTGTATCACATGTTACAATTTATCCTGTGATCGTTTCGTTTGGTTCCTCCGACTTTTTTTTATGTGTATTCTACAGCCTCATCTAAGTAATTGATCATCTATTCCAGTTTCAGTCATTTAATTCAAGGAGTTAACCTTAGATTATGAAATGCAATTTGTTAAATTTATATTTTAATAATTTCTGATCATCTTGACCATTGTTATTCAAAGTCAAAGCAACCTCATGTGCCGTATTGATTCAGGGATTCCTGCCTCAGACAGCTACTGCAGGTTAGACATTTCTGTGTCAAAAATGTAATTTTTTTTATCGGCCTGATCAAATATAACTGAGAAATGATTTGCGTCTTGACATAAAACTGATCAATTTTACTATCTGGATTGGAAAGTAGAAGAAAACTGGAGTTTGACCTGAGTTTTGGAGCTCAGTCATCTCAGGACGTTCAAGAACATCTCATTAGAATATTCGAACCGATTAGACTAATTTGTCAGAATAAAAGGAGCTCTTTTACTTTTTATCAATCTCATGTTTCAGTAGTATTAATTATTTTTCTTTGGTCTCACTTAATATTCTACATGTATCCTAAATGTGGTTTTCTTTCATGATGTGTACACTGAAAGTCATCATAAAGGTTTGATAACGTCAGTCTGTGCAAATCATCTATGAAATGTTTCACTTATGGAATATAGTTACTGAAATAAATACATGTTTTATTAATAATCTAATGTTTTGAGTTGATGCGTTGTTCCTCTGTATGAGAACAACTCGGCTAAGGCAGTTTGAGCTCTGGGTGTTTCCCTGGAGACGTCTTTCTGACATGCACCAATGGGAAATGGACTTTGAATAGCCCCAGAGTTATGGGGGAGATTTCTCTCGGCTGTCATGGAAACGACTCGCTGTCCCTCTGGAGGAGCAAGACCAGCTTAATTTAACACGTAGGAGAAGTCAGACTTTCTCGGTTCACACTGTTGCTTCCCTTCTTACTTAGATAAACATCCCTAGAAATGTGTGACCCAAATGGAAAGTTGATCACAGCTCAGACCAGAATTATTATTATTTTTTTTTTATGTTGTTGCAAATGTAAGATGACTTTTGTTGAAACGTGATGATGAATTATACCACACGCTGACCAACCGGATCATTTTCGTCCTCCAGGCCGCAGCCGGGGAGCCATCATCTCTCAGTACTACAACAGGACCACTGAGCTTCGGAGACGCACGCAGAAAAGGGCGTCCATCAAAGACTTCTCTCGCTCCGCCAGGCCCAGCATCCGAGGCTACGGCGTGGAGGTGGACACTACAGACTCGGCAGGTGCAGAAGCGTCTCCGCTGAATAAACCGTTTTCCAGAAACGAAGCGTAACGTGTAAAACGGCCCTGCTGGATGTGTTGCAGAGAAGAAGCAGGAGCGACTGGTCAAAAACCTGCAGGACTTGTCGGCGGTTGACCGAATGAGGATGCTCAAAGAAATGCCTCTGAATTTGTCTGAGAAAAAAGGCCTCAGGTACATTATTATTATTATTTTTGCTCTTATCGCTCCATTACCTTGCTGATAAATCTGTATAATTTTCGCCTCTGCCTCTCACCAGGAGGTTGACGTTGGAAATGACTAAGCGAACACGTTCCAGCAGTAATCTTCCCTGTTGCAGTTATCTGAAATTTCAAATCATTTTAGTAAGTAACCTTATTAAAAATAAGATTTGTTACATTGTTTCTCGCCTCATTTGTTAGATATAACCTCAATGTATACACGGTGACATACATACAGCACCTTGCAAAAGTATTCATACCAATTTTACTTCACATTTTTTCAATTTACTTCAACAAACTAAACTATATTCCTTTGGATTTTGACTTGGTGGACCAACCGAAAGGCATTTGCACTTATGAAAAGGAAATGGTCTGAAAAGTTTAGGGTAGATTTCCCTCCAATTTGTGTGTGTGTGTGCGTACATGTGCGTGTGACCAGTGAGCGTTTCTGCCATCTTTGTCCTTTTAGATACTTACATTTTTGCCCCTTCGTCTTTGCAAAATGACTCGAACTCCAAATGGACGGCGCTCACACGTGAGCTTCAGCTTTCGTCTCTTTCCAAAGATTCTCATTCATTCGGATTTAAATCTGGACTTTGACTGGACCGTTTTGACATACAAACATGCACTGAGTTATTGTTTCATCACAGCTCTGACCGTGTTTGGGGTCATTGTACTGTTGCACTTCTTCCCATTATGCCCGGCTAGTTTCCTGTCCATTCTGAAGAATGGCGGGTGATGGGTGTGGAATGGTAATTTTCCATTACATGTAGTGTTTTGCACGCCGGCCAGAGGCTTATTTTCAGCAGCAAACTTTCACAGCTCAACCCCTCTCAAGGAAGATGCTCATATTAGTAACGCACACTATTGATATAATTGATGTCCTAAACTGCTTTCTGAACAGTGTGTGCTGTACGTGGCCTTTTAATAAGTGTGTGTTGTGCAAGACGCTGCTGCAGAAACTGTGCTGTTCACTCCTACAGGGGAAGATTCGCTTTGAACATTCAGTGGCGAAAGCACAGCTCTCACTATCAGGTCATGAAATGAGTTGCTGCTCCAGCAGCCTCATTTGTTCGTTGCGATTGTTTTCAAATAAGAAATTATCTGCATAACAAGGCGACTCTTTATTGATTGAGTTTTCTTGCCATTTGCATGCATTACGATTAATTCTGCATTTGATAGCAACAGCAAAAGGGAAAATCAAGGCAGATGTCCAGTACACAGACAACCAGCATGCTGAATAATTGTAAAGTCCTGCATAATCTGCTGTGTATAAAACACTGGACAACCTACTACTCAGGTTTTATCAGTGAACTACATCAGGATAAAAGCACTAATGAGATTTTACTGAGTTGCAGCATTGTCACTGTTAAGCAAATGTATTAAGAGGTGAAGGTGTGAGGGGACATAAAGCCAAGGAGGTGAGATGATGCATAATAGATTTTAAAAAATATTCTCCAACCTTCTACACACAGTGTGTAAAGAAATGCTCTGAAAACAGGAAAACATGTGAATTTTTCCATCATATTTAAATGATTTCTCTCGGTTTGCCATCAGTGGGTGTTTCCTGTAGGTGCTGCCGTCAGCCCAGCTCAGTTGCTCTGCTGCCAAGGCAGTTGTGAGCTTTGACCCACAAAACCACAAGCACGCGTACTCCTTCGTAAAACTCCTCATTGACTCCAACTTGCCTCCGTTTCTCCATCTCCTCCCAGGCCCTGAGGCACAGCTGGTACAGCTGTCTGTCCTTCCTGCACTCCCTGCAGCTGTGGCAAATGCCGCTCAAGAGAGTCAGCGGGCGCTTCGGCTCCGGGGTCCTCTCCTACTTCCTGTTCCTCAAGACTCTCCTCTTCTTCAACGTGTTCCTTTTTCTGGTCTTGGGTTCGTTCTTGGTGGTTCCGCAGGCGGTGTACCCCCCAGAGCTGCCTGAAAGCAGAACGCCCTTCACTGGACTGGAGCTCCTCACCGGAGGGGTAAGCGGCTCGAAGGAGCCATTCGCCAAACCTTTTGTTGGTTCGCTAGCTTTAGGTCCTTTTGTAGACTCACAGACAGCTGCAACTAACAAACTTATTAATAATTTCAACAGTGCAGACCTCCTCGTTCAGCAAACTGATTATTTCCCAGAGGTTCCACCCTGACACGTAATTGATATCGTCGAGATGAGTTGAGGATTTGTAGCACTGACGGCTCGTTTAGCGTGTCTGAAAGGATTCGGCAGGCACCAAGCGGGGTGCCGCGTCTCTTTAAAACCTAAAATAGGTTGAAAATGTACAACTGGAGCTGGATCTATAACATATTTTGGTACATAAATGCTGTAAAATCCTCTGACATTTCCCGTTCAAATCAGTGAATACTTAGCTTACGGCTGCGTTGACTCTCGAGCTAATTTGACTAAAATTTTCACTGAGGTCAGCTGGTTTATGTTTCCTTAATGGATTTGATGGTAAGCAGCGTAATATGTCGATGCTCAATGTGAGTGGCTGGGTTTGAGTGTTTTGTTAACACCAGTCTTGGTTACACTAAAACCACTGTGGTGCAAAAAAGGTGAATATCTAAGACGCCTTAGGAAAAACAACGCATTACAGAGAGGCGTAATATGAAAATAAAATAAAGACAGTGTTTTTATAAATGCAGAAGATTGTTGAGTAATCCATAACTTTGCACCAGTGGTAGAGATGTAATATTTTAGCTGGGTTTAAGCGACTTACTTAGGCATAATTAGTCCTGATCTAATGTCAACAAGACCGTCTTCCAGTTTTCGTCTTTCCGTGACTGCTACAGTTTTTCCTGCTCGATTGTAATTACTCGCACTGCTTCTTTAAAACGCTGGACTTTGCTCTCCGTCTTCCTTCACTTAAAAATGTTATCACTATGGAGGAATGCGGTGCATGAGAGGTTGATGGAGTACCGTTACGTTTTTGCATGGTTATCTCATCAAATTGTAAAATTTCCTGTGTTGATCAGAAATCTCCTATGTGAGCCAGTGGAAATATTTCCAGTTAAATCCATTTATGTACATAAATAAAACCATTTATGTCCTTTTTTTTTTTATTTTTAAAATATGCCAAGCCATGTTTTTGCAGTTAGATTTTTATTTTTTTTTTTACTTTAGTTTACAGAGTACAGAGTAAAAAAATGAAGCTTGAAAGGTTCTGTCTGAATCCCATTTGTTCTGCCTCAGGGCTACTTCTCCAACACCCTGCTGTACTACGGATACTACAGTAACCACACGCTGCCGAACTGTCCGAAGAACAACTCCACCAGACCGGAGTGCGACTCAAAGTCCCTGTCCTACAATATGCCACTTGCATATTTTTTCACAATCGGACTGTCCTTCTTCATTACATGCATCATCCTTGTGTACAGGTGAGGTTTTCTGAATGAAATATCGGGAATTTATCTTTTAAATTAACACAGAGACTGAAATATTTGCGTTTTATCTTCCCGACAGCATGTCAAAGTCGTTTGGTCAGAGCTTCAGGATCGACAAGTCCAACGGCATGTTGGCCATGAAGGTCTTCTGCTCGTGGGACTTTAAGGTCATCAAGAGAAGCTCGGTCAAGCTGCTGTCTGAAAACATCTGCACCCAGCTCAAGGTACACGCAGACTCGCTTCGTTTACAAAATCACCTCCTTCTCCGTCCTCCCTTCCTGCGCTGTCGCTTAAAGGGAGTGTGATGATCCGACACATTCTTCCACAGCCTCCGTCACAGTTTCCTTTTCTTGCTTTGTTTTGGATGTTGGTATTTCACCACTCCCGACTTCGTCTCCCTGCAGGAGCTGCTGGGAGACACACATCACAGGCTCGTCAGCAATACGATCTTAGACAAGTTGATCAAACTGCTGATTCATGGCTTCAGCTGGACACTCTGCCTTGGGGCTACCGCTGGATGCGTGGCCGGGATTTACTGCTTCTCAGATTATATGCACAAAAAAGTAAGGCTGAGTGGATTTGCTTTTTGTTTGTTTTTTGTTTTTTGTTTTTGCACACGGGATGTTTTTGTTTCACTGTGCCACTTTTGTTATGTAGGCAAATCAATCGCACAAACCGATGATTATCGTTATTCACTGTTTTATTGATACTGTCCCCCATATTTTGACAATTTAATTGACAATTTAATTAGCCTGACATACAGAAGTTAACTTTGACATTTTGTGTGTGTTTTATGAAGGTTTTACATGACAAACACAAAACGGAGCACGACTGTAAAGTCGATAAAGCTTGGTTTTGTAGTTTGTTTATAAACAAAAATCTGGAGAGTCTAAATCACTTGTAGAAAATCTTTCACTACAATCTTTCACTACTGTTTTGGTGTTTATCTCTGTCATCGTTTTCATCTAGAATAGCTCAAACTGTTAATTTTTATTGCAAGCTGGACTTTGATTTAAATCCAGACTTTCACCAGGACATTATATCACAATCGTAGCTTCACATGTTTCGTGACTATTTGTCCATAAAAACCAAAAAGAGACCTTAAGAGTAATTGAACCAAACATGCCGCTCAAATAGTGTTACTCAAATAGTCACTTGATGCATCGTGGGTTTGTGGTACCAAAAAAAGGTCCAAACAGGAACTTCTGTGGTAGATTTATTCAAAGTTGGGAGGCAAAAAGAAGCCTAGTTATGTTTAGCTCCATCCAACTTCCTCTCAACTCTCACCATCTTTCTTGTCCCTGCTGAAGAAAAGCATCCCCACAGCATAATGCTGCCACCGTCATGGTGTGAAATCCCAGTTTGCCACTACACCCGCTGCCAAAAAGTCCAGTTTTGGTCTCATTTCACCTAAAACATGCATCATTTACCTTCCCTCCTTCCACAGCTTTGTGTTAGTCTGGCGCTTAACATGCATTGACGTTGGTGGCTG
The DNA here is from genome assembly GCF_051168715.1 of Poecilia mexicana. NCBI lineage: Eukaryota > Metazoa > Chordata > Actinopteri > Cyprinodontiformes > Poeciliidae > Poecilia > Poecilia mexicana. Next base: position 3,624,324 of record NW_028263370.1, on the reverse strand, counting down.
CAGCGTAACAAAAGGTGAAAATATGGACACTGTGCGTCACATTAGCTGTGACCTGTAATCAAAACTAATAATTAAAATCTGTAAACGGTCGTGTAAAACTTTTTCAACAGACGAAACTCTGCGTCTGAATGACAATGAGGCAAATACCTCGTCGTAACTTTCTCCATCTTATCTGCCTCTCTACAAAAATCAGCAGGAAAGTTCGGAAAATGACTCCAGGGATCCAGGGTTACTAAAAGAAGCCAGCCTCTTGGCTCTGCCTGTCCTCGTCTCCTTCATCAACTTGATGCTGCCGATCCTCTTCCAGCTCACAGCCTGGATGGAGAAGTACAACTCTCCATCTCTGCGCACGTTTGTTTCACTCAGTCGGTAAGAGCAGCAGTGGGATTCTTGTCGAATCGCGTCTGAACTGTTTCAGTGCTGAGAGAACCTGAGGCATCTCTGGATCCGTCTGTGTTTTATAGGAACTTGATATTAAAAGTGAGCGTGCTTGGAGTCCTCTGCTTCCATTGGTTGAAACGAGTGGCTGGCAGCGCCAACGGTAACAAGGTAAATTTATTGGAGTGGCTTTCGAGAAGGACGATCCTTGTGTTTCTTCTTCTTCAGTGCGTTGCTTATCCTGCGTGATTTCTGTTACGTAGACATTCAAGTGCTGGGAGAGTTTTGTTGGTCAGGATCTTTACCGCTTCCTAGTCATCGACTTCATCTTCTCTCTGCTGGATACCCTGTTTGGAGAGCTGCTTTGGAGGTGGGTCGATCCTCAACAGCTGAATGTTCTTAGTGCTGCTTTTTAAAGCACACCGGATTTCAGGAACCTTTATAATCCAAAAGCCTCCTGCTGAATATTTTATTAGAGTTGCACTCGGAGGGTGGAGGTGTTCTCCTCCTTAGTGCTGGCGCTGGGCGGCAAATTGTCCAAAACGCTGAAGGTCATACGAACAAGTTAATGTTTTAGTAACACAACCTGCCAGAAGAAACCGTGATTTAAGAAAGTTAATCTCATCAATTAGGAGAGCATCGCCAGTTTCTAATGTTGTAGAGCGACATGAGCTGGTTAGCACATGAAGCTAACCAGATTCATGTAAAAATAAATAAATAAAGAAAATAAAGAAAATTAACTAATTGTTGATCACAGTATGATTGCACAGTGTTGTTACCAGAATCCGTTGCTACACATGATCAAGCATTAATGAAATGAACGATACATTCTTACATTCTGGGCTAAATAATGTTTGTTTTCTTATTTAAAATAAAAAAGGAACTAAATTATTAGTTTATTTCTAATATTGCATAAAAGGCTTGGATGGAAAAAGCTGCAGAATGTGGCAATTTGTTTATTAACTTAAAAACAAACAAAAAAAAATAGGTAGCTGAAGCCCTGAATATAATATTGACTATTACAAGCCAACATAATGTTATCTGTTGCATTTGTTGTTTTTAATTAGGACGAACTGAAGCCAAAAACAGAGTAAGCAGCTTAACCTGGTGGCAGTTTTCAGCGCTGCCACCAGGTGGCGCTGGCTAACTTCACATTAGCAACGCCTCGCCTTGCTTCTCTCTGCAGGTTATTCTCTGACAAAGTGCTCAAGCGAAACAGAAGACCGGGGTTTGATATCGCCAAGAACGTCCTGGACCTCATCTACGGACAGACGTTGGCCTGGTACCGACCGTGTTGCTAGCATAAACACACACATATATAAACACACACAGAGTGCTGTGACGGCCGTCCGTTTTCTTCTCTCCAGGTTGGGTCTTCTCTTCACTCCCCTCCTGCCTGCTGTGCAGATCCTCAAACTGCTGCTGCTCTTCTACATTAAGATGGTATCAAACTCTACTCAGTTACAACTTTATTACCTTTCACGTTTGTTTGGTTTGACTCTACGGCTGAAACGATTAATCGTGATTAATCGATTATTGAAATGGCCATCAACTTAATTTAGCTATCGATTAATCGTCACAATAGCAGATCTATAGATTACTCATCCAATCATTAGTCGTGTTGCACAACATCCATGCTTCTCACACACTCGGCTCTCAGGTTTTCCAGGTGACCTCTGACCCCTCTGACCATCTGCGTTTGTGTCTTTCCTTCCCACAGAGCAGCGTGATGATGAACTGCCAGGCCCCCAGCCGGCCATACAGAGTCAGCCAGATGACCACCATCTTCATCACCCTCCTGTGCTTCCCCTCCTTCCTCGGTTCCTCCGTGTGCGTCACGTACACCATGTGGAGGTACCGCGACACGACTCGAGATGCGGCCGTCTCTATTGCCGCCCCGCACCGTGTTATCCATCAGTGCTCACCAATGAAACGCAGAACAGGGACTGACATTGCAGTTCCTACTGATTTTAGTAAAACTTCCAGGTGTGGAAATCGTTTAAAAAGCAAGTAGTTGCCACAAAATGACCTCTGAGCAGCACTTCAGTGTTTTTAAGGTTAGCCCTCAGTTAGAGGAGCAAAATGTTTGCTTTAAAATTGCTAAAATTCTTCTTCTTATGCAGAGAAACTGGTGCTAGTAAAATGTTACCGTAATCAGCCATTATTTAAAACCTCAAGGAGAGAGGTCCAGTTGCCTTGAAGAAAATCCAGCAAGTCTCACATCTGGGTCCTAAAGAGGATTCCTAAAAGAAAAACCCTGCCCTAGATCAAAAATGTCCAACAATTCAGGAGCAATTTGGTGATGGACCATGGATTTCCCAGAGAGATGGAGCAGCATGTCACAAGCACAAAAGTGATGGTAAAAGAGAATCTGAGCTTGAAGGAGGGATATTTTGGACAATCTGCAAAAATGCAGGGAAATAAACAAAACAAAACAAAAATTGTGATAAACTCTTAGGCAACAATGATTGCAGTGTCAATCCGGACACTTTTAGTGAAAGCAACCTTTGTAAAACAACAATCTCAAAAGAGACTGTTGTTTCTGTGAATGCAGAAAAATAGAAATGCATGTAGTCGTTGAATTTTTATTTTTATTTTTTGCCTTTTTGTTCTGCCTACAGGCTCCCATCCTCAGGGTCATGCGGTCCTTTCCGTGGGAACAAAACCATGATCCAGGCGGGGAAACAAAGGATTGCTGAGCTGGTTGACGAAAACCGCAGCTTGTCCTTTCTGGCTGATGCTCACACCTATTTGGTGGAAAATCCCCTTTTCCTGTTTGTGGGAGCAGCCATCTTTCTGTGAGTTCTCACACACACACACACACACACACACACACACACACACACACACACACACACACACACACTCTTTTAAGAACCACACTGTAGCAGGATGATGCAGGCGAACAGAATATACTGTTTAAACTTACATTTCTAAACACTGTAATTATGCAGGTTGTCTAATTACACTCTGCATGTTTTTGACTTTCTGTCTTTTTTTCCCAGGATAGTCATTTACTTCCAGAGTCAGGTGGTGGACGGCCAAAGGAAGATCATCGCTTTACTGCAGGAGCAGATAGAAAATGTAAGCGCTTTGCCCGGACACACACACACACACACACACACACACACACACACACACACACACACACACACACACACACACACACACACACACACACACACACACACGTTTGTTTTGCTATCTTTGTGGGGACTTTCCATTGACTTCCATTCATTTCTACTAATTTCTACAGCCTAAACCTTACCTTTACCCTTTTCCTAACCCTAACCATCACATACCTAACCCTAACCCTAACCAAAACTCAATTCATACCTTAGCCCTAACTCTGACCCCTGACCCAAAAACAGGGTTTCCCCTTGTGGGGACCAGGCTCAGGTCCCCACGAGGAGCGATTGGTCCCCACAACGTAGCATATGTCAGGAAAATCGTCCCCACAAGGTATTACAAACAAACGCACACACACACACACCTCTGTTCTCAGTCCAGTTAACTAGTAAGACAGTGAACGGTCCAGACTCACTCATGCTCCTCGTTTTCTTTCATTACTCTGTGCAGGAGGGAGAAGACAAAAAGTTCCTAATTACTCGGCTTCAGTCCGTCCACGAGCGCAAACGGACCCCAGCGAGGAATCTCCCAAGCCAGGTCAGTCTGTGGATTGCAGAACGACGGGCTTGTGTGGATCCTGTTGCTGCTGTTGGGCACATTTCGACTATGGATCCCTGAAGATTTAATTTCCTAGAATCGTCCCTAATTAGTTGACAGGATGGGAGAAAAATAAAAGCCTGCTGAAAATGATCTCAGAGTTTTCCCAGGATAAATGTTGGTTGTTCCTAAAAACATGGGAAGTGTAATAATCTGGGATTATTTGCGAGTCTGATTTGAATCAGCTCTGTTACAGACTTTAGGGAAAGCGTGTTTCTTCTGAACAACATTAATCTGGACACGTGGATTTAATCTGACAGCTCTGATCTGATGGCTCACACAGCGCTGCAAACATGTGGCTGTTAATTATTTTTGGCCAGCATGCATTGCAGTACATAGCATAGAATGACAATAACTAAATACTTCACAAATACCGTGTCATTAAACCTGTGTTGTGATGCTGTCACTTTAAGATCTGAGAGAAATTTTTCCTTATGTTTTCACCACGGTCCGTTCAGCCTTGCTGCAAGTTCAGCTGTGAGTAGTAGAGTAATGCAGCTGGGTTTATCAGCTCCTGACCAGTTTGTGCACAGCTGCATAAATTACCCCTACAATTGTTATCGCGCCTCCTGCTGAATGCAGAAATGAGCTTCCTGCTGCTCCTCTGATTCTGCTCACTTTCCCTGTTTTTCGCCGCTGCAGGACTCTGGATGTTGAGCTCCGCTGAGCTTCTGGAAGATGAACTTCCTCAATTGTCTGAGGAATCTTCAGCCACTGGGTTTGTAACTGGGACAAAACGCAAAGACGTGATGGACTTCGCGCAGCGGCGGAAGATCGATTCGGCTTTTTATATGGAGAAAACTAGCAGCACGAAACCACTGGTGAAAAAAGAAAAACAAAGAAAACATTTTATAGATAAAAGTTTGATGCTTTATCTGCACATCGTTACTTCCTAATAAGGTGCAGACACGACAGACTTTGTGTGTCATACCTAAGGACTTCTTTTTAACTAACTGTTCAACATCCATATAATTTTGTATTTAATAAAGCAGAAATATTTAGATTTCATCTCCTTTTTAAGAAGCACTTTTTCTACCAACTGTGAACTATTTTCTGTTCCTCATCCAAATATTTCATTAGTTTTCATTGGTAAACTTTGGGTTTTCTGGGTGTGTTGGTGTAAATAATTATTTTATTTTTACAGTGAAATTTTCACTCTGCTTTTGTAAGTAAATTACGTTTTATTACATCGCTGTGTATCTGTATTTATTTTTGCTTAAAAAGGTGAGCAGAATACAGTTTATGAAAATACCTTTCTTTTAAAAAACAAAACAGTAATGGACCCACAAGTATTCATTACAAACATGCAAATAAAAAGTAGACTTAATATAGAAAGTTTTAGCAATAAACTTTCTAGATTTTAGCAATAAAAACAATAAATAGTACAGTGAACTGTAGGCACAAGAACAGAGTTACATTTTGTTTTTATTAGTAAATAATTCCCATAAAATTATTTTTGTTTTACATGGAGAAAAAGCAGCACATTTAGTGAGCAGAGGAATCGGCGTCATTTCTGGCCCGCCTCGTTCCCCTTGACCACAGCATACTGGGAACGTCCACGTCAAACTGGGAATGGTTTCCAGTCCGGTGGTTTCCCGTTGGAACCCCTCAGGCTGCTGTCATCGTCGTTTTACCTCTACATGAGGGCGTGAAGTTCAGGTTATTGCATTTACTGGTGTCTCCCAATTAATAAAATGCTTCTTTTACTGCAGTATTTCTTTTCAAAGAGTGAAACTCATCTTCTGTAGAGAGTGGTGCATTTCCAGCATTCGTTTCTGTTAGTTTTCCCGATTGTGGCTCACAGATGTGAAAACCCAAGATCAATTTCTCAGAAAATCTGAATGGAACATGAGATCAATAAAACATTTTCAATACAGAAATATGTTATGGCCAGTTTTGCAGCAGACATTCATGCTCTACAAGGAAACCAAAGAGGTCAGTGCTAAAGAAGCTGGCACAAACATATTATTGGAAAGTTTATCGGAAGGAAAAGCTGTGGAAGTAAGAGAACGACAGAGAGAAGTGCAGCTTGTTAGGATTGTGAAGCAGAGGGTCTGCTCATTCTCAAAATGTCTTAAATTCATGTTTCTATAAATAAAGCCTTAAAAGTTTTCGAATTAATTGGAAAAAAAACTAAGTTGGTCTCAAATGTTAGTTGTATGTTGTGAAAGGAATATTTGTTCTGTGTAGTTTTCTGTTTTCTCAGTAATTTACCGTTACCCAAAGCTGAATTGCATGCAGACATGGTCACCGCGTTCTGTGACTCGAGGCGGTTGCAGCTAGCGGTAACTAGCTGCTAAAGCTAGCTAACTTTTTAACGTCCAATGTGGCTCAGTGCAAATTTATCACCAGTTGGCTGGATGAAGTTCATCTTACCCAGTGGCTCACTTCTGTTGCAAACGCATACAATTTATTCTATTTCTGTCCTGACATAGGTCTTAAATCTAAGTCAAGGTGGTCTTAAAAAGTCTTAATTTTGGGTTGGTGAAACCTGCAGAAACCTGCTGAAGTCAAGAGTCAACGCAGCCTCTGCCAGGAAGTCTTGGGGCATTTCTGCTCAGTCTTTATGGAGATGCTGATTTCATTTTCCAGCAGGACTTGGCGCCTGTCCAAACTGCCAGCGGCACCAAAAGCTGGACCAGTGACCATGCTGTTCCTGTTCTTGATTGGCCAGCAAACTCCCCTGACCTTTAACCTCCTAGATAATCTATGTAATGTCGAGACGGAGATGAATGGGTTGTCAAAGCAACCTGACCCTCCGTTAGAACCTCCTACATGCTGCGCCGCATTGATGCAGTAGTTCATGCAAAAGGAAACGGGAAAGAAGGAAACACTTGAAATCTATCACTGACTAACGAATGTGTGGAATGAGTTTCATTCTTTGGATTACTGAAATAAATTAACTTTTACATTGAGACGCTCCTGCGTTACGCTCGCTGTAGCCGCCTCCTCCGAGTTGGATCTACGCTGATCCCTTATGAAGCTTCCCAACAGCTCAAACATACTGGTTTGGTTGTACGCAACTTACACGTCTTCAAAATAAACAAGGCACTTGTGAATGTTCACATTGTTCAGTTTGTCACCAAGACATCAACGTAAGAAGAGGCTCTTATTTCATCCATGTGCTCATAAAGACTGCCCTCCAGCAACTACAACTGCGCTCGTTTAGCTACGACCAGGCAGCTCAGCTTCCATTACTGAGCATGCCCAGTAGCCTCTTGGCGTCCATTCCCTGCTGCTGGGCCATCTTCTGCACGTCGAAGCCCATGTGCTTCAGGAACTGGACCACGGTCATCTCCTGTCCCGTCAGCTGGTCTCTGATGGTCGGGCAGGACGGGTTGCAGTGCGGCCAGGGGCAGCTGTCCACCAGATGAAGGGGGCATCCCCTTGACGGGGGGGTCCGGTGCTTCTTCAGGCCGTGGCTGCTGTTGGTGCTCTGGAGGCTCCGGTCCCAGCAGTGGAGCGCTCTGGGCAGGGACGTGCCTTTCACCTGAATGTCCATCCAGTGCCTGCACGAGACAAAAGAAAAGACTTAAACCAGGGGTTTTCAACATTTAGGAGAACTACCCCCCAACTGCACCCCCTCTCCCAGCCTAGTCGGGTCGAGCTGTAGGTTGTCTGCAGTGGCGAGAAAAATGTGTGGAGGAAAGCAGGCGAACTTTTCATGCCAAAGAACACCGACTGTCAAGCATGGTGGTGGCAGCATCATGCTAAAGGCCTAGCTGCTGTCAGTGCTAGCAGTTGCATAATTTTTTTATTGTTTATTTGGGTCTTTTAATGTATTCCTAATATTGCATAAAATAGGCTTAGGCGATTAAAAGAAAAATCTGTAGCAATTTCTTTTATCCGATTAATCGATTAATTGTCATAACTGATTACTAAAATAATAGTGGCGTCGCTCAAAAAGGGCGGAACGATGAAAGTGACGACGTTCTTACTTACGTCCTGGTGATGAGTTCGTGAGACAGACAGGCTGGAGCAAACGTGGCTCTGCCAATCAGAAACACAGCAGCCTGTTAGAACCCTTCTCCGCATTCGGCCAGTTTCTGCCTGCGCGGAGCGGGTGCAGCTCTTACGGTACGTCTCGCAGCGTGCTCCTCAGCTCCTGACCCAGGTTCTGGATGTACCTCCACTGGGCCTCGTGAAGGGGCTGCCCGGTCAGGTGGATGTTATCGACGGTCAGCTGAGCCTCGTCAAACAGCCACTGGACCACGAACACCGGGCCTGCGCGGTACGGACCGGGGGTCAGACTGCCGCTCTGTGTTTTTTACGGAGAGGTTCGGGGGTTTGTGTTGCGACTCACTTTTCAGCGTCGGGTAGACTTTATATCCAAAGAAGCAGCTCCACTCCTCCTCTACGTGAGCCTGCCTGCAGCTCTCTGGTACCAGTCCACCCCAGTACCTGCAAAAAACCCAAAAAAAAACACAAACGAAGTTACCACCGCTTTGAGGCGTCGCCATCTCCTCTCTGCTACAACTCCATCGCTGACCTGACGCCTCTCTTTATGGCCTCGGTGGGGGCGCAGCTGACGGTGTCCAGGCAGTCGGTGGCCTTGTACTGTTTGTTGTCCAGGAACCACCCGGAGTCGACCAGGCCCCTGACCTGCACCCCCCTGTGGCTCGCCGCCTGCAGCTGCTCGGCGACGCGGTCCACGTTCAGCAGGACGCCGGTACCGCCCGCACTGGGGACACCCAGAGAGAGTGCTCAGAGGGAGAAACTGCAGCATGGAGGGAAAAATAAAACGGGCCTCTGGTGGACTGACCTGCTGCCTGCCAGGAGCAGAACCTTGGCTTTGTCCAGACCTTTAGTCAGCAGCTCCTTCACCACCTCCTTGATAATCAGAGAGCCCATGAAGGCATAATCACCTGAGAACAGATGGATACAACGTGATTATTCATTTACTGACCGTCAGACAAAGGCCAGACTACTGTAGGTTTATGTGTTTTCCAGGGACAGTGTATCACTTTATAGCACAATCAAGTAAATATGTTACCTTCACATAACAAGCAAGTCTTAAAAGAAATTTTGATTTGCAATGTGACATCTTGAAATTGGGCCCCCGTCTCTTTAAGAAGCTACTTCTCTTTCCGACACCACGATTTCATCACATCAGTGCTTCTCTATTGAGCCTTTAACAGCCATTTTTAAAAGGCGTTGAGCTGAGCTGCAGTTCATATGACGAGCTCAGCAGTTGCACATTTCCACCAGTTGTTTGCTAATTGCTGCTGCCGCTAGTCTGGAGGAGCTAGGTGAGGGAGAGGCGCTGTGCATATGTTTTTGATGAGGGAATAACATTATAATATGATTTACAACTCAGAATATTACATATACACACACCCTCACTAATATTTAGTTACATAGTAACTGCAGCCTTTCCACAGCCATCAGCGACAGCTGGATGTTTGTTTTTCTTGGTGGAGTTTGTGTTGGTTTTATCCATGTACTCCTGCTTTAAGGCGTCGTTTTGAAATCTTTAAACCAGATGGAGGTTGAAGTTTGACCTTAGACTAAATTATTCATTTCAAAAGCAGGTTTGATGTGAGGTTGGGGTCGATGTTCTGTTACGACACACAACTGTGTCCAAGCACAAACCAAATAGCTGTAAAAGTATTTGAAAGAAGTTCTCATGAAATCCACCAATGCCACCGAAGGAGAGACGGAACCTCAGCATGACACCACCACCACCATGCTTAGGTGGAGAGCCTCTTCCAGCTGTAACCGTTATCGCTACGGCCAAACAGCAGAGTCGCCGTCTCGCATGATTGTAAAGAATTTTTCAAGAAATGATGAGGGTTTTCTGTGGGTTTAGCTGCAGCCTTCAGCTCAGCTTAAAGCTTTGGCTCAGTTTTCTTCTTCCTGGAAATGCTTAACCTGGTGAGACTGAAAGGTTCAGACAGGCGCTCCAAACTTTGAGTTATGTCAGAAGATTGATGGCTGATGACTTGCCGATGGAGGCGTGTGTGGAGTACAGAAAGTCGACAAGTAATTCAAACTAGTTCACCAAGTCGTTGTTCATTTGTAAACTAAATCTTTGAAAAACTCTGAAACGATCATGACTGTGATGAGTTCATGTGAACTTCTGATCTAAACTGATAATTTAATACTGATAAAATGCACCTTTGGCGTCCCGTTTTCTTCACAGAGATTCATCCAGAAAGCTTTGCACGCCTTTCCTGTAAAAGATTTCCCTCCCCCTCGTTCTTTTTAATGATTAAATCAAACCATGTTGGATTGCTAGGATGTAGATCCCTTTCAAATCCTCTACTGGGTCCAGTCCTTCCTGTTTGTTTGTAGACGCTTCTTTGATTTCGTTCTGGACTTTCTGCTTCAAGTTGAAATCTTATTAAAACGTTAAGATATGACGCCAGTTTTTTTTGTTTTTTTTTTTGCTTCCGATGACTCTGCAACAGATTTTCACTTCGGCTTGTTATTTATCTGCGTCCGTCATCGTCTTGACCCCGAAAACGATTCGCGAGCTCGTGTAAAAATACAAAACGTCTCTGCTGTGCAACGCGGCTGCAGGGATGGATGGCATTAGTCAGTGGGTGGTCGGCTTCCTTCTCGAGGACTTTCCACAGGAGTCGTGCCCAAAAAGTTCAAGCTTCTTTCGCCAGATCAGATGATTTTTGTATCTTATGGTCTAAAAAGTCACTCTGGTGCTTTTTTGGCAGCCTTTTAAAGGACTTTCATATCCCCTTTAATGAGAAAATAGCTCCAATCTGGGCAGTAAAGGCCAAAATACTGGAGTGTTCATGTTTCCAATTTCCACAAAGTAACAGAAGTATCCTTTCCCAGATTTGTGCCTCAGCAGAATCCCGTCTCACAGATCTACAAACACCCCGCTCTCTGAAACGGATAAAAACAATCAGATCTACCTTTTTTTCCTTTCTTTCTTTCTTGTTGTGGCTTCCAAAAAACAAACCCACAAATGGGGGCCGGAGGGGGAAAAGTACACCTCAGAAAACTGTGATTGATCTAATTTACAGGGTCTTACTGTGCTCGGTCTTTGGCGTGGCTCCACTCCACACGTCGCTGGAGCAATAAGGAATAAAACTGCAGGAAACGGCAAATAAAACTCTGTTAGGGCAAAACATCTGGATTTAAAGGTCATCAGTTTGCTGATGCTGACAAACATGCAGCTGTAATACAGTCTGACTGTCGGACAGTAAACCGGAGGATCTGTTTACAAGTTTTATTAGATGCTGGCGGTGGACAAATTGCTGAAAGTAAACTCTTCCCTTTGTCGCTGTTGTTTCTTTATAACAGCTGCAGCTGTGTTCTTTGTTTGCAACCTTAACAGTCTGCTCTACCAAAGTAAATGCAATACGACCCACCGTATTGTTTGCCAAAGCTGTCAGAACAAAACGCGTGCAAAAAAAGAAACAAAAAAATAAAATATATTTTTTGGATGAAATAATCAGTCTTTTCTTGGACAGTTGCAATTTTGGGTTTTTACTGAGGTCTGATTCCAATTCTGACGACTATTAAGGATTATAACGTTTAAAATATTTAAAAAAAAAACAAAAAATAAAACTTGCATTGAATATTCTTGGACTGAAGAAGCAGTTTTACATCCAGCAGAAGATGAAAGGATTACAGATTATTCTCTCGCATGAAAGCGTACGTCTGCATTTGGATTATGTTAAACTCAAACAAGGTGCGTTACAGTACATGAAGGTAGTTGGTGTGAAATGTTTAGTGACTGAAATTGGTTGGGGTTAAAAAAATCAGCCAGCATGCCTAGGTGGGACCCATGTGGGGGAAAGAAGGGCTGATATATGGGTCCCACATGGGTTTGCCCATGTAGGGCCACAGCCCACATGGCTGCTACATGGGCCCTAAATGGACAAACCAATGTGGGCCACCACCATATAGGGCCCATGTGGGCTCTGGCCCTACATGGGCCCTAAATGGACAAACCCATGTGGGCCACCACCATATAGGGCCCATGTGGGCTCTGGCCCTACATGGGCAAAGCCATGTAGGGCCATCATGGAACCCGCGGACAAATCCATATGGGACCCATATGGCCTGCCCTCCTTTTCCCCACATGGGGCCCACCTAGGCATGCTGGCAGGGGGACCTGCCAAACATCTGGTGTTGATCTCTGGCCAGCTGCTTTTTTTTTTTTTTTGCATCTCCAGTAAATTTCACTCTTTAGTAATTAAGGTATAAATAGTTTTCTCTTCCGATTGGAAATGGGAAGAAAGAGGAAACACAAAGAAACTCTTACACCATGTTGGCGTTCCACCAGTGAGGGTTTTCCTCTGGCTCTGGAGACAGGATTCCTGTTCCTGTGAAGACAGAAAACGGATGAACGGGAGGATCACGGTCGGCACAAGACTGGATACTCATTTGCGTCTTTGTGGATTATAATGAAAATGTTTTTGATTGAAGTACGTATAAGCCAATAACTTTTTTCCCCGCTTTGGCCACTGAATACATGCAGGCGCTGAAGATTTCCACAGAATCCCTGGTGGGAATTAAGAAGGAATTCAGTGAAAGTTTGGCTTTCAGGGATCAACTCAAACGCGAAACGCAAACACTTCCATGAATCCAGACCATTCAGGAGACCCCTCCCCAGCCATCCCTCTGGTGCCTGGAAAAGCTGCGTGAGCGCGTGAAACACGACGCAACGGGGGTCATGCACTGATGCAGCGACGGACTCGTACCTCTTCTGCTCTGTGGCCACTTGGTGGAGCTCATCAGATTCCTCATGGTCTCATATCGGCTGCTGCAGGTCTGTTTGTTGAAGCAGTACCACCCACCTGCACCAAACACACACACCACACACACACACACACACACACACTGAGCTCATCAACAGGCTTCACAGGCCGACATTAGGGCGACTCTCATCCTTCGGCTCATCCTCACCTTCCAGGAAGAGAAGCCACCTCCTGCTGCCTTTGGACTCCTTGATGTAGAACCTGAACAAGAACATCAGATCAGGTAGGAAGTGACTGTGCACAAAGATGCAGCCACCTGCATCCACAGCAGTTTCCCTTTAATTTACTCTCCTCCACAGCGCATTGAGACAGTGTGTGTGTGCATGTGTGTCTCCATGCGCCCTGTGAGGACACACACCGATACTCTGGAGCTGTCCACACGTTAACAAGACCTGCAGGGTTAATGTGTTTTTTTTTTCTTTTAAACGATAGTAGTAACATTTGAGAAACATTTCTGTGAACTCTGGAGCTAAAGTTGTATCATCATCACTACAACATGTACTGCATTTAAGAGACTCTGTAACACCACAAATGATAATGAGAAAAACAAAAATGATCCACAAAAGTGAGGACATTTTCATCATGGTTATTTTTACAGTATGGAATACAATTGGTCACATATTTATGGGCTATTATTACTAGCAAACCGAGGCATTAATATATATATTTTTGGGGGATTGTAGTCAATGCCCAATGCTGTGTATTTGTGAAATTATTTCCAAATGGATAACACTGTAAAAGTTTGGTGTGTATTTGTTTTCAGCCTCCTTCATTCTGATCCCCCTACATGAACTCTACGAAGTCACCTAATCGAGTCCGTCTGTGTCTGATTTAATCTCGACATAAATCTAGATGTTCTGTGAGGGCTTCAGAAACTGCTTGGCGAAGACAACCAAGACAGCGGTGGCAGCATCATGCTGTGGGCATGCTTCTCTTCAACAGGAACTGGGAAGCTGCTTGGGCCAGAATGGAACATGGGGAAAGACCTGAAACCTGAGGATGAGGGTCACCTTTCAGGACGACAAGGACTAAACAGTGGAACCGTTCAGATCATTTGTGAAAATGGCCCAGTCAAAGTCCAGATCCAAATCCAGTTAGGGATTTGTGACAAAACAGAAGTAGCTGTTGTGTTCAATCTGATTGATTCTGAGCAGTTTTGCAGAGAAGAATTGGTGAACAACTTAAGTGTCGATGTGTAAATCTGATAGAGACTCTCCCCAAAACACCTGCGAAGTTTTGACTCAGGTTGTTATACACAAACGCGGACAGTTTTTAAGACTTTTCCCGTTTTGTGTCGTGAATCTTTTCCTTTCAGCTTCTAAATGAAGAATCTAAACGAAAAAGAAGTTACATTGTGTTGGTCCGTCACACAAAATCATAATAAAATACACCGCACTCTATTGTTGTAATGTCACAAATTGATTATATATATATATATATATATATATATATATATATATATATATATATATATATATATATATATATATATATATATATATATATATATATATAATTTTATTTTTTTTTTAACTAGCCCTGGGTTTGTTGTGGTCCGGATGAATGAGAAGAATTTAAAACTTGGCATGGTGGGGGATGAAGGTCTCTGCTTCGGCAGTCATGGTCTCTTTGCTCTGCGCGCGCGCTCTCTCTCTAATCTGTTCCTTTGATCCATTCTGGTCACATCCGGAGTGACAGCGAAATGGGGGGCAGCCAGGGGAGCCCGACCACCGCAGACCGGGCACTTGGCTCTTAAAGCATAAGCTCCTGACTCACCCCGCTGATGAGCCGTCGTTGCAGGTCACCGACAAATTACTCAAGAGGTGCAGCTTCATGTCTTGATCCAGCTTTTGCGCGGAGCAGGGGTACAGCGACTGCGCCAGGTTCTTAACCTGCACCATAAAGTTGTCCATGTTGCTCTCCACGGCTGTGAAGTCCAGTGGGAAGCTCTCCGGTCCTTCCACCCGCTGCTGCTCCGGAGTCTGCTGCTGCTGGACCCGCCGGGTCTGAGCGCGGCCGCCGCGCACTCGCCGCGCCTCCACCGGCGCGCTCATGTGGATGAAGAGCAGCAGCAGGCAGGAGCGCACCGCCGACAGGCCGGCCGAGCTTCGAAACCCACCACGGCTCCTCATGGTTCTAGCTGTTACAGGGGCGTGTATGTCAGCCGGGTCCGAATCAAACACGGCATTGTACGCGGAGAGATGCGAAGTCCTGTTAAAGCGCACGGAGCCCTCCCGGAGACGACCGCTCGCTCATGGGTGGACTGAATGAGCGCAGATTATGGATCTCCATCGTTGCTTCCACATTCGCCTCCCCCGCCCAAATTTTATGCACAGAATTAGTTCGGATCACTAAATCAATCCATCTCCGCAGGGAACCTTTTAAAATCTGTTACCGGCGCAGCGTTATCTCCCTCCGGATCCAAGTCCTCCTGACCTCCAGATGAAGTTGGGTATTTATCTGAGGTCCTTCCCTCCTACCCGCCCCTCTCTCTCTCTCTTTCTCTCTCATTCTCTTTTCTCTCTCTCTGTCTCCCGCGAGCCAGTCGGTCTATGTTGTGGTTGGCTGCAGCTCCTCGCGGGGCGTCGGTCCCCACACCCTGAGCGCTCGCTCGCCGCGGCACGCCCACACGCTGGGTTTGAGTCTCGCCCTCCGTCCCTTTGATGTTGTGTCGTCACATGCTCACGCAGCCTTTGAAGTGCTGATTGAATCCGGTGTGTGAGGGGTCCGCGGCGCTGCAGCTCTGTGCACGTATTTTTAGTCTCTTTATGAGCCGAAAACGGAAACCTCACTTTTCACGTTGTTTATTGTGGGTACGATCTCGAGCT